>NC_135569.1:16498518-16643518 GCF_964340395.1 Glandiceps talaboti | reverse complement strand
TACTCCATCATTTACCAATAACTTGTTATACATCAGTAGCAATGGACAATGAACAACAAGCTACATGTACAAAGTCCACTACTATATTCAAAACATTACAATTTCCTCAACCAAACAAAAAAGACAATGTCAGATTACTGACTGTATGCCTACCTCTAAAATCATACATTTCAAGATTAATATCAAATGTCAAAGTTTTCCTCAATTTCAACCAGAGCAATGAAGGATGAGGTAAGGATGATAGATTGTTGGTTGCTTCTACATCAGAACTTCACGTTGTTACTGGTGTGCCTCTAATATCCAAATTTCAACTTACAACCAATTACAGTCATCGCAGTAATTTCCCGGACAGCAAACTACTGATGTTGCCAGCTAATTAATGTACAATAGAGTTCGATCGACAATTACTGAGACACATGTTTATATTGTAACTGATGTCGCTGCATCCTTAGGCCTTTCTTGTTTATTAGAACAGTGGGGTAGCGCCACGGGTGAAGTCATAAAACTTTGTCCGGAAGAAACCATTTCATGTACAGGTTATAAGTTGGCATAAACATATTTGTATTTATATACTCAACTTTACTATCACACTTTGGTAAGCTTGCTAATCTTTATTTAACACCATCAATGTGTAAAAAAAAAACCCATCAAAGTCGGTAACTAATCATAAATATTGTTATTATGATTGATGTACCACACTGCCCACCCCTTCAATGAATCGGCCTTCCATGTAATGTTTATGAGGTTCACTCAAACCATGTCTTATACTAGCTGCAATAACAGCATGTAGCGTGTAGTGACGTGGTTTTAAGGGTTCTATCCTCTGTTTTTGTGCCTTTTTTCTGTTCCAATGTTTGACTGGAAGCAATCGCTAGAATTTCTCTAACGACAATGCAAATAGACGCGATCACCCTGAAAACGTGAGCACGATGTCAGTGTACTACACCTTTCAAAATGTTGCTACTTTTTGGTTTTCCTCATGGTCGAATTGTCGAACCAATCTTACGTGAAATATTAGGAGGCTAAGACATGTTAATTTGTTATTTCAACCACTGTAATGTATTGCCCAGAATTTAACACATGTCAGATATATTTTCGTTATGTGAAAAGATACCTTATATTAGAGCACACGATGTCTTCGCCAACATATTTACAGAAACTGCTATCAAAGAAGTTGTTGCCAAGACAGCACCGTAAATATTCTCTTTTTGTGGATTTCCTTTGTATTGACTCTTGGTTATAAGTCTAATGCTACATTTAGGCCGACATATGAGCCTCACAGCCATAGAAGTTCAAACACTATGAGCACTGGAGGTACATGTATCTGTGAATATATCATTTGTGTAAAAGTTGTTATTGATGTCTACATTTTAGATACTTGTTCTTGGGTTTTAATTTTACGATATTTCTAACTTGAAGTTTTTCAGTGCCATTTGAATGTGAATGTACTCAGAAAAGTAATGGAGTGACTGGGGGAACCCGTCTCATTTTACATATGCAAGTCAGATGGAGTAACGTAATTAATAAATGCAGGTAGTTCTAAACATCACTTTTTACGTACAATTAGTGTTCAGTAGGATTTTTTTTTCGTTTGGTTTACTCAAATATTTCATAGCAGATGACTGATGTGCAATGTGAAATTGATAACATATATTGTGTCATTTCACCAGTGCAGTACATGTTTGGAAGTTGCGTATTGCGTGAATCATTTTTTACTTTTCTACCAGTGAATGTCTACACCACACTAATTCCTCTGAAGATTTTGTAAATTAACTCAATCATTGGTCACTTAAAATAAATTAAAGTAAAGACGATACAAGATATTTGATACATACTGACATTGTTATACATTGTATGTACAGTAACAGACATTCACACAGTGCACAGATCACATACGAAAGTGCAAATTTGCCACCATAACAACGAAAGGCTTAGCATTTGAAGTATTTCGGAAGGCACAATTTGCCTGCTGTCTCGTTGCGATATTAGCAGTTTGTTCATCATTTCCATCACTCCTACCTGGCTTACTAGCCGGAGAAAAGAAATTAGTTATCTGTTGTTTACTCATACTGAAACCGGCGATGGTTCTCCGCTGTGTAGGCTATCTGCTGTACTATATTGGCATGTCAAACTATCATGATTTGAGAATTAGAGACGTTGAATGACAGGGGCAAACGGAGTAGCGAATAAAATCTAAAAACCAGAAAATGGCAAAATTATGTCGAAATCAAAGGCTTGCCAACAGTCATGTAGAAGAAGAATGATCCTATCAAATTTGTCTACACGGTTCATTGCTATCTAATGGAAGTGTCAATCAAAATTAATGTCAACAACGTTGTCTATCTGTATGCTTTGATACATTCAGAGCCAGAGTACATCAGTCCAGACTATGTCAATCGGGATATTTAGTCTACAATGCGAAGTATAAATTACTTGCAAGTGTGACCTTCAAATGTGTTGGTAAAAAATTACCGGCAACTTCTTAGGCTAGTTACTTTATGAATAGCGTTTCAAGAAAACGCATGCATGCATCTATTTTTTATACGGTGATACTGTGACAGGATATTTCTATACACATCTCAAAAACTTTTTTGTTCTTATACTCATGATACAGCAAGCAGTCACGCCATTCAGAAAGTATATGTACTTGAAATTTGTTGAGCCATTTGTGTAAACATTGTAACATAATACAGAAACGAGTTTCTGCTGAGTCAGCATGTGTCCACATCAGTTACAAAACACACACGTGTCTCGGTAATTGTCAATTTAACTCTCAATATTGCTCACTAATTAGCTGGCAACATCGTTAAGTTGCTGTGCGGGAAATTACTGCGATGACTGTAATTATTTAGTTTTTGTCTTACTTTAGCTTCAACTTCATCTTTACCATAGTCATCGCTACTCACAATACGTTCCTTCTCCTTCATCCAGGACTCTGCTTCTTTGGCATCAGCAAAATACTGGTGTACTTGTAAGGAGTAGTCTAAATCTTGTTTACGTTGGTATGCTTTGTCCTACAACAAATCACAGTCAATATTTTCATTATTACTTCTTTGTTAGTATAGAGGCTATCAGTGCCTCCAATTCTCAAGATTTCTCTTTTTCAGGGTCAGTTCAATGAGAAATCATGAACCAAAAGTTGTTCATGCAAATGAGTAAACCACCAATTGTTAGAATGATGTCAACAGTGTAGTAAGTACCATCCTGATATGACAAATGTACCATAATTGGGCATTCCCCCTGTAAACATTAACTTATTATTGGCAAATTCTGAGATTGATTAACAAAGACATCATATGATGTTAATGACTGTGTGGCTGGCTATGTTTTAATCTGAAATTTTATCTATCTCAGTATCTCAGACAGCTAGACATGAGAAGAGATTCAAAGTCATATCGCTTACACTACTTTTTCACATACAACCTTGACTTTCTGTTCTCAGTAGTTGAGTAATAGAAATATGAATTGTATTCCTTCTCATACACATAATTTAAAGATTTCTAGATAACAATTATATCAACAATTGAATGGGACAGTCTGACCCAGAAATAGCTTCAGCATACTGAATTCAAAAATTGGGGGTTGCACAATACGAGTTGGTGACAGGAAATATTGATTAGTGCCTTCGTATTGTTGCAGTATGTTTAAAGGGTTCATTTATTTAGACAAAATTTAAACAAGAAACAAGTCATTGAGAATGACATAGTCCCCACTATGATTGGGTTTTAAAGAACTGGCAGTTTATGTTGTCATTTTCTTGATATCACTATTCTGATCACTAATGATCGAACACAACGTCAACACTTTTTTTTCCTTTTTATTTTTGTAATTTAAGGTATTTTATTGGATGTTATTTGTAAAGATATACATGTCATGTTACATTCCAGTTCTCAAAAGAGCAATGTTTACATTGCAATCCATTACCATTTATGATACATATGGAATGAGGGGGGTCCATTTCTTTAGAAAAGGTATGAGTTTGTGGTTTTTCTTTGCGATAAAGTGTTCATACTTATAAATTAGTTTAAATTGGTTGTACAGTTCTCTGAACACAGGAAGGGATTCCTTTCTTTTACAGGAGTAAATGTATTTTCTAACTATAAGGCTTATAAAATTGAGTAAAAGTGTCTCATCTGGGTCTGACAAAATTAGGCAGATTTTGCTAGGAACAGTCCTTAACTCAAGTGCTTTGCCCCATACAGTTATTATTGGTTCCCAGATACCATGAGTGTGTTTACAGTTGTAAAATAAGTGTTCTATGGTCTCTGAGACCGCATGACAGAAGCTACAGAGGTTTGTGGGGAACTTTACTGGGTTTAATTTGTACAGTTTCTCGTTTGTGTACAGTATATTATGCAGAATTTTAAACTGGAACTCTCTTGATTTGCTATAGACTGTGACTTTGAGAATTTGTTTAATACATTTTATGCCATTGCAGTAGGCCAACTCCCAGGTCTCTTTCAAGTTTCTTTTCACTGCTTGGTTTGGTAAATTTTCTGTCGATGAGTTCTGACTTTAGTTTGTGTTTTGTGATTATCCTCTATTGGAGTTGCAATACCTGATATGTTCATGCAGACATTATCTATATAATCATCTATATTCTTTAGATTTTCTGTAATCGCATGTAAAATGCCTATCCACTTTAGTTTGAAAATGGGGGATAATTCAGAGAGTGCCAGCTCACGCCATGGTATAATTGATTTTCCATATACAGATCTGAAATTCTCATTATACCATGTTCAACAAATTCTGGATAGTAAATTGATATTCCCCCTATCTTTATATGTTTGTTGTTCCAAATTATTTGATTGAATTCTCCATAGAAGTCCTCTGTCACACTGGCCCACGACTCCATACATTCCCTCCAAAAGGGTATACATCCACCAATAATACGTAGGGTGTTTATATTGTAATTACATTTGAAGATCAATTTTCCTCCTATTTTCTCTAATGCTTTTTTCACAAATGTTGTCTAGGGTTGAGTGAAGTCAGGGTTCAAGAACTTCTTTATTAGGATACGTTGTTGTTTTTTCATTATGGTCAGGTCTGGTACCCCGAGTCCACCTTAGTCCACCTTGGCCCACCTCCCCTATCATGGTTTTCCTTGCAACTTTGTCCCGTCCATCCCAGAGGAAGTTGAAGATCAACTTATTTATGTTTTGGAGAACATCTTTTGGGAGCACAGCACAATTTAATATATATGAAAACTGAGACACAGCCAAAGTTTTAATGAACTTTCACAAAAAGGGAAAGTTTTCTTGTTTTCCAAGTGTTTATGACACTTTTCAGTTTATTTAGTGCTGTACTACTATTCAATATTTCAACCTCCCTCTGGTTGTATGCGAAATAGACTCCAACAATTTTGACAGGGGTGGTAGGCCATCGTACCCCAAACTTTAACTCCCCTCTCCCCTTCCATGGGCCAAGCCACACCCCTTCCGTCTTCTCTGTGTTAACCTTCAGACCAGAGCACGACTGGAATTTCTTTAACACTTGAAATAGCACCTCAACGGATTTTTCACAGGTCAAAAAACAAGTCAATCAAATCATCCGCAAAATGCACTTTCTTTCATTTCTATATCTGCACACTACTTTATGCCATGGATATCTCTGTTGGTTCTTATGGCGACTAGCAATGGTTCAAGAACTAGTATAAATAACATTGGCGATAAGGGGTCTCCTTGTCTGATCCCACGGCCTAATTTAAAATATCCAGTGCTATACCCATTGTTCATCACACAGCTTTCTATATACATTGCCCTTATCCAGCCGATAAATCTAGGGCCAAAATTGTATCTCCGGAGTACCCTGTTTAAAAATTCCCAGTCTACACATCAAACTCTTTTTTGAAATCAATTGCCAAGAGTATATAGCCGGGATCTCAAATTTGTTGGTAAAATGAAAAATCTCGTCAATTAACCTTACATAGTCACCTATGTTACTCCCCTTTACAAAAGCATTTTGGGAAGAGCTAACAATGTTTGGGAAGAGCTTTTGAAGTCGTTTTGACAGGGATTTCGACACCAGATTCATATCAACATTAATCAAGGATATTATTGGTCTCCAGTTCTTCAACAATTGTCTGTCCCGGTTTTTCAATTAGTATAATTATACTTTGTTTCTGTGAAACTGAGAATTCCCCTACATTTTGTACCTCAATGGCAGTGTTAAAAGAGTCTATTACCAATTTACTAACCAATGGCCAGAAATGTTTATAGAATTCTACAGTTAACCCATCATTACAAGGGGATTTGTTCTCCCTCATGGTGCCAGTGTACTGAATACTTCTCCTGGAGATAGTGGTGACTCCAAGAGGGTCTGTGCATCCATGTCAAGTTGGGGAATATTTAGGTTTTCAAGTATACTCCTACATTCCTCCTCATCAAAGGCCTGCTTTGAGTATATACAACGTCAAAACTTTATAAAAAGGTATATGAGGCTGTTATACTTTTTTGACGACGCTGAAGAATGCTAGTCGAAAGTCTGCAGCATCGTGAAATTCACATGTACTGACTGTACATGCAGATATCAATGTATAGTTTTTTCACCTGTTGTCAATTCACACTTCGTCTTTATAAATAGTCGAGTATTTGTCATTATTGTAATTTATAATGGTCGTCTACATTGAAATTTTAATACTTCATTATCTTTTAAATCAATATGCCCATGTGGGCAGAAAATGAAAGTACAATTATTAAAGTGAGTGTGTGTGGGGGTCAAGCATTTGCATATCACTGATACATGTTATGAACAAGTAATGAGAATGACATAGTCCCCGCTATAATTGGGTTTTAAGGAATTATCACTACTCTGATCACGCAACAACATTTGTGAACCTAAAACAAACAGACTTAGATATGTTGTGTGTGCTTGTTGGACATGGAATATGCCTCCAACAATAAAGGATTGGTTGAGTATGGGGGATCATATCACGATGAAAATGGAGTCTGAGTTATGGCTTTGGACATGGAAAATTCACAAAACAAAATGGCTGCCATATTGGATCGTATCACGACGAAAATGGATATGCACATGTATGTCATAGAACACTGTCCTAATACCAACTTAGAATGAGATCTGTTTAAGCATGTCTGAGTTATGGCTTTGGACATGGAAAATTCACAAACAAAATGGCTGCCAGGCAGCCATATTGGATCGTATCACAATGAAAATGGATATGCACATGTATGTCATAGAACACTGTCCTAATACCAACTTTGAATGAGATCTGTTCAAGCATGTCTGAGTTATGGCTTTGGACATGGAAAATTCACAAACAAAATGGCTGCCAGGCAGCCATATTGGATCGTATCACAATGAAAATGGATATGCACATGTATGTCATAGAACACTGTCCTAATACCAACTTTGAATGAGATCTGTTCAAGCATGTCTGAGTTATGGCTTTGGACATAGAAAAATCGCAAACAAAATGGCTGCCAGGAGGCCATATTGGATCGTATCACAACAACAATGAATATGCACATGTATGTCATAAAACACTGTCCTAATACCAACTTTGAATGAGATCTGTTCAAGCATGTCTGAGTTATGGCTTTAGACAGGGAAAATTTGCAAACAAAATGGCTGCCAGGTGGCCATATTGGATCGTATCCTGAAACAAATTGACGTGCATATGTATGCCATTGTATGTTGCCCCTGTACCAAGTTTGAAAAAAATCGGTCCAGGCATCTCCAAGAAACGGCTGTGGACGGATGGACGGACGGACGGACGGAACCCAATCCATAAGTCCCCGTCCCGCACTTCGTCCGGCGGGGACTAACAAGCAGTCGATCATCGGAGATGACTCCGTCCCCGCAATGGATATTTTCAGGTGATTGCCACCAGTCATGGTAGTGTGATGTATAAGATTGTATGAAATATAGTGCCAATGGCACTGTAGGACAACTGTTTAATTGACTGAATATTGCATACATTTTTTTTGAATGTTTATTTATTTGTCTACTAATCTATGTTCATATACATTAGGGAGCCTTCAGTACTTACAGAAGGGGGAGGGCCGGAGAAATCACACATGGTTATAGTTAAGTAAAACATGACCCTCCCAAATTCTCCATTTGTAAAAAATGACCCTCCCTTTTGTCCCATTTTGTAAAACATGACCCTCCCCTCCCCATGACAACTGAATGTTAATCAATATTCCCAGGGGTGAACAAATCATTTTGTGAACTGGTGGTCCCCGGACCAGTGCCTTAAAAAATCCAGTGGTCCTGCTGAAAGAATTAGTGGTCCCTGCAGGTCCCGCTAATGTGAAACATTAAATCTTGCCTATGAATCTATATATTCAGACTTACACCACTTTCAGTTGAACAATACCCAATTTATAATAATAAATATAAAGTTGACTTGCTTGGTTTCAGTCAATTGACAATTCTATTATATTTGTAACGGTTATTTTTGAGGCATCGATGAAACGAAAAACTTTGAATGGCGACTTCACTTGGATTTCACGAAGGTTCAGAAATTTGACAGAAATATGTGACAAGAACATTGGAAAACAGTTTTAGTCATGATTGCAGTATGACGACAAAAGTTGTACTACGTTTTGTCAAACTTGTCTGGAAAACCCAGACATTGCAAGCAAATCATCACAACTGTACAAAGAAACTGACCACTTCAAAGTTGATCCTATAAAATCTCACGAAAAAATGAAAAAATACGAACACATACATTGCCTGACTCGAGGGAGTCCGTGTGACTGTGTCAAGATAAAATCAAATTCACCAGTCGTGGAGGCTTTGGAAAAAAAACCCTAGGAACACATACATTGCCTGACTAGAGGGAGTCCGTGTGGCGGTGTGGAGATAAAATCAAATTTGCCAGTTATCGAGGCTTTGGCAAATATCATATCACAGTGCTAAAAGAGATACTTCGTAGACTATCATTTCATGAAAGGGGTTCTACTATAAATCATTTGAAGCTCCTTTATGAATAAAAACAATAATACAAACAATGCTGACAGAATGATAGCAAATAAAATGTTTCATTTGATACATTTGAAATATACAATGAAGTTATTATTCTTGTCTTCCTAATTCTTGTGTCCCTAAACCGGTATAAT
This sequence comes from Glandiceps talaboti, assembly GCF_964340395.1. Taxonomy (NCBI): domain Eukaryota; kingdom Metazoa; phylum Hemichordata; class Enteropneusta; family Spengelidae; genus Glandiceps; species Glandiceps talaboti. Next base: position 16,634,435 of record NC_135569.1, on the reverse strand, counting down.
GATATGAGCCACATGTGTGTTGAGTGTTATCTCCTGTCGAGACAAGGTCAAATCTATGTGGTCCGCCCCAAAAATCACTGGTCCCGGACTTCTGACAAGTGGATTTGTTCACCCCTGATATTCCCATCATATGTACTTGTATCACAGTCCGTGTTTTCTATTACATTCAAAACCAAATCATCACCACCACCACCACCACCACCACCACCACCACCACGACCTACTTTAAAATTGAATGTATTTGGAACAATACAATTTTTTTTATGTCTTTATGCCCAAGCACTGTCCTGCACATCACAAGGACCTGGAGGTAGTAAAGATGTCGACTTTAACATAAACAAATTTGAAAGTGCGCCCATTTATTCAATTGTCTATCAATCCCTGTTATCTTCACAATATGTGATCATTTGGCTGTTGCTATGGGCATAGTCTCATTGCTAGGCACATTTGCATGCATTTCTTGAATGTTTATTCATTTGTCTTTCTATTCCTGTTATCTTTGCAATATACGTTATTACTTGGCTGTTGTTATGGGCACAGTCTTGTTGCTATGCAGATTATATACATTTTTTGAATGTTTATTCATTTGTCTTTATATTCCTGTTGTTATCTTTGCAATATACATGATTATTTGGCTGTTGCTATGGGCATGGTCTTGTTGATAAGCAGATTTACATACATTGTTTGAATGTTTATTCAATTGTCTATTAATCCGTTATCTGTGAAATACACAACTGTTTGGCTGTTGCTATGGGCGTGGTCATGGTTGCTAGGGATATTTGCATACATTTTTTGAATGTTTACTCACTTGCCTACCAGATGTTGTTATTTGACCAAAATATACTGCCATTTGGTTGTTCCTAAGGGCATGTTCATGGTTGCTGGGGAAATTGTGTAAAAATATTTTGAAGAAAATCTGCACTTACAGAAACGTCTCACCAAGTTTCAGTCTCACTGACCAAGTACTTTGTGAGATATAAGTTTACGACCAAATATGAACATTTGTACACCTAATTTGAATATCACTCATGGAATCATTGTATACTTAACATTTCTTCATCCATACATCCCTAGATGCATTCCCATTAAATTTCAGTGCAATCTGCTCAGTAGTTTAGGAATTATTCATTTTTGACCAAAAAGACACATTTTTAGCTCTAATTTGCATATCACTCATGGGACCGTCATGTGCTGAAAAATTCTTAGTATAAACACCCTGAAGAATGATTCACCCAAATTTAATCCCAATCTGCCCACTACTTTTGGAGTTTAAGGTTTTTGACCAAAAATCACATTTTTTACCCAAATCACCATATTTGTTTTACCCAAATCACACACAGGTGATAAAATCATTTTGATTTGAGGTATTTCCCAACTAGACACGCAAGGTAATATGCACCCACAAAATATGGCTATCAGTCCAGCAGTTTTTGACTTTAGTTCATTTACACACACACACACATACACGCACGCACGCATGCACACACACACACACCCACACCCACACACACTGACTGACATACACAGAGACAGACAGAGACACTTAGCAATGCCTATAACACTAATGAATCTTATCAGTTCAGTTGTGCTAAAAAAAATGAAACGATAAAATGGAATGGAATGCCCACTAGTCAGCATACATGACATAACATAAGACATGTAAAGGAATGACATTACCTTGTTAGCACTATTGACGAGATTCAGGACGTCACCTTTCTTCATGGACGCCTCATGAGGACTCTTCTCGACATAATCGTTCACGGCAAGTACACATTCCTTGCCTACCAGTACATCATTACCAATGGGTTCTTCTTGTTGCTGTACCATAAACAATATAGTAAGAATTTAGCAATGTGCTAACATATTTACAAACCTAATATTCTGGGAAATACTATATATACATGTACATACAAAATGCTCAAAATGTTTGTTCATCTACTACAATAGGAACGGTTTTCATTAACAACAAATAATACTGTAGTTCAGTAAGCTCAGAATGGTATACATGTAGTACAATGAACAAAGTCAATTTTTACTGTAAAACTTTATAACATGACATAGCTGTCATCGAGTCTCAATAGGGTGATCTTATAGCACTACTGTACCTCAGTTAAGTTGTGCTAAAAAATCATATCATCGCACCATTTTAGACAACATTTCCTGACCAGAAACATTTTTTTTTGCAGCCTACTGAAAATAAGCCTAATAACTTATTAAAAGTAAATGCTACATCAATAATATTTCAGGAAAGGTGCGCTTTGGTATCGCAAATGTATGCACCACATTATATTGAATTTGAAGCATAAATTCTTGAGATATAGCCTAATTTACCAAAAACCATTAATTGCATAAATTACTCATTAATATTCATGGATATTTACTGAAACCTAATCAGTTCTTGCCACTACCCTATGGAATACGTGTACTAAATTTAGTTTCAATTGAGCCAGTTGTTTTGTTAGAAAATTGTGATACAGTCGCACCACTTTCGACAACATTTCCTGAATAGAAACAATTTTTTTTCTTTTTGTGGCCTTCAGAAATTATGCCAATATCTTATCAAAACAAGTCATTGAGAATGACATAGTCCCCGCTATAATTGGGTTTTATGGAATTATCACTACTCTGATCACGCAACAACATTTGTGAACCTAAAACAAACAGACTTAGATATGTTGTGTGTGCTTGTTGGACATGGAATATGCCTCCAACAATAAAGGATTGGTTGCGTATGGGGGATCATATCACGATGAAAATGGAGTCTGAGTTATGGCTTTGGACATGGAAAATTCACAAACAAAATGGTTGCCAGGCAGCCATATTGGATCGTATCACGACGAAAATGGATATGCACATGTATGTCATAGAACACTGTCCTAATACCAACTTTGAATGAGATCTGTTCAAGCATGTCTGAGTTATGGCTTTGGACATGAAAATTCGCAAACAAAATGGCTACCAGGCAGCCATATTGGATCGTATCACAATGAAAATGGATATGTACATGTATGTCATAGAACACCGTCCTAATACCAACTTTGAATGAGATCTGTTCAAGCATGTCTGAGTTATGGCTTTGGACATGAAAATTCACAAACAAAATGGCTGCCAGGTGGCCATATTGGATCGTATCATGACAACAATGAATATGCACATGTATGTCATAGAACACTGTCCTAATACCAACTTTGAAAGAGATCTGTTAAAGCATGTCTGAGTTATGGCTTTAGACAGGGAAAATTCGCAAACAAAATGGTTGCTAGGCGGCCATATTGGATCGTATCATAAAACAAATTGACGTGCATATGTATGCCATAGCATGTTGCCCCTGTACCAAGTTTGAAAAAAATCGGTCCAGGCATCTCCAAGAAACGGCTGCGGACGGACGGACGCACGGACAGACGGAACCCAATCCATAAGTCCCCGTTCCGGACTTCGTCCGCGGGAACTAACTTAGTCTGGTCCCCTGCCCCCTTTCTACCGCTGCTGGCGCTACACTCACAAATGGAGTCAGGTATGGGCCACCATTTTTGTCAGGATCTTGACAAAAATGTCGGACTACCACGTGACATCACTAGCCAATCAACAGTACAGACGCTCGTATACGCGTAAAGTGGTGAGTCGTAGCAACATGGCTGTCACTGTCAGTAAAACCCCAGTGAAAATAAACACAGCAACATGTGTAGTTTGTGGGAGTGACGGACTTCGCTTAATTTTTAAGAAAATTCGCAACAGCAAGGATAATGACAAAGTCCAGATCTTTTAAAAATGCCGCCATATTGTTGTCAATAAACTTTTTGACCAATTAGCACACTCGATAGTAATGGCCAATCACAGCCATGCATTAAGTGGCCCATACCTGACTCCTTTCGTGAGTGTAGCGCCAGCAGCGGTAGAAAGGGGCAGGGGACCAGACTAGAACTAACTAAACACTACATCGATAATATTTTCAGGACAGATGCACTTAGGTATCACAAATGTATGTACCAAGTTATAATGAATTTGAAGCATGCTTAGGATATTTACCAAAACCTAATCAGATCTTGCCATTACCCTACGGAACATGTCTACAAAATTTTGTTTGAATTTAGCCAGTAATTTTGTAGATGGTGATATAGACACACATAAACACAAACAAACACACACACACACACACACACACACACACACACACACACACACACACACACACACACACAGATACACAGACTTTTCATCCCTAAAATATAAAATTCTTTACGGAAGGTGAAGAGATAGTGTTAGACAAATATCAACATGAAAACCTAACCACTAATACTTTAACCATTACAAGATTGCCTATGGAACTAAAGCTAGGTTCTTTTAGCGACTGTAACTAAAATATTGACATGAATTCTGGCACATCTGGCAAAAAACTATAACAAAGGTTTTTAGTATATAACACTACATAACTCAGTTTTCTTCATTGTTGATCTGCTTACATAACACTCATGAATGGTTACAGAAGCAAAAACAGTGATGGACATTTTCTAAGACATCACACATATTTCATTTTAATTATCTACCTTGGATTCTACTAAGACTTTGTAATATTGTCAACTTGTCTATACCAAACCATTTTCAATACACTGAGATTTCTCATAGATTACATATAATATAAACTTAGTCTTTCACGACCAATCTTCTCACAGAAAATGTGAAGCCAATTTTGCCTGTACAAGTTTCTTTTAAAATAACAAAGAATGTTCATTTATGTCTTTATGAGAGTGATAGTACCATTTGACATGTCGGGAGAATTTTACCTTGTATGAAGGATCAATTTTATTGTCTACATATTTTCAGAAGTAAACTAACTGACTTTTATCAGGACTTGGTGTTTGAAATCTCTGAACAAAACAAGGGTGTCAAATCTACTTACAGTATCTCTACGTTCTGAGACATCTTCTGCAGCATAATGTTCACTTTCTACAAGTTTAACGGCAAAGTCAACATGTGCCTGTAGAATAAAAACAAAAGAATTTACTATATCTGCCACAGGGTATTTGTACCAATTATGCTAAGCATCCATTTTGCACACTGGAAGTATACATCCAATAATTCTTTTATTATTTTTACACATCATGACAAATTTACTTAGTCATATTCATCATGCAATAAATAATTACCATGATATATTACATTGTCTTTGAGTCTGTAATCTTTGATTTCATTTCTATATTCAAAGTTTTGAATCCAATATTTCCATCCGTATGAAAAGCAATAAAATTGAACTATTTTCACTCACACTGATCTCTTCTTCTTGTGCTGCAAGTGATTTTTTAAAGTCTTCATGTTTCTTAATCAAAGCTTCCACACTGTCCAAGGAGTCTCCAAGATCTTCATTGGCTAAGAAAGCCTGCAAAAAACAATAGTTGTGATCATCAATTCCTTTTTTAGTTCTGTAGTAATATGTAATAATTATGTAATATGTAGTAAAAGTTATATGAGGACCAAAACTAATGTTTGTGTATAATTCTTATTTTCAATAGTACTTGTAAACATGATTTACAAGGAATTGGCAATATGTAAATACTACAAATGTGTCTGTGATCGGCAGGAATTGGACTGATGTTGATAATTGACCCTGAAGGTCACGGCCAAGAGTCAAGGTCTCAAATGATAGCTTGCATGATAAAATGAGTATTGTGAATGGACATATAGATGGAGCCCATTTGTATCTAGTTTCCTCCTTCAAGGGACTAATGAATGAATGAAGTCATTTATTAGTTACCTTTTTCTCCAGTATTTCATGGATCGTCATCATCTCTATCATTTCGACTTCTGTAAAAAAACGTAACATTCACCATTATACACATCATATACTATCATGTAGCCCAAGTCTAGTTCCACCCTAGTGTCAGTGTATAGCCCTCACTGGAGAGACTACAGCCACCACAGTGTAGAATAGGTTTAACATCATCTCACTATTGTCCTTATGGCATGCAGTGCACATCAGTGTGTCAATTTAGTCTTGTTATTTTTGTATTTTTTTGTGAGACAGTTGTACTATTGTAAGACTATTTGAAGTAGTTCACAAACAAGCTGCATCAAAATCTTGTTTACTTGTCATGACAATAATTTTAAGTTGATTCTACATTTTAAATTGAAAGGTACTCTTGTACTGAATTTATGATACTCTTGTCGGTACATCTACATTGTTATATATAGGCATAAAAAAATTAATTGTTTAGTTCTGGTTACTTGACCCCACCAACATTTTTTTACGTATTCAAGAAAAAAAATAAAATTGCAAAAAATTGTGATGTCTCACAAGAAACAGTAGATGTGGAAATTGACATCAACTTAAAAAGACTATATAAAACTGGTCTTCCAATCTGTAATGGTTGTATATCTGATAGGAAGAAATCAATAACACAGAGACCATTTGGAAAAACTGAACTAGACACTCACACATGAAAACAAATATGATAAAATAAAATAAACAAGTTATTGAAAATGACATAGTCCCCACTATGTTTGGGTTTTAACAGTTTCCTCTGGGTCAAAAAATTTACTAACCATGGCATTGGGCTAATTTGCCTCAAAATTTATTAGCCAAACCAGACTTTCAATTAGCCAAACTTTTGCAATAAAAATGAACTTATATAAATAAAGACAATAGCGCAAACTTGCATGTTTTTACTGTTTATTTACATACATTTTTCATGTCATGTTGGCAAACGTATGGTTCTCATCTTTGCTTCAAAGTTGTAGCGCCAGACATCTAGGTTTTAGTCAGTTCTCATTGTAACTATTTTCTAAATCTCAATGTGCAGTGTGACCTGTGAAATTTGAATATGACCCATCGTATGCATAACGTTTCAGCAGTTTCATGTGCCCCATGACCATTTCCTGATGTGGAGAGCATGTCTTGGGTAGTTTAGAAACTACGCGATATTATCATAACTTATCCACATGATTGGTTACTTATTAACATGTGGTGAGAAAGGGTTTCCATCGATAGCACGGCCATTACGGTGAGGCATCTTCCCTCACGAGTGAAGCGATGATCAAATGGACCACATCTTTGGACAGTCTCTCCTGAAAACTTCACTTAGATAAATTCAAACTGCCACGTCACCATTTCATTCTCACTAAAACTGATTTTTTTTCTTTTTGAGCTTCGTTACTAGATCGAACGTGAATTTACTGTTCACTACACCATTCTCTTCGTCTGAGGTGAACATGGTTTGCACATTATGTATCAGTTTTATCAGTGTTAACAGTTCTCCTCAGATCAGCGACATAAAATTTGGATCAAACACTTTTACAACTGTATCTCTGTCAAATTGAAAGTTTGCACTGTCGTTCATACTTCATGTCACGGAACTCAGTTTGATATGACATTTATTTGCATTACTGATGTAACAATTTTATGATTTGTGTACACTTCCTTCTAAATGTAATACAATGTAGTTTAAATTATGGATATTCCACGTTGCGACAAAGAAACCACAAGCATTACGCATAGATTTTCAGGTGCCCTATTCTAAATTGGCTTCGCAAGTTTAACTAATTGTATCAAAAATATTCTCGCCAAATGCTGATTTTATTCGCATTTTGCGATTTTGCGAGTGGTCAGCGGAAACACTGGTTTTAAGGAACTGGCAGTTTATGTTGTCATTTTCAAACCTGGTTAATGTTGTTTGGCCTCATATGGTTGTTTTTGATATCACTACTCTGATTACGCAACAACACTTGTGAACCTAAATCAAACAGACTTTGTCTGCTCATTGGATATGGAACATGCCTACTCATGTTGTGTCTCCTCGTTGGACATGGGACATGCCTACTCTTCAAAATGATGTCATGGAATAAACCATTCAACATGAAAACTGTGCCAACAAAAGGGCTGCCAGGCAGCCATATCGAATTGTATCACAACGAAAATGGATATGTCATAGATCACTGTGCTAATACCAACTTTGAATGAGATCTGTTCAAGCATGTCTGAGTTATGGCTTTGGACATGGAAACTCTGCAAAATAATGGCTGCCAGGCGGCCATATTAGATTGTATCAGGAACAAATTGACATGCATATGTATGCCATAGTATGTTGCCCCTGTACCAAGTTTGAAAAAAATTGGTCAAGGCATCTCCAAGAAACGGCTCCGGACAGACGGACGGACGGACACATGGATGGAACCTAATCCAGACTAAAAATCAACCTACCCACCTATTCCAAAATTGAGCGTAATTGGAAAGCGTAACTGGAACCACAAAGTTTTTTATTAGGCCTAAATCAGCTTAAAAATAGATTTGCTAATCCCCAATTGTAACTGTGACAACAATATTTATGTATCCAATTGTAATATTAAATTTGTCATTCTATTATATGATAAAGAGTTGCTGAATAACTGGATTATTTCTTTTACCAAGAATAAAAACATCCAAATAAATTTACAAAATAAAAACACAAGTCTATACAGTGCAAAGATTGGTCAGTGGTATTGCTCAAAGAAATTTTGTTTGACTTTCTCCCAACTTGTACCCCCTCGGGAGAAAAAGGATTAAAAAGATGTGACGAATTGGTTAATTCAATGTAGGAAGGAACATTACAATATCAATTCAAATTTTTCATCTCAAATAGAAATACTATGTAAGTAAACTGGCAAAATTCATTTTAGCATGATAAAGTCAAGATTTTGATGGCGGCAAGGTTTAGTATGACTGTTACTGCTCACGATAACAATAATAACATAATATGACAAAAAATAACAGAACTCGAGACAATTTTAAAAAAATACCACCAATGGCCTTGTCGCACAACTGTACAGTTTTTTAAAATGTTTATCCATATGGTAGTCCATGCTAACAAGAAGTGTTCATTTGTTGAATGACTATCCAGTTGCCTATCCTACCATGTTGCTATCTTTACGATATATGCTATCATCATGTTGTTAGATATATTCACATATATTTTTGAATGTTTATTCAATTGTCTATTAACCCTCGTTGTAATCTTTGCAATATATGTGATCATTTGGCTGTTGCTGTGGGCGTGGTCTTGTTGCTAGGCACATTTGCATACATTTTTTGAATGTTTATTCGTCTCTATTGCTATTGCTGTTGTTATCTTTGCAATATACATGATGATTTGGCTGTTGCTATGGGCTTGGTCTTGTTGCTAGGCAAATTTACATACATTTATTGAATGTTTATTCAATTGTCTATTATTCCCTGTTGTTATCTTTGCAATACGTGATCATTTGGCTGTTGCTATGGGCATAGACATGGTTGCTAGGGTATTTGCATACATTTTTTGAATGTTTACTCATTTGCCTACCAGATAATGTTGTTATTTGACCAAAATACACTGCCATTTGGTTATTGCTAAGGGCGTGGTCATGGTTGCTAAGGCCAATTTTCTCAAAATGTTTTGAAGAAAATCTACAGAATAACACTTTCAGAAACATCTCACTAAGTTTCAGACTCGGTGACCAAGTACTTTTTGAGATATAAGTTTTTGACCAAAAATGAACATTTGTACACCTAATTAGTAATTTGCATATCACTCATGGAATCATTGTATGCTTAATATTTCTTCATCCATACATCCCGAGATGCATTCCCATTAAATTTCAGCCCAATCTGCTCAGTAGTTTTGGAATGATAGATTTTTAGCCAACAAGTCATTGAGAATGACATAGCCCCCGCTATGATTGGCTTTTAAGGAATTATCACTACTCTGATCACGCAACAACATTTGTGAACCTAAAACAAACAGACTTAGATGTGTTGTGTCTGCTTGTTTGACATGGAACATGCCTACAACAATAAAGGATTGGTCGGGTATGGGGGATCACATCACGATGAAAATGGATATGCACATGTGTATGTCATAGAACACTGTCCTAATACCAACTTTGAATGTGATCTTTTCAAGCATGTCTGAGTTATGGCTTTGGACATAGAAAAATCGCAAACAAAATGGCTGCCAGGCAGCCATATTGGATCGTATCACAACAACAATGAATATGCACATGTACATGTATGTCATAGAACACTGTCCTAATACCAACTTTGAATGAGATCTGTTCAACCCAATCTATAAGTCCCCGTCCCGGACTTTGTCCGGCGGGGACTAAAAAGACACATTTTTAGCCCTAATTTGCATATCACTGATGGAATCATCATGTCATGAACAAATCTTACTTTACACCTTAAGAATGTTCCCACCAAATTTCTCACCAATCTGCCCAGTAGTTTCCGAGTTTAAGTTTTTTGAGCAAAAATCACATTTTTTGACCTAAATCACACACCTGTGATGCTATCATTTTGATTTGAACAATTTCCCAACTAGACACAGAGGGTAATGGACCCACCAAATATCATGGCAATCAGTTCAGCGTTTTTTGAATTTAAGTTGTTCACACACACACACACACACACACACACACACACATATCCACACACAGACAGACAGACAGACACCGGACTATCCCTATAGCACTACTGAACCTCAGTTCAGTTGTGCTAACAATGTAATATTTCCAACGTTTGTGGCTAATGACTTTTCCATGTGGCTAATTGAAACAGACATTATTCAAATGTGGAAAATGTGTCTAATGATAGTGACTAGCAGAGAGGTGGCTACTCGGCAATATTTTCCTGGCTACCTTTCAGGAAGTTCTTAAAAATTCTTTGTTTCAACCAGTATGTTTCTATCATTGGCAGATTTTGGAGTCTCATTCCTAGATATTATCAGTTACTTTTTACGTATTAACAGCTACTTGCCAATAAAATGATACATTTTTACCTACCTTTCTTTCTACCTTTTCTCAATTTTTTCAGCAACTTTTTTATTAGGGCAATCATATCTGTGTAGATACAAATGAATGATATAATTGAAGCACACAGTGTTCTCCATGGACCCTTTTAACTGATTAATAAAAGCTAAACATTGTTCAAAACAGTTGTTTTTTTGAGGAATGCAATCTGTCTTTTAACAATTTGAAGCATAATTTTTAAAGTTATTGCATTGCAGCAAAATCTACCAGTACAGTTGGGCAGGTCTTTCCATAATTTTCAGTCGAGCATTAAGTTTTAGCAGCCATTACTATCGATTGTGTTGACCCGTCCCGTTTGAGGGAACTAGATCATTGTGATAACTGTGGTCTTCACAACATTATTTTGCATAAATTTCACCAGTGGGATCTGTAAGTAGGGTTTCTAAGATATCGGCACTGCGGGAAATCAAAACACTTCTCTGTACCATAACATAGCGTCATTGATACTGTTTCAACTTCCATGTATTTCCTCCGCCAACTTTGACAGATGAAGAGTCTGTGTTACAAAAAACTGTTCTTGATTTGTACATTGTACATGTTGATTTTGAAGTTCTGGTTTTGGTCTTAGTTTTAAACTGTTGGGAGTGTATCATAATTCTTGCCGAACTATCGATGGTTTTAGTCTCAGTTCGATCGTAAACATGCTATATTGACTACCAAAATGGGGGCGAAGAACTAGAGAAATGAACAATGCATGCTGCTAGCGCTGCATGCAGTACTCGAGTTTGAACTACTTCCATGGTCCATGCATCGTGACATCACATCAGCAAAACTCTGCATTATAAGCAAATTATACATCTACACTACAGCAATACTTTCACAACACCATACCAGAACACATGCTCATGAATATGGACTGTTGTTAGAGGTAAAAACTGAAGTTACAGGTAAAAATGCAGGGTGAACAACAGAGTCATGCTTACTTTTAGTCTTCGTAAATTCAATATGGCCGATTCGTGGGAAAATTACTGCATATTAATTAGTATTATGTGAATACGCCAACTACGTCATGTCGGATTTGATCGAGCCCATAGATTCTACCCAGAGATTCTACCAATGAAGCATCTCCCGACGACCGCAAGAGGGCTGGCTTCGATTTAAATTTGTACGAAGCCATTCATTAATTGATTTTACGTGGAATGGAATACAGTGATCACGGAGAGACAACCCCTGAAATGCCAAAAATGCATATGTTTACCCATTTCAACTTCCGTGAAAAAAACGGCAGTAGTCAATCGTATGGCCGTGTATGGCGCTAATCAACCTGCGTACAATGGTAGGAGTGTCTCTCCAGAGGGCGCCATGATCACTGCGTATCGTTCAGCACCAGACATTTAAAATGACGATCAACTTTCTAAATGTTGTGCATGATATTGTGAAGCCATAGTAGGTGGCATTCCATATCTTGCATATTTTGATTTTCTCCATTATTCATTAATGATTTTCATCCATGTGTTCCCCGACATCAAACAGTGCAGTGAGATACAATCATACATCGCCAACTTACATATCTGGCCTAATTCACTTGAAGCCAAATCCCAGGACACTCCAATCAACTGCCAAATGTTTATTGCATGAACCCAAGTACAAACTGTTGTCATATGGCGAGCGTGCATTCCCACGTGCTGCACCCCATCTATGGAATGCACTGCCACTGGAAATAAGACAAAAGCCAACAGCTGACACTTTCAAAAAGGGCCTGAAGACATATCGGTTCTCCAGAGCATTCTAACTGCACAGCACTTCTGAACTCTACATAGTAGTGGATACTGGCGCTTTATAAATTCACTGATTGATTGATTGATTGATTGATTGATTGATTGATTGATCGATCGATCGATCGATCGATCGGTCGGTCGGTCAATCGATCGATTGATTGATCGATCGATCGATCGCTCGGTCGCTCGGTCGCTCGGTCGGTCGCTCGGTTGGTTGGTTGGTTGACTGACTGACTGATTGACTGACTGACTGACTGACTGTGGGAAATGAACAATATTGAGTAATATTAAAGAATTCATGTAAGAAACACGGACAAACACACATATTTACATGTACCATATTTTTTGACAAGGCTGTATGCCACTGTAGAAAAGGACTTTTTTCTACCATCACATTCCAAGACACAATGACCCCCCCCCCCATCCACAATTTTCAAAACAACATAACCCCCCCCCTTCTACTGTCAATTTCAAAAACAGAGTAACCCTCCCCTTACAAATCCACCGCCGGCCCCCCCCCCCCCCCCCCCCGGCCGAATCAACTGACCGATCCCTTAGGTCTGTGGTTCCAAGAATAAGCAACGACCAAAAGAACGGACAACTTAATACACAGAAACAACAATTGAGAGATACCAGGTCTTTCATACTGTAAATTGAATTTATATAATATAGTGTACCACATACCAGTCTGTGAGTCTACATATTACACTTAAGTTCGTCTTGTTCACATTAATTTATAATGGTCTTCATTTACTTCCCTTACATATCATAAAACTATCACAGAAGTAGTACAATCGACAAATATCTAGTCTTTAGGTTGAAGCAATTATGGAAAAAGACAATTTTAAAAAATTGTATTAAGCGTTAAACACAGCGGAATTGTTAGATAAATAAGGTGAAAATTATATACAATTAAATTAATTTTTCACAATCTGTATTTTACTCTTTTCAAATTTGTTCATTTTCACTCCTTTGAACTTTAGAATCCGAGTACTAGGAGTGCTAGTCTATCTGCTAGACCTCGGATGTTCTTCCGATACAATACGTACGACACACGACCGAACATTGCTTTCGAGGATGGAAGTTCGAGCAAGCCCTCACTGTGAACTTCGTTCGCTTATAGTATCGAAAGAAAGCCCGAGAGTCTAGCAGCAAGACTATAGGAGTGCATACATTGGCCAAAATTATATGTACGTGAGTGTGATAGCGTGAAGAGTTATAGCGCCAACAACGGTAAGAATCGGATAAAGAACCTGCAGAACATTGCCCTTTTCATATTAATTAATGTCAGTCAGTAGAAGGTTAATACATGTAGTTGATATATATACTCAGACCACTATAGTCTACAGTTGTCTGAGATATATACAATGTTTCCAAGCTGTTATGTTTTGTTTTCCCAAAGTGATGAACTGAAACTCAACACATCATGTTAAAATCAAAAGTCATACTAGTACACAATAATCGATGCATAATAAGCGGATAATTTACGAAAAAACAAATATGTACACCCCTTGACCTATCCTCTTACTGTAGCTTATCGAGTCTGAGATGGCTATTTCATTTCTCGTATGGCTATTTTACTAAAATCATGAAATTGAGGGGCTTGAAATCATCAGACTTTGCAAACAAGACTATTTGCACCATACATTCTTAGCTAGCTGCATCCGTTGGTCATGCGATGACTTCTGTTGCTGTCCGCTGTTTATATATTGTTTACATCATATGCATACAAGTCTCAAATCCAGTCTCGGATACGGTCTCACTTTGGAATTCCTTCAAAATGAGAGTCTCTGACTCAGTCTCATTTATGGTTTACATGGGGTCTTATATATCTGTTCTGAGGCAGTGTCACAGTGAATTCTAACTGCATAAGAGGCGAGATCAATTTTTCAATGTTGGATAAAAAGAAAACTTTTACTTTGAGGTTGGGGTTTGAACCATTTTAGTTGGGGGTAGGGGTTTGAACCATTTTAGTTGGGGGTAGGGGTTTGAACCATTTTAGTTTTCCTCCTATGAAACCATATGTTGTGTACCCCTAAATATAAATATTACTTTTAAAAGGTAATCAAATTGAGAAACAGATGAATGTTAGCTATAATAGTAAATGAATGGCACTAAAATACTGTAACAGTAACATGTCAACAAAATCATTATTTTTCCTATCTATATATTTGAAATCGACTGTGCTGTCTGAAACATTATTTTCAGGTTTGCCAATTTCATTAGAAGGTGGTGGGGTTGGGTCTGAGGCCTAAGTAAAAGAATTTAGTGCATAATCGCAAACGGCATTACAGTATCTCATCATGTCAGTAAGTCATAATGACATTCTCGAACCGGCGTACGGCATCCATTCATTGCAGTATTTCATTTTGTAACTGCAATACGTCATTTTAGCATTGCGGTATTGCATAGGCGAATTTTGGCAGGACTGTTATATTCTACACCAAACACGTACCAACAATTCTCGTTACAATTTGCGTAACGACTGTAGTAAAAATCTTGTTGTACGTTATACCTCGGTGATATAATACACTAAATGACAGCTTTTAAATCTGATGTATGTACAGCGCACTCGATAATGAATGAATATAAATAAAAAAGGCGATTTAGAAAATAAATGAACTTAAAACTTTACGAAAATCTTGTCATTTCTTAAGTTCGGATAACGTTCATTGTTCCGGAATATAAGATTACATTTGAGTAATGTTGCACAGGTGCGACATAAAATTCTTTGCAGCTCTTCAACATATCTGTACTACACGAAACGGTTCAATCATCGTTGATTATATTGTGTACATCGGCTTGATGTCCGTAAAGAAGTCGTAACAGATATGTACTTGTTTAAATCACTTCATAGCACAAACTTTGTAGGATGCTGATTGAGGTTGGTACGATATTGATCTTCGGATACAAACTTAGTTTTTCATATCCTTGAGAGCCTTGTGTTTACTATTAGACAATTTGGGGAATGACTACAATTTGTAACAAAGTGTTTACATTCAAATGTCAATTTCTATTGACAATGTAGAAATAATGTTATGATTTAATGAGAAGAACTTCTAGAGTTTTAAGTTAATCAGTGGCCGTTCTATTAAATCGAATTGCAATCGTTGTGTGAGTAAAGTTTGTAAATCTGGTGCCGGAAGAGTCAGCCCGTGCTTTCTCTCTCCTGAGAGTGTCATAGAGGGCTCCCTACTGTCGCCGTGATGATGGACGTAGTTCAATGACGCAGTGATCACGGCTGCGGAAAACGTCGCAGAGATGTGTTCGAATAGCAACTCACGTGAACTGGCGATATTCTTCGAGACTTTTAGAAGTCGAACATAGTTACTATGCACAACGAAAGTTGTCAATGTAAATAGAACGTGGAAATGTTGGACTGTTTTTTCAGTGATAGCAAAGTTATGTGGTGTATAGATCCACTTACATTACCTTGAAAATTATTTTCCCCAGACGAGCTTCTTTGTCCATATTAATATGTACTCAAGGTAAGATAGAAAGTCTTTTCTTGTCAAATAAGACATCCAAATCTATATCTTTTTCAAGACTGAAATCACTCATGTTATTCTCCAAAGTTGAGGTACGTTGTTTGTGCTATGCATTCCTTTGATACGGGTAATTAGTAATACCATTTATTAAGTTATTGATGACAAAGAGAAGTAGACTAAAGATTCACACACTCATCATTCTTAGTTGAAAGTAAATATTTTCACTTGCCATTTTAATGTAAGATCTAACCGTATTTGTCTGAGAAGCAAAACTAGCCGAAGATTTTAAATTGTTTTTGTATTCATTTACTCTTGAACAGTATAAAGTGTGAAATGTGGCCAGTAACTATAGTATGGTCGTTCATATATTTATATGTCTGAATATACATTAACTGGGACCCCTCCAGATAAGAGAGTTGATTTGTTGTTTGTAGTACAATGATAATACTGTCTTGTAAAACTGTTGCACATGTCAATGAGAGTCAAACAGTCAAAAGTGCACGTGAGCAAGTAGAGTTTATTTTCGACAATTTAAATTTCTTGAAACATTTACTTTCGTCGAAAAATTGGAAGAAAAGTTCGTAAATCACCAACAAATTTCAACAAAAATGAAAACTTATCTCAATAAAATAATGTTAACATGAAATAGAAAATGTGTTTCCTTCGAAATACTACAAATAAATAGTTAAAGATCCAACCCTCTCCCCACATCACATCACAACTAACAGTGGTGTCAGTGGTGGGATGCCAAAAAATCATAAAAGAAATGCAATAAATAGATAATAGAAGATTGGTCATAGTAACATTTGACCCTCCCCTAATTCGATTTCATAAAACACTACACCCACACCCCCAACCAAAATTCTCACCCGGTACCCCCGGGCCCGCCGGCCAAACTCCACAAGATTAGTGAAGAAAAAGAATACTATTCTTAGCCTGTACGGCTTGGCATGGAGGAGTGGCTTGAAATTTTAGTGATAGAGATTTAAATGAAAGTCATCAAAAATCCCAAATATCTTAATTAATAAATCTAACTTCACAATTGTTACGTTTGTATTTTTAAAAGGCTAAATCTCCCTTTTTTATTAAACAAGCAAGCTGGAGGCGAAGATTTTACATAATCTTTATCAACGAGTGCGGGCGCTGTTCAATGTATGTTGAACACCCATAAACCTGTGCGCTACACTGGGCGACGTACTAATAGTCTATGATGTTTTCCTAAATGATACGAATCCCAGCTGCTACTAGTACTACAGACGTATCAATATACGCTCTATACTAGAAGACAGTTTAAAGGTAGGGGAAATATATTCAAGACAAAAAATTGCAATATTTAGACTGTAGACAAGGAAAACAACAAATTACGAAATACTACGCGGACATGAGCACTCCGTGACGACTGTCCGAACACATTTTATCAGTGTTCAAAGATCTTTTGAAAGTGACAGATGCCTGGCCTGACGTAACACTTTTCAAAGATGCCAGACTGTTTCTTCAGGGCGAGACTCGGGGACTGCAATCCATGGATACATATTCTTCAATTTCCAATGCGAAATGTAGCTGTAAACTCCAGACGACAGTACCGCAAGCAGCAATGGATAAAATTCTTCGAAAATGTAACCTCTTTATGTCATTTATGATTATGGTAACCCATATCTATGTTTTATTCTCGCCTCTCTCCAGGAAACCAGGAGACAGTTGAACATTCCGTTCTGTCAACTGAAATGCACGATTGACTACGTCAGAGACCCAGGTCCATGATATCTGAAGACGTCATCTGTGTAAAACCTGAAGTTGAAATGGATCATTGTGACAATAGCTCCATATAAATGGATGCAGAAACATTTTAATACTATGTGTCTATGAGATTTAAGCTACCATTTGTGGCTATTTTATAAAGTAACACAGAAAGTTTTTTTTTGCAGGAAAAAGCACATAAGTAAGTAAGTGAGTGAGTGAGTGAGTGAGTGAGTGAGTGAGTGAGTGAGTGAGTTAGTTAGTGAACTGTGACAGACAGGCAGACAAACAAATAAACAAACAAACACATATGTATGTACGTACGACGTACAGGCCTGTATAATACTATTGAATAATATACTATGTTTCTATGTATATACTATCTGTACAAACACCATTATAGGTATATTATGTCAATTATCATGACTATGAACCACTTAGAACAAGTTTATGGCTTTCAATGAATAAAAAGAAGTAAAAAGAACTTTTACAAGTGACCATAATTCAGTAGGTCTCAGTAGGTGAAATGAATTACAAAATTTACATTTTAGCATTGAACCTAATCTGAATGACTATTTCCACAGTTGCAGTTGACCTCTAGGTGGCAGTATGATCACTGCAGCCAATTATAAATGTTTGGTACTGTGTGCCCCTATCTCTGGTTGATCTTGATTTGGGATTACAGTGTCAGATGTTGATATCCTCTGTGATCTTTCTTAAAAATACATGCCAGAATGTGTCAATATAAAATGGAAATGGAGTCCCAGTCAATGTTATGCTTGTATAGTATTGAGTGTTTAGCTCAAGGAACATCACATACACTATTGTGCGAGTGTAACATGATTATTAAATTGGCTCAGGCTGACAATCATATATGTCTGTAAACGTGAAAATACTTACAAAACCTTCAATATTCTAGTATAATGTTAATGTTGATGTATACCTTCTATGACATCACAATTTTTGTTCTGATATTCTTAGAACTGTTGATTACATATAATATGGAGTTCCTGTACATAATAAATTATGTCATCAGATCATTTATAAGTTATTACCCGGTTTCAGTTCAGTCAATTGCAAGTAATCATTATTGGGGTGGGGGTGTACAATGTTGGTATGCATCAGTAAGTAGAATACCGTGAAAACTTTATAAAAAAATACATCCCCAAAAACATAAATTCAGCTTGTTCCCCTTTAATGATTCTGGATTCTGGGGTTTCCATGTTACCAATTTTCAATTTTCTTTCTTACAATTATATATATACATTCTTGTTTGGGACTACATAACAGGGCTATATTGCACTTTTCCTATCATGTCACTGTGGAACTGTCATGGCTCTCCCAGTCAGTCCACAGGCTATCCCATACATAGCACCTACAGGCTCTGTGTGAGTAAACGTCTCCGACTGTTCAAGGTGTTACTCCAGGCCGAGTCACCAAAATTCGCACTGGTCTTGTGAGTGACACACAACTGAGTGATACAGCCTACCCATTGACACCCAACCTGGGTTTGAGTGTGTCAGAGAAATATATGTATCTCCTGTTCCCAATGGGATTTGAACCCAAGACGTGAATCTAAGTGTTGCGTTTCATCGTCGGATCAAATTTGTTGCATGTGTAACAAGTGCATTTAAGCTTATCTTTCAATTTTTCATTCATTTATATACACACTGCCTTCATTAATTATTTTGTATGGGCAAGATATTTCTGTTATTGTACATGTTGATTTTGTGTCAGGTGACACGTTTTTTAGCACCCTACTATTTTTGTCACCCAAAGTTATACATTTAGCACAGCCTTTTCACCACAAGATGATGTTTGCTGATACACACACAGACACACAGACACACACACATTATTGAACCTGAGATGTTCAGTTGTGATAATAACAATAACTTTATTTACAACAAAAAATAACAAATAATAATTTGAATAATAACAAAAATAATAATAATATTAATATAATAATACAATTTAATAGTATAAGTACAAAGTATTCCAGGTGAAGAAAGTTTAATCTAAGGTATTATCAAAAGCTGTCACTGACCTTACAAGTTACAAAATTTGACCACATTTTCATGAAATAGTATCACAGTAGGAATGAGTTGACTGTTTCATCTCATCGCATCAGAAACTTGGTAAACTATGAGACCTTTGAACAAGTGACCTAACGGCCTGAATAGAACCACCTTTTTTTTTTTCATGACTGTGTAAAAGTGGTTCTGCTGTTCAGCTCTTCCACTGTGCAGTTTCATTTTAGCAGTGTAATAAAATAGTTAGTGGTATCACACTATAGAACACATTTCACACAGAAAGTTGATAAAATATTGTACATTTATATTACAGTCACCATATTAAAAAAATTCTATTTTAACCCTAATTTTGCATATCTAAAATAGTGCCAATGTGTTGTAGCACAACTGTAGTTTTTACATTATTTACATTTTTTGAATGTTTATACACTTGTCTGTTAAGTCTGTTTAGTCCTTTTGGAATTAAAGGTTTTTGACCAAAAGTACACATTTTCTGTACCTAATTTGCATATTACAGCCACTGGTAATATTATCATGTAATGAAAAATTCGTAATCTGAACACCAGCGAGAATGTTCCAATCAAATTTCAACCCAACCTGCACAGTACTTTTTGAGTCTACATTTTCTGACCAAAAATCACCTTTTTGACCCATTAAATCACTAATCGATGGTAAGATCTTTATTTCAAAAATTTTCCAACTAGACACCCAACGTAATATATCCATCAAATATCATGGCAATTGGATCAGTGGTGTTTGACTTGAAGTTGTTCACACACACACACACACACACACACACACACACACACACACACACACACACTTTGCCATGTCTATAGCATTACTTAACATAAGAAGTTTAGTTATGCTAAACAATTACTTATTTGTTGGGTGTGTGTCATAGTCTTCTACACAATATACTAATAACCAATGTTGACAATCGGTTGATCCTAATGCAAATTTGAAAATGACAAAATTTACAGTTGATGCATGACGGAAATATTTCAGCATGGGGTACACATTAGTCCGTGTTTTTGACAGAATAATGTAATTTGGCTACAAACTAACTTCACAATCACAACTCCAAACTACAGTGTTAGTCTGAGTACCATACTTCTAGTATGGATTGACTCACTCTACTTCACATGCATGCAGTAGATGTATACTTCCATGCAATTTCTCATGTTCAAAATAAGATTGTTCAATGATTTTTTATCCATATGTTTTGAAAGTATGAAAGGCCAAAGCTGTTTGATGATGTATTTAAATTTGTCACATTTATGAAATCTGTGTGTAATTGCCAAAATAAGTTGGCCCAGACTGTTGCTTGCTAACATCAACTCACATCACTGCATAAGTACTCCTGAACAGCTCTTTGGGTACAGCGAGGTGATCTGAAGTATAAACATCATGTGTACTACATGGTCAAGTTTCTCTGTCTGGTGGTAATAATAAAGTAACAGGTGGTACACTGACTACTGCGTAGTAGTATTCATATAGAGAACACTGATGTGGATGTCCGATTGATTTTGAATGGGGGAGGGGGACTACAAGAAAAAAAAAATATAATGTGTATTTGCACGTATGTAATTATAAATTTAAGAGTCTTAGAGTAAAACGGAGATGTTAAAGTGCCTAAAATCAAATTAAGATGTATAACGCAAGTCAAGGCATTTTATAGTCAATGAGGGACAAAGACTTCCCTGTGAGGGAAAGTGAGAATTAGATGTGAATTGTAGAATACTATGTACCATGTGAGTCAAGGCATTTTATAGTCAATGAGGGACAAAGACTTCCCTGTGAGGGAAAGTGAGAATTAGATGTGAATTGTAGAATACTATGTACCATGTGAGTCAAGGCATTTTAGAGTCAATGAGGGACAAAGACTTCCCTGTGAGGGAAAGTGAGAATTAGATGTGAATTTTAGAATACTATGTACCATGTGAGTCAAGGCATTTTAGAGTCAATGAGGGACAAAGACTTCCCTGTGAGGGAAAGTGAGAATTAGATGTGAATTGTAGAATATACTATGTACCATGTGAGTCAAGGCATTTATAGTCCATGAGGGACAAAGACTTCCCTGTGAGGGAAAGTGAGAAACAGGTTGGAACTGTAGAATATGTACTAAGAGTGTACTTTATATGTTGCAGGTGCAGCTGCAGTTGGACGGACTACAAAAGAAATTAGAGGAATTAGAAAAAGACGGCAAACGCTACATCTGTGGACAATGCTCTACAAAAGGTGATGGAGCTAGCACAAACACCAACATGGAACACAAGGCCACACAAATACTGAATGGATTAAGAGTACTCGTGGATCGGGCTACAAAAATTTTGCACCCAAAATTGAAAAGGTTCAGAGCAGTGCTGGCCATATTTGAGACAAATGATTTTGGGCAAGAAGCAGGGCACCTTATCGTTCTGTTGTTGGGAAATAAAGAAGAGGAAGAAATTGCATCAAAAGTGTCTAAGTTCCTTCAACATGGGAAGTTGCCTACCCATTATACTAATCATACTCCACATTGTCCGGCCAAAAACTACAGAGAAGACGTGGATGTAAAACCCAGATATTTGAAATGTTATGTTTGTGGCATTGTTAGGAACTTCGCCAGATATTGTGAAGAAAAAATTCCCTGTGAGATGAGTCATTAAAATTAAACCT
Organism: Glandiceps talaboti; assembly: GCF_964340395.1. Taxonomy (NCBI): domain Eukaryota; kingdom Metazoa; phylum Hemichordata; class Enteropneusta; family Spengelidae; genus Glandiceps; species Glandiceps talaboti. The sequence continues at coordinate 16,611,989 of NC_135569.1, read as the reverse complement.
TGAATAAATTTCATTCATGTGTTCTCTATTTGAGTGTGAGCTTGTAAGTTAAGATATTAGTACTCTGAGACAGGGGTGTGATCACCAAAAGGCATTGCCTTATGACAGCCTGCCTTTTGTAGGATCCTGTCTGGGGTGCCTTCTACATGCAATTAAAAGGGGTGTTAAAATTTTCTTTCAGTTCGATATTCCAATGTGGGAAATGGACTATAAATGTGCAGTAATGTGAAACCTTCTATTGGGTGTCTGTTGAGGGTGCACCCAGGCATGACTCTACAACTGTCTCGGATGTTGAAGCAGTAGCCTAGGGAAAAAATCAACATATCTCCCTGGTACATGACATTAAGAAACCAAAATGATTTAATAGCCGTTAAAATACATAATCACGTACATACGTGGGACAAGTTGACAATAGTTGTGAAAAACAAATCATAGACTGGCTATCAGAGGGAATATAGGTATCTCACTATGTGACTCCTTGTAAGGGAAATTTTAAGAGCAAGTCTTATAATCATTCATACCCACCACTTATAGTACTTCAAAACAGTCCTGATGGATGTAAAGACTTTGGCCAGTTTATTTCTACAACTATATCAGATAGATTAAATTCTGGAGCACTATCAGTGTGAGGGAAAGTTGGAAAGGACCCACCATAACTATTAGTTATGCCTTTAAACCATGTATGTGCATTGATATGAGATACCTGAGTCTCTGGATAAAATAGGAGAACTTCAAATTAGATCAATGGGTGGAAGTTACAAGATATCTAGAACAAGGAGATTTTTCACTTCAAATGTGATGACAAAAGTTGGTATGACCATGTTAAAATATCACACGACAGAAAGCTTTTGGGTTTCAAATGTGCTGGGATTTGGTATGTGAGCAATACACAGTACCATTCGGGTGGAATTTATCTGCACCATAAGTACTGTATAACAAATTATGAAAGGTCCATAGGAGTGCCATGTATAAATAGATGAAAGGCATGGAGGCCCTTTAGCAGACAACAAGTAACACACCTGAGCCAAAAGGAATTAGTGGAAGTAGCAGTCTTTATACTGGCAAAATTGTGTGTTGACACAGGATATTTCCAAGCACTCAAGAAAAAATAATCAGTTCAGTTGTGTTAAAAGTGCATTAAAAGAATATATGAACTCCCGATATATGAGAGCCATGACGTATCAATGAATGCAAATTTTTACTCATCAAGAGATTGTTGCCGTTTTTGCACATGCAAAATCCGGGAAAAGTGTCGGCTATGACAATATTCCTGAGTTATAGTTTTGAGGTATTGATGGTAAAGTGTATTTTGCATTGAAAGACATGGGAGCTAGGGAGAGTAGATTGTAATGCAATTATCAAATTTGGTTGGTAAAGTATCAATGTGAGACATTGTGACATTAGATATTGGTACTTGAGATGTATACTGAGTGGCCCTTACAAACTGGGTAGTCGGCTATGTTATGTTGTCTTTTCCCTTGGCTAAGAAGTAAAGGAAAGGAGTCATGAGAGTGGTGAAAAGTGTACACCTGGAGGGAGATATCTATGAATATTAGCAATACATGCGTGACTCCCATCCCCCTACCTAAGGATAATATCACTTTGTTTGGCATTAGCACCATTTAACAACTCAGTCCAAATCTTGATTACAATACTATAGATAGTATCCTTTAAGCAAAGTGATAAGGCTTTAAATACTATATAATCTCTTATGTCAACACAGTGCTCAAACTGAAGTTGGGCAACAAAAATGTTCACCTGGGACTATGCTTTGCACCTGCAGGCTTCAATTTTTTTTTCAAAGGTCTCTTGTCAATGGACAAGAGAATTTTCAATTTCACTTCTGGTATAATAAATTGTTTGTCCTATCAAGATGTGACATATTGCACTTCTTTTTACATATCTGAGAATGTATTTCAAGTACATAATAAAAATAATAATAAAAATAATTATACTGGATAGTTCTCTAAGTAAACATTTATCTGCCAAGAAATCCAGTGAGGGTCATCCCTCATGGATTCAGTGTTTGATAATGCAAGGGGAACCGGAGTACACGGGGAAACCTGCATTGTTCAGTAGAGTCAAACTAAACAACGAATGGTTTGAACCCCAACCACAGTGGTATGAGGAAAGTGGTTTCACCACTCAGTACAACCGACAATTAACCCCTGATTTTAAAGTTATTAACAAACAAAACACTCTGAAGGTCTATCATTTGTGACAATATTGTGTGTTTTTTCTATTTCCATCATTTTGCCTAAATGTGTGCTAGCCGATGTAAAATGATGCCTTACTACTGAAACACATACACTTGTTTCTCGACATAAGTTTCAGACTTATTGTCACCAAAATGATGCTTGCCTATAGTTTTTTTCTTTCAATATTACTTGTAAACATGTTTTAAAAGAAATTGGCGTTATTTCAATTCTACAATGTGTCTGTGATAGACAGAAATTGGCTTGATTTTGATAATTAACCCTGAAGGTAAGGAAAGCAGGATTCAAACACTTGGAGTAAAAAAAAAATTCCAAGGTTTTCCCTGGGTTTTCCATCAGTTTCCAGTGTACTTGTATTGATTGGGGTTATTTTCCAGGGGTGTTGACCATCAATATTTATTTTATTGAATGACATCTAATTCTCTGACACGGATGAAAAGTAATTAACAAGGTCTCTCACAATATGTCACAACACATTTTAAAGACAGTCAACACTGCAGCTGTTGGTTTAAAAAACAAAACCGTCATAGCCATTAGAATAACATGGAAAAGTCATTAGCCACAAACTTTAAACATTGAAAATATTAATTTGTTTGTCTATATATTTCTCTTAATGTCTGTCTTATTATTTTAGTCCTACGAGTCAATACTGTGATACTATTTTATCACCATCAAAATCTTGACTATCATGTTCACTCATTGTAGGTCCCAATAAGCTTATCCCTACCAACATTAAATCAACCAATTCATCACAATCTTTCCAACTACATTACTTTGAGCAATATATTGATCAAGTGTAACTTTTGCCATGTTTTATTACATCAGTTTTCCTGCACACTGAAATCGACTGTACACCTCCATTTTTACTCTGAGCTGTACAGAGAGACTTCTGTTCTACCCCTAAGTAGTAGTTTCATTCAGCTGTAGATGGAATGTACTGAAACTTATGAGTGGTTACTCTGATGGTAGCAAAACACCAATGCTACAGGAGACAATTCAACAACTCGTGCAAACGAACTAAATGCATTCTATAACAGGTTTGAGTGCTATGTTTTCTCTTTCAAGCATAGCAATCAGGAATGAACTGAGAGCGGCGTCCTCAAATATCACTGATGGCGAACGTCTCTCGACCGACAAGGAAGAGGTGCTTCGGGTGCTCCAGTGTGCTCCCAAACAAAGTGTCGGGGCCTGATAATTTTACTCCCTGTGTTCTGAACTTGTGCGCTGATCAACTTGCTCGTATTCTGTCTGTCAAATTCAATTTGTGCTTTCAACATGACTTAGCTCCGATGTCATGGAAAACTTCTCATATTGTTCCTGTCCCAAAGAAAGCTGTGATATCATCAATGAACGATCTAAGACCAGTTGCGTTGACGTCAGCCTTTATGTAAGTCTGTGAACGAGTAGTTTTACAAATAAGTTAATAGTTATAGTCTCTGATTTTATTGACCCATTACAGTTTGCCTATCGTAAGAACAGGGGTATAGAAGGATGTGATGTTACATGTTTTAAATAATGTATATTCTCATTTAGAAAAATATGGAAGTTCAATCAGATTAATGTTCTTTGACTTTTCAAGTGCTTTTAACACTATACAGCCACATCTTATCGTTTGGAAACTTTTAGCGATGAACTTGTCACCTTCAACTGTACATTGAACTTTTAATTACCTTATGAATAGCTACTAGACCACAGCATTAGCATTTTCACTTTGACGTGCAGAGGTGACAAATATCCAAGTGGGTCCTTTAGCGATGCAACGTGTTTGATGAGATAAGAAATCACTTCAAATGAACTACCAAACGAATGTAACCTTATTCATTTAGAGGGGTTGAAGTTAAGAAATAAAACTTAGGAAGTAAATAGTAACACCTCAACCATTAGCAGTAAAAAACAAGACCAACGAAATTGAACAAATATATTTGACTTGAAGTTCAGCATACACATGAAAGCACACATGGAATGAACAAATAAATGATTCAGAATTGGAAGATGAAAAGAACACATGTACTTCTAATGTGACAATGTGAAATGAGACAAATGGAACTAAATGATTGAAATACTGTGAATTAATGCACACAAATATGAAAAGAAATAAATGACGTTTAAAGAATTTAGAGACATCTAACATAGTATACCTTTAATGTTGTGTGATGAATTGCCAATAAATGAATATTTCCCGATCATAACATCACAATTACTCAGCGTCAGGCCTGACTACACAATCATTCACTCAATCGTACTGAACCCTCAAACATACTTTTAACAGAAAATAACCCCAACTAAAAATACATTAGTTAAACTCTATAAAACAGCATATTCATCATAGCAACTCCAAGGGTGAAATAATAAGGCAAAGTATGAAAATAATTTGGTTGGATACAAGGTTCACAATATTATAAGTTATGACAACAACTTTCTAAGAATCGGTGAGAAAACTTTAAGGCCACGTGAGGACAAATGTACATGCATTTTGACTTCATTTCAGAGTTCATAATGAAAATTACAAAAAAATTCTCAATGGAAATACATGTAAGGCGAAATAAAAACAAATTGTGTTGTTCCGATTACATTCAATGTTAAAATAGTTGGGTTGGTAGATTTTTTATTTTATTGCCTTGTATTTTTTTCATGTGTGAGTGTCTATTTCAGGTTTTCCACTGTTTTCCAAATGGTTTCTGTATTGTTTATTTCTTCCTATCAGATGTACAGCCATTACAGATTGGGAGAAAAGGTTTATATTGTTTTTTAAGTTGGTGTCAGTTTCCGCACCCACTATTTCTTGCGAGACTTCACAATTTCGTGACTTCGTTATCATTTTCCTCAAATACGTAAAAAAAGGTAAGGGTCGGCGTGAAAATCTAGGTTGGGTCGGGTAACTAAAGCCGATTTCATAAGTTCGAGGTCATTAGCGTTGGTACCGGCTGAGCAAACGCACGACATTTGGATTAAGCTAATTTAGTCAATGGTTACGTAAGCAGCCTCGTTCACGATAATATGAAGAACGTTAGTCCTATAAACTTCTGATATACTATCATAAGATTGAAAATTGTTATTTCAAATTAAGTCTGTAACCTTTAAGTTTAGAAACACTAGTTTTTCCAGTTCGGTTATCTGTTTTGGCACCTCCAACAATCATAATATTAATATATTGAATGAATGTGGCTGTTTATCTTAGTATTACCCAATAAGCAACAGGTAGAATGGTATATAAACAGCTGTTTTCGCATTCTATACACCCTAGTCTAAATCAAAAATGACCACATACTCCCTACTTTACCCTATGGAGGATATGAAGATATAATGCTAATGTGTGTCCAAGTTTGAACCTCTTTCTAAATGTAGATAAACATGGTTCTATACACCCCCAGTCTATATGACCACATACTCCCTACTTTACCCCATGGAGGATACACAGATCTATGCCAATGTGTGTCCAAGTTTGGACCCCTCTCTAAATGTGGATAAACACAGTTCTATATAGCCCCAATCTAAAAGAGCATATATCCCCTTCTTTACCCATGGAAAGTATAAAGGTAACATATTGTGATGTGTGAAGATATTTCACTGGCTACGTATGTGGTGAAATTATTATCTTCATACACATTTGACTCCGGGGTAAAATTTAGTATCAAAAGTGATACTGAGTCTGCTGTACCCCCCTAGTCAAAGGTGTTAGTAAACAAGATGTATGAACATGGTCACACGAGGACAAACATGGACAAAGATGGTACTTTAACCATGTTTACCACATGGTTTACCCACCCTGTAAAATCTCACTTTTTGTACAGTGTAGCATTGATCATGTAATATTTGAGTCACAGGATTCATCAATCAAATTGAGACATATCCGGTAAAACAAACAAAAAATAAAGTATGTCTCCCATTATTATATGGTTTCATCTCAATATATTTAAAAGCCACTTAAAGCAGATTTTTTCCAAAGAAAAACATCATTTTAGATACAAAATTATGGGCTCTGAATAACTGAATACGTTCATCACTTGCATCGCAAATGTTTATATATGGTGCTCCGTGTTGCTGCAAGTCCCGATTTCTCAATTCAACTCAATGATTTAGGAATATTACTGTACTAACAAACATTAAAATGTAGTTATTCTTTTAAAACATTTAAAACAAATTTCAATTATCGACAATATAAATGTCATACTTCTACAACCCAGAAATTCAACTGCACTATGTATATGTCATCAGTGGTCCGTACCGTACGTCGAACTTTCAAATTGTGTAACAATTTCTAGAGGTACAGTGCAGTGATGCCTTGGTACATGTTACAATGTTATGATAATCATGCTAACAGACCTACTCTTACAATATTGCAATGCATGGTTATGTTATGTTGCCGATATGATGACCGGAGTATGGTAGCAATTATATACATAGTATGCAAGATCAAAACAAACATGGCAGCACCAAGCGTGAACTGTAGATACACAAAGTATACCATAGAACGATCCTTTGACTTTCTGGGGCTATCAAAAAATGACAATGACAAAATTCATGACATCATTATTTGACAACATACAGAATAGTGTCAACTCATTGGAGATAATGTGTATCTGGTGTATGTACCTAAATACTTATATATGTATTAAAGGGCCACTGCAATTCTATTTTTCACTTTTCATCAAACCAAGAAAAAATAGCCACTTAACACATTTTTTAAAAATTTATTTACTTGTTCAGGCAAACCAACAGGCATAAAGCCCATTTACAGGCACCTTTAAACACTTGTCCAAGAAGTCCAGTGAGGGCCATCCCTCATGGGTTCAGAGTTAATGCAGGAGGAAACCGGAGTACCCGGGGAAAACCTGCGTTGTTCGGTAGTCAAACTGAACGACACTCTTCTTACTTACAGCGTGGTAAATTTTAATCGAACCCTGAATGGGGTTCGAACCCCGACCGCAGTGGTAAGAGGGAAGTGGTTTAACCACTTGGCCACCGACAACCACAACCATTTCTATAGCACTGAGGAGAAAAAAGTGACCACGAATAGTGAAAATCTTGTTAGAAATTATGCTGCTTCCACATTCATGACACCTTCTGCTGAGCGAGAATTTATATTAGCATATGAAAGCATTCCTGTTATGTCATCACAGTAGGAACACATAACCTTGAACTTCACCTACATGCATTGCTATGGAGGCTCGGTTACAACAACAAGTTCTAGAAATTGTATCTTTCGAACGGGACAGCGAATGTTCGACAGATTTTTCAAGTGAAGAGGTGACAACTTGCAGTAAATCAATATTTAATCATACATTCCTTTCATTAGGGGGCAGTATGAACATATTACATGTATTGTAAAGAAAGAAATAGAATTGCAGTGGCCCTTTAATGGTACAATAGGTGGAGTGTTCACCCTTACCTAAATACTTGTATATAATATGTATTAATGGTCCAATAGATGGAGTATTCACCCTTACCTATATAGTTGTATATAATATGTATTAATGGTACAATAGGTGTAGTATTCACCCTTACCTAAATACTTGTATATATAATATGTATTAATGGTACAATAGGTGGAGTGTTCACCCTTACCTAAATACTTGTATATAATATGTATTAATGGTACAAATTGGTGGAGTGTTCACCCTTATCTAAATACTTGTATATAATATGTATTAATGGTACAATAGGTGGAGTATTCACCCTTACCTAAATACTTGTATATAATATGTATTAATGGTACAATAGGTGGAGTATTCACCCTTACCTAAATACTTGTATATAATATGTATTAATGGTACAATAGGTGGAGTGTTCACCCTTATCTAAATACTTGTATATAATATGTATTAATGGTACAATAGGTGGAGTATTCACCCTTATCTAAATACTTGTATATAATATGTATTAATGGTACAATAGGTGTAGTATTCACCCTTACCTAAATACTTGTATATAATATGTATTAATGGTACAATAGGTGGAGTGTTCACCCTTACCTAAATACTTGTATATAATATGTATTAATGGTACAATAGGTGTAGTATTCACCCTTACCTAAATACTTGTATATAATATGTATTAATGGTACAATAGGTGGAGTGTTCACCCTTATCTAAATACTTGTATATAATATGTATTAATGGTACAATAGGTGGAGTATTCACCCTTATCTAAATACTTGTATATAATATGTATTAATGGTACAATAGGTGTAGTATTCACCCTTACCTAAATACTTGTATATAATATGTATTAATGGTACAATAGGTGGAGTGTTCACCCTTACCTAAATACTTGTATATAATATGTATTAATGGTACAAATTGGTGGAGTGTTCACCCTTATCTAAATACTTGTATATAATATGTATTAATGGTACAATAGGTGGAGTGTTCACCCTTATCTAAATACTTGTATATAATATGTATTAATGGTACAATAGGTGTAGTATTCACCCTTATCTAAATACTTGTATATAATATGTATTAATGGTACAATAGGTGGAGTATTCACCCTTATCTAAATACTTGTATATAATATGTATTAATGGTACAATAGGTGTAGTATTCACCCTTACCTAAATACTTGTATATAATATGTATTAATGGTACAATAGGTGGAGTGTTCACCCTTACCTAAATACTTGTATATAATATGTATTAATGGTACAATAGGTGTAGTATTCACCCTTACCTAAATACTTGTATATAATATGTATTAATGGTACAATAGGTGGAGTGTTCACCCTTACCTAAATACTTGTATATAATATGTATTAATGGTACAATAGGTGTAGTATTCACCCTTACCTAAATACTTGTATATATAATATGTATTAATGGTACAATAGGTGGAGTGTTCACCCTTACCTAAATACTTGTATATAATATGTATTAATGGTACAAATTGGTGGAGTGTTCACCCTTATCTAAATACTTGTATATAATATGTATTAATGGTACAATAGGTGGAGTGTTCACCCTTATCTAAATACTTGTATATAATATGTATTAATGGTACAATAGGTGTAGTATTCACCCTTATCTAAATACTTGTATATAATATGTATTAATGGTACAATAGGTGTAGTATTCACCCTTACGTATATACTTGTATATAATATGTATTAATGGTACAAATTGGTGGAGTGTTCACCCTTACCTAAATACTTGACTGTATATAATATGTATTAATGGTACAATAGGTGGAGTATTCACCCTTACGTATATACTTGTATATAATATGTATTAATGGTACAATAGGTGGAGTGTTCACCCTTACCTAAATACTTGTATATGATATGTACTAATGGTACAATAGGTGGAGTATTCACCCTTACCTATATACTTGTATATAATATGTATTAATGGTACAATAGGTGGAGTGTTCACCCTTATCTAAATACTTGTATATAATATGTATTAATGGTACAATAGGTGGAGTGTTCACCCTTACCTATATACTTGTATATAATATGTATTAATGGTACAATAGGTGGAGTATTCACCCTTATCTAAATACTTGTATATAATATGTATTAATGGTACAATAGGTGGAGTGTTCACCCTTACCTAAATACTTGTATATAATATGTATTAATGGTACAATAGGTGGAGTGTTCACCCTTACCTAAATACTTGTATATAATATGTATTAATGGTACAATAGGTGGAGTATTCACCCTTATCTAAATACTTGTATATGATATGTATTAATGGTACAATAGGTCAGGGGTGAAGAAATCCACTGGTCCTGGGTCCGGGACTAGCGATTTTTTTTGGCGGACCTGCACAAATTTTACCTTGTACCACTAATTCTTTCAGCAGGACCACTGGATTTTTTAAGGCACTGGTCCGGGGACCACCAGTTCACAAATTGATTTGTTCACCCCTGTAGGTGTAGTATTCACCCTTATCTAAATACTTGTATATAATATGTATTAATGGTACAATAGGTGGAGTGTTCACCCTTACCTAAATACTTGTATATAATATGTATTAATGGTACAATAGGTGGAGTGTTCACCCTTACCTAAATACTTGTATATAATATGTATTAATGGTACAATAGGTGGAGTGTTCACCCTTACCTAAATACTTGTATATAATATGTATTAATGGTACAATTGGTGGAGTGTTCACCCTTACCTAAATACTTGTATATAATATGTATTAATGGTACAATAGGTGGAGTGTTCACCCTTACCTATATACTTGTATATAATATGTATTAATGGTACAATTGGTGGAGTGTTCACCCTTACCTATATACTTGTATATAACATGTATTAATGGTACAATAGGTGGAGTGTTCACCCTTACCTAAATACTTGTATATAATATGTATTAATGGTACAATAGGTGGAGTGTTCACCCTTACCTAAATACTTGTATATAATATGTATTAATGGTACAATAGGTGGAGTGTTCACCCTTACCTAAATACTTGTATATAATATGTATTAATGGTACAACAGGTGGAGTATTCACCCTTACCTACAATGTATATACTTGTATATAATATGTATTAATGGTACAATAGGTGGAGTATTCACCCTTATCTAAATACTTATATACGATTTATAATAGATTAAAAAATATTATAATATTTGCCAATATAATGCCTATAGTTCTCCTGAAAGTGTTTAATCATAGCAAGTAGACTCCTACTACAGTAAACTGTAAATTCAAAAAGTTATTTCAGTATATGTTTGTATTCTAAGGAACAGCTTGAATCTAACCAAAACACTCCTGAGCAATACTGCAACCTAATCAAAATGTTAGAAGTTTCCTTTAGATAATTAATTGATAGTTTTGTTCAGTTGTACATGTCGTCAATAATTAAGTTGGGAAATATTGATTAATTATGTCTATGAGCTCCTGCCCATCTAATATATTAGGGCAGCCTACAGTGCTTATCACAATTTATGCAGCCTGTCTGGGTCAGCTGCGAATAGGTATAATGCATTCAGTAATATTTAGTCTGGAGACTGTAGCAGGAAGTACCATGTGGGTCTTATATTTTGACAAAATGGAAGATCACAAGTCATTAGTCAATAGAACCATCACTTGACACTTCAAATTCACCTGGACAGACTGTGATGAGCTTTTCCTTACTTATATGCAATGTTGTATTGGTTCATCCAAATACTTTTCTGACAGACTGCCATATCAAACCTAAACAAGTCATTGAGAATGACATAGCCCCGCTATAATTGGGTTTTAAGGAATTATCACTACTCTGATCACGCAACAACATTTGTGAACCTAAAACAAACAGACTTAGATATGTTGTGTGTGCTTGTTATGTATTTGCTATGGACATGGTGTTGTTGCTAGGCTTATTTGTATACATTTCTGAATGTTTATTCATTTGTCAATTAATCCTTGTTGTTATCAATGCATTACACAACATTAATAAGGTGCTACTATGGGTATGGTCTTATTGCCAGGCATATTTGCATTCAATTTTTGAATGTTTATTCACTTGCCTGCCCATCTATGTTTTGGTTGACTGTTGACTGTGTCAAAATATGTTGGACAATATCTGTAGAATAACTCCTCCAGAAACATTCCATTTCAGCTAAATTCACCTAGCAGTTTTCGAGATACAAGTTTGGACTAAAATTGCCAACTGCCTATTTGTGTGTGTGCTACCAGTACCTATATTTTGCTTGTGTTATTTCATTAAAAAAACATACTGTATGAACTGTAAAAAGAATTGTTACACATGATTGGCACCCTATCTTTTCTGGTCTGGTAGTAAATTTGAGCCCTTCACTTGATGAGATTGCATTTACAAAGCTTAGACAGTCAAGGGGTCGAAATAGAAATATTTTTAACATGTGTGCACCTTGACTTTGGAATTTACCTGCACACAATGTACACACAATATTTTTCAGTTAAATTTGTCCTATTATATATTAAATTATTGCAATAAGTAATGCTAGGATTCAATCTTTTGTTCAGCCTGGCCAGCAGTACTCAACTTCTTTTATCTATTCTTGATGATGGATCTTTCAGCAGGACCAAAACGCAGAATTAAAAGGTTTTAAATTCAACGTCATTGGGAGTAAGTTCTTATCATTTATACTGCACTAACAATAGAATAATATTTTTGAGATTTAATTTTTGACCAAAATTCACATTTTACACCTAATTTGCATATTACTGATGAGATCCTTATATGTTTAATATTGCTTCATCTGTGCACCCCCACATACATCCTCGTTAAATTTCAGCCACATCTGCTCCCTAGTTTTGGAATTAAAGATTTTTGACCAAAAAGACACATTTTTAGCCCTTATTTGCATATTACTGATGGCATCATCATGTCATGAACAAATATTAATTTACTCTACCCTAAGACTGTTCCCACCAAATTTCAGGCAAATCTGCTCAGTGGTTTTAGAGCTTAAGTTTTTTGACCAAAAATGGCATTTTTTGACCTAAAACGCACATTTCTGATGCAATCATTTTCATTTGAACAATTTCTTAACGAGACACCCAAAGTAACATGGCCACCAAATATCAAAGTAATTGGTCCAGCAGTTTTTGACTTTAAGTTGTTTACACACACACACACACAGCAATGCCTATAGCACTACTGAACCTTATCAGTTCAATTGTGCTAAAAAGCAATGCCATAAGACACTTTGTCAATGAAGAGTACACAATGAATTAAGCTGAATTGAGGTACTAACTGCTGAAATATGTGTCATTAACACTGACAACAATGTTGTTGTGAACATAGTGCATATTTCCACAACTATCAAAGGGTGAAATGTGGCAACACGACATTTGCACATGCCATACTTATGATCCTATCAAAAATTGCCAATTTGAATGCCTCATATTTGACAAGCAGTCTCAAGTCTCAAAGATAACAAGGTTCCATGCATTCATTTACTTCTGCATTTCCAATAAGTAAATCATAGACCCTCCACCAACGGGGTATGCAACTACACCATTTCCACTGAAACGAACTCTGTTTGCATACATTAAGTTTAATTAATCCTGTTACTATAGCAGTAATGAAGTCTTCCTTCAAGAGTGTAAAAACCTCATGATGCTACATAAATCACATGTAAAATCTCGAAAAAGATGAGAAGAGATTACACGCGGTTATGCTTATTTATGTTGATGACCACAACACATCATGGTATGGCATCTTCCCATGTCTTTGACGACAATTTTGATTTTTGTCAGCTCTGTATACACAAGGAAGGACTTGATAATTGAACAAGAGTGGGCATGAAACCATACAAAATCATGTAAATGATAACGTACAAATGTGATGAAAATATGTAATTTCCTTATACGAAGACATGCCAACAGTGGCCGACACATGCAACAAGCATGAGAAAGGCTGGAAGTTTAGATACAAATCTATAATTCTGCCATTTTTTCCGCGACTATTGCGCGAGACTTTTTGAAATCTATGCATGCCTCTAGAATTTGAAGAATGATGTACAATTTTGTGAAACACATCGTCGATCGAACTGGTATGTCTATAAATTTTGTACATTTCTACAATGCCATGTATTTTTATGCCATTTTAATAGCCCTGCATAACACCGGCACATGTACTATACTCAAGAACATAACAGATTTGCACTTTTCAAATCAAAGAAGACATAATGGGTTACAATTCATTCAAATATTAAAATTGAGCCACAACTTGAAAGGTATCTGCGTAAATACAATCTCTCAAGTCAAAGTTGGAGTACTTGTCATTTTCTCAGTTAGTTCGGTCATGGTTCATCTGAGAATGATGTAAAGTTTCAAATTCAATTGGCTAGCAACCAGAAATTTGAAGTCTAGTACTCGTTTTGAAATCGTTTCGGAGACATGTTTTTGACGAAATGTATCGTGAATATATCAACCACGACAACAGAGGTAAAATGGCAACCACGCATTGGATGTTTACATTTTATTTTGATGTAGTTATAATAACATGCCTAAACCTGATCAATGAAGGCAGCCTAAAATATTAACATGTGATAAAAAGCATCAATAAATAGACTCAAAACTTCAAGAATCATTTCTGACAGAGAAATCCAGTAACAACCCTAATGAACGAAACACTGTACTCAAAGCATACTGCAACAATTGCAAACAATGGACAGCTTACGTGATCTATTCTTCTTTTCACACCAGAGAACAACAAAATACACGACAAGACTATGTATGATTACCTAAAATACTATATATCTTGTTGGGTCTTCAACCAGTTATAAACTTCGAAATGGTCAGAAAATTTAGTGAAAAACATGTCGGATAGCTAGCAACTATCATTGAGTCACAGTGACTGTAAACAACACAGAAATGGACAGGAAATGCTTATGTAGCTTAATGTATGCAAACAAACATCATACAATAAACATTTAGAGATCCTTTGATGTGTATCCTGTTGCAGTGTTGGTGGAGGGTCTATGAGTAAATATATCAATTAATGTTGATTAAATCCTTCTCTTACTTCAAAATTCAAACTTAATCATCAAAAACAACCACTCTGTGTGCTTTTTGTTATTCTGAGAAGATTTGTACAGTTTTTCCAGTGACAATTGATATGTACAGTGTGCACCTCAATTTTGAAATCTACCTGCACTGGCGTACCTTGCGAGTAGCAAGTGGCGAAATGTGCTACTTGCGAGTGGTGAAAAGTGACGCTTGCGAGTGGTGAAATGTATCACTTGCGAGTAGTGAAAAGTGACGCTTGCGAGTGGTGACAATGTATGACTTGCGAGTGGCTAATGATTAAAGGTTTGATGTTTGATGATCGTGATGGCATGACATCGACAGTGTTACCAGTGATTGGAACCTCGTGATTGGCCTCGCTAGCTAGGTAGCAGCATGGTGGCTTTGGTAAGTACGATAGTACCAATAGTAACGTTGTACTTACCGTTGTACTTCCCGAAGCCACTGTGTGTAAACTGTCCATTATCCAAACGTCTTGGGGGACATGCTTTTTAGATGAATAAAAAATGAAATTCCTATGGATGAGGAAAGTATTAGTAGTCGCGTTCGACCAAGAACACTGAATGAATTTACGACGCTACTCGATAGCTCAACGCTACTTGAGTCGATCAACGCTACATAAACATCCGGAGCAAGACCCGTTGGGCTTTGTACATCCATGGATATATCTCACTAATACATCCATGGTTCTACCGTAGCTCTGGAGATGTGTCGAAAAACCCAGCATACACCCAGAGCTAGTTCTAGCCATGTCGTGTTAATGGCCATCTTAGTTGCGAATTCACGTACATGTAACTTAATTGTCTTTTAATTTCTTGATGTCCAAAATTGTTGTCTTCCCAACTCCACAAACTCCACTCAAGTTTTACCGTGATCAAGTAGTCGATTGACAATTCGCACCAAGGCCCTCGTATCTCCCAAGTTTTATTCATTGTATACACTGCTTTGACTAATAAACTACGGCCAGTGTTTGGCGGTCTTACGATAAAGTTACTTCAAATCATAAAGTTTTTTCGTTCAACAACATCGCCGGTTAGTCTGTTGTCATCATTCCATTGTTTGCTATAAACTCTCCGTTTGTTACAAGACCACGAATATTTGTTTATAAACCTTGTGGGGTTATACTTCCATGCTTACACGAACTCATGGGTAAAACTTGTCGGAACGCAAACGAACTCAAATGACCTATTTGATCACGTACGACCGCAGTTGAATTTCAGTCGAAGTTCTGTGTTGTCAGCGTCGATATAATTATTCATTTTTTTAATTTTTTTTTTTAAATCCAAGCTTCTTGTCTGAATAACCATAGAGAGTAAAAGGGTCTTCTGTCTATGGAATAATTACCGTTTCGGTTCCATGAAAGTTAGTGAAACAATATAAGAATTGCCATTCACGCCTCCAACCTCTAAAAAGCTACCGGCAGACAATAGTCAACTCTGTGACATTTTTTTAATGTTATTATGCCAATTTATAAAACAACTACGCTATTATTCCGGGTGATAACAAAGAAATGGTATAAAAGTTTGACTGTAGGGTGAGGAAGATCATTTCTCTCATTCTTTCCAACATGAATGTACCATGGAGAACCTCACCATTTCACAGCAGAAAGCTTGGGCAGTCCTTCAGTGCAAGGTAGCATCATTCCACAGTAAGACAAAGCTCGAAGTCACTGTAGTCACTAGCTATATCGATAAAGTTACGGGAAAGCAGCACTATTTAACCAGCGGGACCGATCTCCTGGCCAAGTCCCTGTTGGGGTTGATATGAGAGCTGTGAGAGCCACAGAATGCTAGACACGGTTTTATACTAGCAAGTGATACATTGTCACCACTCACAAGCGTCACTTTTCACTACTCGCAAGTGATACATTGTCACCATTCTCAAGCGTAACTTTTCACCACTCGCCAGTGGTGTATTTCGCCACTTGCTACTCGCAACTTTCACTCGCATCATGCATATTTTGTACCTTGTACCTGGATAATTTGAGCCCTGGAAGTGACCAAGCTTGTATTTATGGGAGTAGACAGATTAGCCCACATGAGTGAAGCCTAACAACACCATGAGGGTGAATGCAATACAGCACATGGCTGGAATTTAATCTTGTCTGCGGAACACTCCAAACCGCGAGATTTTTTGAGTCATTGAAAAGCCCAGCAAACATGCCAAATAAAAACAAAAAGGTATGTCAAGACAAACCATTGAAGGGAGAAAACCTACCTGCCAGCCTAACTAACTATACCTACCTACCCACTTCCCTCAATGCCTAACTACCTACTACCCGCCTGCCTACCTATCTTATATCTATCTAACAGCCTACCCACCTATTATTTAATTACCAGCCTACCTACCTACCTACCTACCTACCTAATATTTAAATACCAGCCTACCTAATTCCCTACCTACCCACCTACCTACCTAATATTTAAATACCAGCCTACCTACCTACCTACCTAATATTTAAATACCAGCCTACCTACCTACCTACCTAATATTTAAATACCAACCTACCTACCTACCTACCTACCTACCTACCTACCTAATATTTAAATACCAGCCTACCTACCTACCTACCTACCTACCTAATATTTAAATACCCGCCTACCTACCTACCTACCTACCTACCTACCTACCTAATATTTAAATACCAGCCTACTTACCTACCTACCTAATATTTAAATACCAGCCTACCTACCTACCTACCTACCTACCTAATATTTAAATACCAGCCTACCTACCTACCTAATATTTAAATACCAGCCTACCTACCTACCTACCTACCTAATATTTAAATACCAGCCTACCTACCTCCCTACCTACCTAATATTTAAATACCTGCCTACCTACCTACCTACCTACCTACAATTTAAATACCTGCCTACCTACCTACCTACCTACCTACCTACAATTTAAATACCTGCCTACCTACCTACCTACCTACCTACCTACCTACCTACAATTTAAATACCAGCTTATCTACCTACCTATCTACCTACCTACTTTCCTACCTACCTACCTACAATTTAAATACCAGCCTACCTACCTACCTACCTACCTACCTACCTACCTACTTTCCTACCTACCTACCTACCTACCTACTTTCCTACCTACCTACCTACCTACCTACAATTTAAATACCAGCTTACCTACCTACCTACCTATCTACCTACCTACTAACCCACCCACCTACCTACAATTTAAATACCAGCTTACCTACCTACCTACCTACCTACCTACCTACCTACCTACAATTTAAATACCAGCTTACCTACCTACCTACCTACCTACCTACCTACCTACCTACCTACCTACCTACTAACCCACCCACCTACCTATAATTTAAATACCAACCTACCTACATATTTATCTTACACCTACCTACCTACCTACCTACCTACCTACAATTTAAATACCAGCTTATCTACCTACCTATCTACCTACCTACTAACCCACCCACCTACCTATAATTTAAATACCAACCTACCTACATATTTATCTTACACCTACCTACCTGTCGGTCTACCTACCTATCCACTACTTAAATACCTGCTTAATAAATAATTATTAAGTTTATCAATTTTTAGTTAAAGTGGACTTTAACTCAAACTTTCTATATATCTAAATCATGTGGAATGTGAATACTAAAGCGGACATCATAAAATAACGAAGTGATATCCCCCCCCCCCTCTCTCTCTCTCTCTCTATCTGTCATATCCTTTAAGAATGTTAGTGACCATGGATCTACACAGATTTCTGTCCTTTGCTGTTCTGAGAATTTTTAACTCTGCTACTTCTGTTTTAGGAATTCGTTCTTCCATCCATTTACTTTTAGCTTTTGAGGTATGTCATGCGTTGTCTTCCTCTACTTCAATTCCCATTTACATGACCAGTTAGCATTAATTCTTCTAATCCTTCTTTCCTCATAATGTGTCCTAAGAACTTGAGCTGTCCTTTTCTCTAATGGTTTTCATCAGTTTCTTCTGTGTGCCAGCTCTTCTTAAAACCTCCTCATTTGTTATGTGATCAGCCATGATATTTTCATCATTCTTCTGTAAAACCACATTTCTGTTGCCTGTAATTTATGCTCCACCAACCTTCAATTCAAACTTTGGGCTTTCACTTTTGCTTCCCACCATGCAATTGATTGACAATCCTTTTTTCTTGCTCCCCTCTTCAACTTTGTCTAACAGTTCTTGTAGTTTCTCTTGAGATTCAGAAACCAATACTGTGTCATCTGCATACAGTAAGTTGTTAACATTATGTCCACCAATTACAAAACCACTGTTTTCATTTAATTCTCACAAATCATTTCACTATAAAGGTTGAAGAGGTCCGGGGAAAACAAACATCCTTGTCACACTCCTTTTTTGATCTCTGTAAACTCACTCATATCATACTTCTAAAACTCAATACAAGAAATGACTTGATTTAGATAACTGACCCTGAAGTACAATGTCAAGGTCAAAATCTGAAAAGACAGCTTGCTGATAATATGGGGCAGACACTCGAATGGAGTCTGTATGTATTTCAATTTTTTAGTTATGCTGTAAATATTGATTTTTAACTACAACATCTTCATTGACAACATACTCCCCTCAAATAGATAATAGATTAATATAGTCTTCGTGTATTAATGCTTTTGAGTTAAATAGTAAATCACAATTGTTCACTAAAAAGACGGCTGTCATTGAGTAAAACGGGAGGGGGGGGGGGGGTTCCACAGCTAACAAGCACACTAATTACTGGCTAACAGAAGAATTTAATCAAGGTGGCTGACTGACTGACTGACTGACCGACTGTGTAGTTAGTCTGTCAAGTATATATATACATGTCTGGCATGAATAGCTGATTCCAACCAAACTTAGGACAAATGTCAGGTACATATACATATTACTTAAAAGTTTGTCTTGTGACCTTGGCAAAAATGGTGGAATGGTGGACATGTTTGTCATTAAAATGTATTTTTCTCTACTGACTCTTTAAGCTTAATAGATAGTGACATCATTTGAGTGTCTACAATCTTATCATCCATGCATGATGAGCTTTTTATTGAAACCTTAAAAACTTCAGCTTGAAATGTATGCTAAGATGAAATTGAAAATTATCCATAGTGTTCATGTATACCTCTGAATGAATGGACCGGCGTAAACCAAACCATGCACAACTGTCAGATACTGTAGTCTAGTTATATACACAATAAGGACCTAATTAATGGCAGTAACATTTGTCTTTAAACATTCAGAATAGCAATAAGTAAGAAATTTGTTGGAAGTGTGAAAACTTGCATCATGTAGTTAGTTAATTAGTTTGTTAGTTTGTTAGCAAGTTAGTTTATTGATTAGTTCTTTAGTTAGGTCAATAACAAGCCTTCACATTCCAAATCTTTCTCCTTATTCCTCTGGGATATTTTTGAAAAATATGTCATTTTATATATTTAGATGAACCACTTATAGAGTGGTATACATATTTGTACTACAGTATCTGACAGTTGTGGCAGGTTTGGTCAAAACTGGTCCATGCATTCAGACATACACATGCATACTTCAAGAGAGCTCATCATGAATAATACGAGGATAGACATCCAAATGAGGTTTCTATTATCTAAGCTTCCAGTGTAAGTGGGTGAAACATGTATTCCTCTGACTGTTGGCCACTCAATTGGTCATTATTGTGAAGGTAACAAAGCAAAGCAAAGTAATGTGCATATGTTGACTTCTATACCTGACATTTGTTCCAGGTTTGCATGAAAGTGGCCCATGCATGTTATTTGTGTACAAACCTGTTCTGAACTTTGTTTTGATATTTGACTTTGAGCACACAGGTCAAGGTGAAAATTCTGATACAAAGGCTTTTAAGAGCACACTTAAATACCACTAAGTGTCACTGCAATATGCAAAAGATAGCTTGATTTTGACAACGATCCTGAAGGTCAATGTCAAAGTCAAAGGCCAATACCTAAAAGGTAGGGATACACATCACTGTATAGGAGTACACACTTGACTATCTAAGTATCTAAATAAGATTCATTGTTCATTACAAGCATGGCCACCATTCACATAAAAGTTATTTCAACACCAAAAGTAATCTATGAATTATGTTTCTCTTATTTTGTTCATTATTTAGTTGTTTATTTATTTTCTTGTTCTGCATTACCACTAAACATCACTTTGAAAGAAATTGGCCATACATAAATGTGACAGACTGCATGCAATATACAAGAATAGATCGATACTGGCAACTGACCCAGAAGTTCAAGGTCAAGGTCAAAAGGTCACCTTCCTTACAAGAATGCTTGCAAATGATTATATTTGGTTAGACATTTGAGTACACTCTCTATGTACAGAAGTTTGAGTTAGGCAGTAATATATTGATTTGTTTACTCCCCATACGTACAGGAGTAACATGGCGAATATGAAACATAGAAGAACAATAAATCTGGCTAACATGAGGCTTAATTCATAGAGAGACAAGAATCAAGGCTGGCTACAAGGCTCTTTGCCTGACACTGGGCAGAAATCAACGCATCACCAAAACGAATATTTTGTGTGCCATTGTAAGCAGGGTCATAATTTCCAGAAAAAAATAACAAATTCAGTTTTATCTGTCATTAAGGCAAAGAAAATTTGAAGACATCCAAGCTCTGACATTGGAAATACATGATTCAAGATTTCTAAGTGTATCATCGTAATTTGTAAGGGGGAAAGACATCTACAAATTAGAGTCATCGGCATAGAAAAACTGGGCAAACCAATCTCCAAGTTCAACAGAGTCATTATGATCGGGTAATGTATGAGTTTTTGTATGTCCATGAAGTCCAGTGAAGAGCTTTTTCTGAACTCCAGCAGTTTTCAACCAGGCTGGCATAGTAACTTTTCTTGGCAGCTTTAACTTTTTGCACATTTGTTTGAAGTTCTCTGTATATTTGGCATGCATTTCCAGTTCAGATTTTCTCCAGGCTCTCTCAGCTTCCATCCTTGCTTTCCTCGATGATGGAATCAGTAATCAGTAATGTTAGGAACCAATCGTTTCCGCAGAGGAGCATGATAATCATGTGTATCATGAAGAATATGATAGACTGAGTCAAGTTTGGGTGATAATCAACATTTTCCAGTGTTTGAGTACAACGGGATATGAAGTCAGATGCAAATAATTAGCAGAGAAACCTTTGAAACATCTCATGCTTAATACATTTTCGAGTGTCTCTGTAGAGGTAGGGGTGATTGATAGAAAGTGATTTGACATGGTGTAGACTGGTTCCACTTGAGCGTCAGCAACGGTAGTATCATCTACATGGGTGATAATATGATCAATGGTATAACCATTAGATTTGTTTGGCGGAGGATGGTAGACAACAAATATGACATACGACAATTGAGTTTTTATACGAACCTCCATAAGTTCCACATATTTAACTGAGTCAGTAACTGGTTTTTGATAGAGTTTTTATACGAACCTCCATAAGTTCTACAGACATGGAGAACAAGTCAACTGAATTAAGTACTCATCAATAATGTTTCTGTAACAGTTGTTTTACGTTTAAGGCTTTGAGTGACAGGAATCTTGACAAGACAGTCATAACTGATACAGAATCAGTCGGTTGATAGTTCTTTAACAGATGATCGTTTCAATAGGATATGTTGCTTCAGTCTGCTGGCAGTACAGCATCTCTTGGTATCCGGGGTCTTGCATATATTCAGATTCTTGAGTTTGTTCCATATGTTGGTATTCACTTTAGACAATAGAGATGCTGATGACATTCTTTCCAATATTCATCAATGTGGCAGTGCTAAAGGTGGCAGCGCTATACAGTACTGAAGGCATGACTTGATAAAATGGTGGCCGTTATAATGAAGAGGCAGTGGCAATACGAACCAAATCCAAGATAATATACATATGGTGGAAGCAGAGACCGTCGCAGATGATGTGGCGTTAATACACATATGGTGGAAGCAGAGACCGTCGCAGATGATGTGGCGTTGACTGCAGCACACAGCATAACTCATTTACATATTTACTGCAGAATAACAGACTAACAGAAGCCTATTGTAATAACCTCACTAATCACCTACCATTAATTGCTGCCTTTACTTTACTGATTACAGATTACTTCAAAATCTTTATTACCCACTTCCCTCCCAACAATGTTAAACCTTGATACCTCTGAGGTCTCAATGAGAATGTGTGCTGGGCTTCTGACTCTTAAAAAAATGTCGCGGTTCCGAGGGTTGCACAGAGAGAATCATTACCAGCCATGTGCTGTATCGCCCCCCTCATGGTGTTGCTAGGCTTACACTCGTCTGGCCAACCTGTCGACTCCCATAAATACAAGCTTGGGTACTTCCAGGGCTCAAATTATCCAGGTACAAAGTACAAAATATGCATGATGCGAGTGAAAGTTGCGAGTAGCAAGTGGCAAAATACACACCTTGCGAGTGGTGAAAAGTTAATTAATTCTGCCGGCGCAGGTAGATTTCAAAAATAGGGCTAATGGCATTGCAGCACAAATGTATTCGGCTGTTGCTATGGACATGGCCTTGGTGCTAGGGATATTTGCATTCATTTTTGGAATTTTCATTAACTTGCCCACCCTTCCCACTTTTCATCATTGCAATATAAACCATCACTTAGCTGTTGCTATGGGTGCGGTCCTGTTGCTAGGCATATTTGCATACATTTTATGAACCTTTAGTCACTTAGGGGCGACATCGAAATCAAAAGCATCGTAATTACGCGTCGTAACGAGTAAAGACGAGTAGCTACTAGTAGTTACGATGTACTACGGTGAATATTCATAAGTCTCAACGCATATTCATGTACTTTAGGTTGTAGACAATAAAAAGTAAACACCTATTGTCCGTTATTCATAAGCCCAAACTACGACCATTTACGCGTAGTCTTCATCGTGAAAAAAATAAGGAAACAAAAAGATTTTCTTTCCTGTGCAAATCAGTTTCACGCTTACTTTTTTCAATGTTATTCATTAGATGCCTTCTATGGCATTCATACAGTCGGCTAGTCAACTAAGTGTTTCAAATATATTCAGATGTTTACCTAATATGTCTTGCCTAAAAATACCTTGAAGAAGAATTTTTATTCGAAACGTCGGATTTTACATCTATTTATTCGGACTGCCTCACAACTTCCTTATGCACTTCTCGGCTAGTCAACAAACATGTCGACCATTTTCGTCTGGCTGGTGAACGGTGCATTGATCGTGTTAGATTCGAGTCGCAGGATTCGTCAGTTGAATTCGAACATTGTCCACAAAAAAAAATTAAAAACTAAAGCTTGTCTCGCATTAATATGTCGTTTGATTTGATTGATTTAGAATTCACCTAAAAACATTTTGTTTCTTCAAAATTTTGAGGAAAAACGTCATTTATATAACGAAATTTCGGGCTAGGAATAACTGAATACGTTCATCACTATGTATCTACCGACATCATGCATCACGCCACGTGTTGCTGAACATTGCGATTTCTCAACTCAACCCCATCATTTAGGAATGTTACTGTACTGAGAAACACAAAAAATTAGTTGTTGTTTTAGAATATATAAAACAAATCCCGTTATTTGATGATATAAAAGTCAAAACTGCACTTCCGCAACCCGGAAATTCAACAGTATTTCTTGGCCCTACCATGGCCGTCAAGCGTGAGCTTGTAAGTTGTATTGTTAGTTTGTCAACGTGCAAAAACCAAAAGGAAAGTCTAACTGCAATTGATGCTTTAAAAGTCACACAATTGTACAATAATCTTCCTCAAAGATTTACTGTTAACCCAGGACTGTTACAATATTACGTCCATGCGTCCATCACAATAAATTTCGAATACATACCGTCATGTTCGTGAAAAGATTTACTGAATATTGAAACTTTGATTTCGTGCGTATCTTATAGTTTTTTTTTAATGAATATCGCCCATGAACTTGCACTCATAAAAACATGTACAGTACTAGTTTCATCAGCACATTACTGACTGGAGTACGTGGTTTTCTTTGATGATCAAAAATTATGACAAACTACGATCAACTACGATAGAAGACGATGTCATCATTGGAAACACGGAAGGTGAGAATCACTATTGTGTGTTGGCGATAAAAAATTATGCGTATCTATGCTCGTTATGACGCGTAATTACGATGTGTTTGATTTCGATGTCATCCCTTACCTACCCATCCCTGTTGTTATCTTTGTAATGTGCATCGTCATTTCACTGTTGCTAAGGGTGTGGTCAACAATAACTGCAGAATATCACCTCTAGCAACATTCCCACCAAGTTAGACTTATTTGCATATCGCTGTTAAGATCATCACATTATGAATACAGCTTCATCTACACATCCCCAGATGCATCCCATTAACTTTCAGCCCAAACTGCGCAGTAGCTTTGGAACTATCACTGATGGGATCATCTTGTCATGGACAAATTATTGTGAACACCTAAACACCTTTAAGAAAGTTCCCAGCAAATTTCAGACCTATACCTGTCTAGCAGTTTATGAGTTTATGTTTTTTAACCCAAATCACACATCACTCGTAAGATCATTTTGATTTTTTAAGTTGTCCACACACACACACACACACACACACACACAGACACAGACACATATACACAATACACACACAGACACACAGACACACACACACACACACACACACAGACACAGACACAGACACACGCACGGTCAGACACTGCATCATGCCATAAGTACGACTGATCCCGAGTGTTTAGTTGAGCTAAAACCTGTACAAATCTCTTCAGAAAAGCACAGAACTCAGTCACCCAACTTATAACAGTGATGGAAAACATGATCATATTACACAAATCCTAATTAATGGTCTTCCCTTCAATATCTTGCTGTTTCATTGTTTGAGGAGTACTAGTGTATATGCCCTTCAGCTATAAAATTTCATGCTGTCAATTGGAGAGACAAATCACCATAATCATTGTGTAATCAAGTTTATAGGTTTGTCTTGACATTATCAAGATAAATATCAATGAATATGTCACTACTTATTTCCATATGTTATTGTCAATGTGTACAATACTAAAGAGCCAGAAATGATTTTTGAAGCTATTAGACTACCATGTATTCTTGATTTTCTTATATATAATTTAGTCTGTCAAATTGTTATTGTATTTATTGTAAAAGTTGTTATCACAAATGTATGTGATTGTCAAGTATGCATTTCTGATACTTGAATGTGTTTGTATGTTCAAAGTCAGGTTACATTCATCTATCTATCTATCTATCTATCTATCTATCTATCCATCTATCTATCAATAATGTGTGTGTATTTGAGGAGAACATTTATTTACAACTGTGTAGTTTTCTTTGAAATTATTGCAAGATACATTTGTTGTACATGTAGTTCATTTCTTGTTATGTTAAGTATATCTTTAATCTCTGCCAGGAGATTGCTGAAATATTCTATGATTGAAGGCATGCCTATGTGTTTCATTTTGCAATCATTTTCTCATTTCAATTATATCAGTTCAGGTGTTGAGTGTGTTGAGATCTTAGTGCTTTGGATAAATTGCAATTGTTACATCAGCCAGAGTCAACAGACCAAACAACAATTGGAATTTCAAGGTAAAGAATATTATGGGATAACAGGACCAAGAACATGTTGATGTTGACAAACCATATAGCTACACAAAGAATCTACTCAAAACTAATGATGAACCGTGTATGGATAATTGTCATACATGTATTAGACTTGCTAACACACTATACCAGGAGGTCATTGCTAGATTGAAGGGTCTATAAGCTATAACACATTTCATACACTTTGAAGGAGTTATTACATGTATGTTCTCACAAAATAGCGCCAATGGTATTGTAGCACAACTGTACATTAAAAAAAAAATACATGATCATCAATGCTTGGTATAGGTGTTCACTTGCTGAATGATTATCCAGTTGCCTATCCAGCCCTGTTGTTATCTTTGCAATATATGCAATCATTTGGCTGTTTCTATGGGTGTGGACATGTTGCTAGACATATTTGCACACATTTTTAAATGTTCATTCACTTGGCATGGTCTTGTTGCTAGGTATATTTGCATACATTTTTTGAATGTTTACTCACTTGTCTATTAATCCCTGTTATCTTTGCACTATGCATAATCATTTGGCTGTTGCTATTGGTGTGATCTTGTTCCTTGGCAAATGTACATACATTTTTTTGAATATTTATTCACTTGAACATTAATCCCTGTTATCTTTGCAATATATGCAATAATTTGGCTGTTTCTAAGGGTGTGGTCTTGTTGCTAGGCATATTTCCATACACTTTTTCCAAACTTTGTCTACTTGTTTAAGAATCCATAATCTTTGTGAAACAAACAATCTTTTGCCTGCTGCTATGGGCATACTCATGGTTGCTAGGGATATTTGCATACATTTTTGAATGTTTACTCACCAACCAGATGATGTTATTTAAGCAAAATATTCTGGAATTGGTTGTTGGTAAGGGTGTGGTCATGTTCGCTAGGGCCAACTGCGTCAAAAATTTTATAACAAAATCTGCAGAATAACACTTCTGGAAACATGGTACCAAATTTCTGTCTCATTTTTGACCAAAATTCCCATTTTCACACCTACTTTGCATATCACTGATGAGATCATTGTACACTTAATAATTCATCATCTATCCCCCCCCCCCCCCCCCCCATGCATCCCAATCAAATTTCATCCCAATCTGCTAAGTAGTTTTGGAATTAAAGTTTTTTTTTGACCAAAAATCACATTTTTTGACACAAATCACACATCGGTGGTAAGATCATTTTGATTTCAACATTTTCCCAACTAGACACCCAAGGTAATATACCAACCAAACATCATGGCAATTTTTTCTGCGGTGTTTTACTTTGAGTTATTTACACACACACACACACACACACACACACACACACACACACACACACACACACACACACACACACACACACACACACACACACACACACCTTATCAGTTCAGGTGTGCTAAAAAGGAATAATTGTTTAAAAAGCTAATTGTTGTTTCTGTTCTATAACAGATGAGACGAGACAACAGATTTTAAAACCAGCATGATTGCTAGATTTGAAAGGCAATGATTATTCTCTGGTCTAGTTCTGAATTAGCAATTCTGGCCACTTGAATCAAAGTTTTAGCTGTTCATAATTCTCTGTATACTTGGGTATGCAAGTAATTTACAGTCATGAGTCATCTGTGCTTAGAATAAGTCAAAGTTTTTATCTAAATAGTTTCATTGCAGATTATATATATATATATATATATATATATATATATATATATAATATGGGTACGTTCCAACTCTATTACCTCTGGTATAATCATATATGTAATGACTACGGTACTCATTTTGTACATGTTCACATGCATTTCCAAAGAATACAGTCAAATAGGGTTACTTTGACAGATAAACATATCTAGCTGTTCATGACAATATGAAATACTATTTGTACAGTAACTTTATTTTAGCTGTTCATGACAATATGAAATACTATTTGTACAGTAACTTTATTTTAGCTGTTTATGACAATATGAAATACTATTTGTACAGTAACTTTATTTTAGCTGTTTATGACAATATGAAATACTATTTATACAGTAACTTTATTTTAGCTGTTTATGACAATATGAAATACTATTTATACAGTAACTTTATTTTAGCTGTTCATGACAATATGAAATACTATTTATACAGTAACTTTATTTTAGCTGTTTATGACATGGAATACTATTTATACAGTAACTTTATTTTAGCTGTTTATGACAATATGAAATACTATTTATACAGTAACTTTATTTTAGCTGTTCATGACAATATGAAATACTATTTATACAGTAACTTTATTTTAGCTGTTTATGACATTATGAAATACTATTTATACAGTAACTTTATTTTAGCTGTTTATGACGATATGAAATACTATTTATACAGTAACTTTATTTTAGCTGTTCATGACAATATGAAATACTATTTATACAGTAACTTTATTTTAGCTGTTTATGACATGGAATACTATTTATACAGTAACTTTATTTTAGCTGTTCATGACAATATGAAATACTATTTATACAGTAACTTTATTTTAGCTGTTTATGACATTATGAAATACTATTTATACAGTAACTTTATTTTAGCTGTTTATGACATTATGAAATACTATTTATACAGTAACTTTATTTTAGCTGTTTATGACAATATGAAATACTATTTGTACAGTAACTTTATTTTAGCTGTTTATGACAATATGAAATACTATTTATACAGTAACTTTATTTTAGCTGTTTATGACAATATGAAATACTATTTATACAGTAACTTTATTTTAGCTGTTTATGACAATATGAAATACTATTTATACAGTAACTTTATTTTAGCTGTTCATGACAATATGAAATACTATTTATACAGTAACTTTATTTTAGCTGTTTATGACATTATGAAATACTATTTATACAGTAACTTTATTTTAGCTGTTTATGACATTATGAAATACTATTTGTACAGTAACTTTATTTTAGCTGTTTATGACATTATGAAATACTATTTATACAGTAACTTTATTTTAGCTGTTTATGACATTATGAAATACTATTTGTACAGTAACTTTATTTTAGCTGTTTATGACAATATGAAATACTATTTATACAGTAACTTTATTTTAGCTGTTTATGACAATATGAAATACTATTTATACAGTAACTTTATTTTAGCTGTTTATGACAATATGAAATACTATTTATACAGTAACTTTATTTAAGCTGTTTATGACAATATGAAATACTATTTATACAGTAACTTTATTTTAGCTGTTTATGACAATATGAAATACTATTTATACAGTAACTTTATTTTAGCTGTTTATGACATTATGAAATACTATTTATACAGTAACTTTATTTTAGCTGTTTATGACATTATGAAATACTATTTATACAGTAACTTTATTTTATCTGTTTATGACAATATGAAATACTATTTATACAGTAACTTTATTTTAGCTGTTTATGACAACATGAAATACTATTTATACAGTAACTTTATTTTAGCTGTTTATGACATTATGAAATACTATTTATACAGTAACTTTATTTTAGCTGTTTATGACAACATGAAATACTATTTATACAGTAACTTTATTTTAGTATCAAAATCTGTTTATTCTTCTGACTTGTATAGCAATAACATTTCAAACAATTGAAGACATAGTCCCAAAGATATTAAGTCCCCAACTTGTGTGTTTATGGCAAAGTTATTCAGTTAATTAACTTGGGTACAAATTTTAATGTTAATGAGATTTCCCTTCAAGTCTGAGATGGCTGCATTCCACTCACTGACCATTGGAGAGCCTGATATGTTTTGTTTTGTTTTCACTTTAGAAATATTATCAGTCGTTACAGCATTTTAGATTATCAACTGTCATTTTTATGAAGTTAAGTATATTGTTTTGTAAAATTTGAACATGAATAGAATATTGTTTTCGTGACTTTCACATAATCTGTTCCATGTGTGCTACCTCAATTTTTGGTAAATTTACCTCTGTATTATTTACACAATCATGGTCACTATATTTAAATATTTGGATTTCTTGAACTTTCACTTCATATATTTCTTGTTTTTGTTAGATTTTTGTTGTTTGAAGGCATAATTCCATGACAAATGGCAGATTGAAATCACTATAGTTCACACTTGCAATAATCAACATGGCTGCCAACCTCGCTAGTGCACTATACCAATATTGACATAATTTCGGAGAAAATAGAGCTAGATTTTAGCACAGAATCTCATGTAATCAATATCTATTTTTTGTAAATTTACTAGCAATATCAAGAATTATATTTAAAAACACCCAACAAGCCCTGAATGCATGAGTTAGTGAAGTTTCCTATTTGGACAGAAAAATATGATGTGACTATTGTTTATACTACATACATGCCAATCAGGGCAAAAATGACATCAAAGTTCATGTAATTACTATATTTATCTATAGTTCGAGCAAAAATATAATATCGTCACTATCCACTCTTTTGGCAGTTTTGGTATAATTTTTTGCTCTTTCTCTTTTTCAGGATTTGATAATTTGGCTGTAATACCATTGTTATGACTTGCTCAGAACACAAAAAAAAACCCATAATAAACCCATTCTCCACACAAAAACAAAAAAATAGATCAGTGAGTCTACATTGCCTGTCAGTAGTCATATGAAACAAATTACAATCAATAAAAATTAAACTGAAGAGTTTTATATTTTACAACCCTTATGGATGCTATCAGGTACTGTACCAATATATTCACAGCAATAGAACCCACACGTGTATGCACACTGTGTTACATCCAAGTCTAAGTAATTTCCTAACTACACATCAAATTTGAATCTGTACGATTTATGGTTCAAATAAGGTCAAGATGCCACTTTTGGTACAGATAATGAATAGAAGTCATCACAGTTACCTATCCACCCAGCCCTGTTGTTACATTTGCAATATACACAATCATTTAACTGTTGGTATGGGAGTGGTCATGTTGCTAGACATATTTGCATACATTTTTTGAATGTTCATTCACCTGCCTATGAATCTCTGATAATATCTTTGCAATACATGTGATCATTTGACTGTTGCTATAGGCGTGGTCTTGCTGTTTAATAGTCCCATTTACATACATTTTTTGAATGTTTATTTATTTATGTATTTAACCATAATCTGCATATCACTCATGGCATCATCATGTGATTAATATCCACTGATCTGTACATTCCAAGAAACATCCCTGTGAAATTACAGACAAATCAGCAAAGTCCTTTCGGAATTAAAGATTTTTGACCAAATAGTTCATATTTGTATACCTAATTTGCATATCACTATTAGGAGCATCATGCAATGAAATTCTTTTTACTATAAACCCCTCAAAGAAAGTTTCCACCCAATTTCAGACTGATCTGCCCCCAGTAGGTTTACATTTTTATTTTTTCTAAATAAAAAAACCCACATTTTTTTACCCAAATCATACACCTGTGAGGCAATCATTTTCCTTTGAACAATTTCCAAACTAGACACCACACGCTATATAAACTGTTGTAAGTTCACAACAGAATGAGTCAAGGTTCTCATCATGATTTTTCCAATCTTGCATTAATTTGCGACTTTTGTTGTTGATTTGTGTTTGTGGAATTATGCCACTAACGTGGACTTGCTACATTATGTTAAGTACCCCAAATTTGTAGTGGAATTATGAAAACTTAAACCTGAAGTTCATCAAACATTATCAGAAGTATCCTATACCTTTAGTGATGGTGATTGTAAGCCACACCACTACACATATTCTTTGAGTATCGATTGTATGGAGCACTTATTGTCCCCAAAAAACACAAATTCATGGACAGCAAGATGTAGTTACTAGACAGTCACAAAGTATACATACATTATAGACATGAGGCACACACGATGTGTTTCCCTTCATCATTGTAAAGAAACCACACTTTCCAGTAAATTGTGAATGTTATACTCAATTGGTGGCAAATAAAATGTAGTATATTATTGCCAGTCAAAGTATTATAAATTAATTTCCT
Source organism: Glandiceps talaboti (assembly GCF_964340395.1). Lineage (NCBI taxonomy): Eukaryota > Metazoa > Hemichordata > Enteropneusta > Spengelidae > Glandiceps > Glandiceps talaboti. Next base: position 16,579,734 of record NC_135569.1, on the reverse strand, counting down.
GTGAACTGTTTTTCCAATACATGTTTTTGACGCAGGATTACACAATAAGGATTTTTGAAAGCCTCAGATGCAAAATAGTCCAGGATGAAGTTTTGGTAATGTAACTTCAGTTTGAGCACTGTTGACGTAAGAAGAGATTTGTTTTGGCCATAAACGGGGAAATAACTGATATGCATATAATATCATACAGGTTGTCAAATTGTCTGAGTATATATTAATTGGTTTAATTCTAAGACAGGTCGGGCTGGGAACACAATTTTGTTAGCAGAGTGGTTTTCTAATGATATATTCACTGCATACTTAAACACCAGGTGTTCTGTAACCTGGTACATCCACCTATAAACCACGGTCTATTTCTCAAAGTTTTATCCACTTGCCTACTCAACCCTGTCATTTTGACTGAATAGAGTCACCATGTTCACAAATTTAACTCTCCATGCTATGTCAAAAAACCAGAAGTTTTTTTAAATCATGTTTTATCAACCAAAAAATGTTGCACTCCATTGCCATGATTAACAAAGTAGTGCCAAAGCTTTTAAAAAAAGGATGGAAAAATGTGAATTATGACGTTTTTCGCGTATTTGTAGTGTTTTGAAAGAACTAAACAACACCTCAAATGTATTTGGCATTCTGACATTGTAAGACCCTCGAGTAAATGTTTAGATTATCAATATGGCACACTCGAGATTATATAGTGTAGAAAACCATTCACACATGAGATGTGTCAAACCTCTACCAGAATGGGATGATATATAACTAGGCTAGGTAGTCGAAAAACAATAGATACTAACTACACTGTGTCGATTTCATCAGTGATGATTGCATGCCACATGCTACACTGAACACTCAAAGAAATTGATATCAACAGACATTGTTAACAAACAAATTTACCACCACACAGAAACTTGAATCGATTGGTATATCACTACTTCACAGTAGTACGCACATCTTCGGCACACCTCGTTGGAGTACATATCGTGTGATTGTAAGTTGGCGACTGCTGTCGCAACAAGTCTAGGCCAATTGTTTTTGGCAAATACAGTTAGATTTCGTAAATAGGGCAAGATTAGATACATCATATCAAACAGCTTTAGCCATTCATATTTTCAAAGGGTAGGGATAGAAAATCATTGAAAATCTATTTTGAACATGAGAAATCATGTACTTGTTGTTAGTACAGTGAGGTCAATGGAAGTACCATACTTAGATCGACTCTCGTAGTTTTGACATGCAATTGTGAAGTTAGTTTGTAGCCAATTTACCAAATACCATAAAAAAAACCGACAAATATGTCCTCAAAAAACCGACTAATGTGTCACGCAAGGTCATGATCATACAAAATTGTATAATTTTGACTTATGCGAATATTCTATGAATGATATGAAATATTAAAATGATTACAGATCATAAACTTTTGTCTAATGAGCGTCTCTATGTAATGTAATACTATGCTACAAAAAAAAGTAAAGTGAAGTATTTCAGAATGTTACATAAATAAACTTACACATCTCTGAAGGTAACAGACAGTGTCATCAATTTCATACCGTTTGTAAGTAATACTAGCAACTGACTCTCGATGGGTTTGAATAAGTTATCCACCTATGTCTTCTAGTTGATGTACTTTGTAACCAAGGGCAGAAAGATCACATTCTAAGACTTGATGTTTACACTGAAAGGCCTGAACACTGTGTACGTCATGTCCATAGTTGTCTGTATTCAGAGCATTGTCTTTCTCACTTTTAAAGTTTCATTGGCATCTCTGGAATAGACAAAAAAGAACACTATTCAATTGAAGTGGACATCTATAACTGTGTTCCTGTGTAAACTATGAAGAAATGGAGTTGAGGTCACTTTCTATTCTTACCTGCTTTTAAAACTACAATATTTTCCCAAATTATACCTAGACACATAGTAAATGAACTACATGACCAATTTCATAATAGTAGATAATATGTAACAGAAAAAAACTAATTACTTTCATATATAATATTCCCTGATCTTTCCATCTACAAAGCTGCAGAATTTTCTGTCATACCAAATGTGCAATAGGAGTCATTACCAACATATCATCCTCCATGCATCTCCTAGCTGCCTATCACTCCCCCCCCCCCCCCCCCCCCCCCACTCAATCACACACATGATCTAGTTTATTTCTCACCTAAAGAACCTGTGTACTTCATGAGCACTGCCAAGACTGGTACTTCATTCATCAGTCAGTGTTTTTAACTCAATACATTGCCAAAATCTAACAAAAGTGTCAAAAAGTTTGTTATTGTACATACGATAACAAACATTTTTCACACTTACCGGTCTTTTGCCATTTATTGAAACAAGGACTTGGCATATGTTGTTTCATACATCAAAAATCCAAAACAAATACCCCAATTCTCATCCATATGGCCACTTTAAGACCCAACTCAATTAATCATAGCATAGAACACATCCTAACCTGGATATGAGTAGCCACACTCTGTACTTCTTGACTTCTTTCAACTTGTATGGCGGTAGTCATTTCATTAATTTCTGTCAGTCTGGTCTTGTTGGCTGCCAAGAGATCACCAGCTTCACGTCTCAGCATGTGTTGAGTCCATGAATCTTCCAGACAACGTTTTCTTTTATTGGCTATCTCCAGCAAATGTGTGTATCTAAACAGAAATTTAACACATTTTAGCACTTTACTTTAGCCAATTTGATAACGTTACAGGTGTGTCAAATGGATAGTATATAGTGCTTCATCACAAACTTGTCAAAAAATCTTTTTTGAGGTCAGTAAACTTACTTAGGTTTGCCTGCAACATTCTATACATCATTGTCAAGCTGGGAAGTAGGTCAAATGTCCCAGAATTCCATAGCTGTTTTACCAGGGTTCCCTATCAAACTATAGTCAATGTTACAAAGGTTCAAAAACCTTTGCTAAAATGCTGCATCTAAAATGTAAATTTCATGACTTTCTTCCATCAACATTGTGCAACTTCTCTGTAAGAAACCCATGGTGATAATTATAGTAACTTACTGATCTTCGATCTGTCTCTGTCTCTGTCTCTGTCTGTTGGCAATACTATTGACTTCATCAGCCAAGTTACCCTGGGATGAGGACTGCACTGAATCTATCTTCTCAGTTGCTGGTACAAAACATTGATCATTTACTTCAACGTTCCACTGGTCCTATCACCATAAACATATAAAATATCTTATTATGGGTTTCTTGCTGACAGAAACACCAGTCTCTTTTTTGTAAACTTAGATATAATTCCCAAATATTTTTCTTCGTTCAGACAAGGAAAACACGAGTAACCTAAGGGGCCCTTGTCATGATGAGTTACTTGAGGAGTGACTACCCTTAGAGGTCACGAATAGTTTCCGGCTGAATGAAGAAAAATGTTGGGAATAATATGATTCTACAATGACGTACCATATCCAGTAAGATTGGGGAAAGTAAGGGCAATTTTGAACACAACAGAACCAATGACACAGACACATGTTGTCTTGACATAGAATGACCAGAGTATATATTCCATATTTTTGGTTCAGTTTGGTTCATGCATGGTATAATTTATTCTTACATGAATGCTAAATAAACAATTTAAATTGTGAAATTTAGATTTGATTCAAAGTTCTCTTCTCATATTATTCCAGTCCAGTCAGATGCTTCTATCACAGAATGATCTGGACCCCAATACTCAGCAGTAACAGTGAGAGGGCCACAACAGCAACAATCTTCTAAAGAAATTTTATCCCTACGTCATCACAAGATTATGTGACCAGGGACTAAAGAGTCTTAAACTTAAATCTTATGAAAATACAGAATTTATCCAGAGTTTTATATCATGCTCAAACTTTATAACTATATTCCCAATCGTTAAAATCCCTGCTTTACAAAATTTCATTCATTTATGTAGAATTCAAACAGTGGCCATTTGAATGAGAAATGGATTTGAAATTTATAATATAATTTTATCATGGCTTCATACTTGAAAAGTCAAAGTGAAACAACTTAGGTGGATTCTGTGTTTGTAATTCAATACACTGCAAATATCTATTTAAAAAAACGTGTCACAAAGTTTGTTATTGTACGTACAATATCAAACATTTTTCATACTTACCGGTCTTTTGCCATTTATTGAGTTACAAACAAGGACTTGGCATAATATGTTGTTTCATACTGATTTTTCAAGTAGGAAGCCATGATAAAATTGTTTTATAAATTAAAAATCCAAAATAAATACCCCAATTCTCATCCATATGGCCACTTTAAGACCCAACTCAATTAATCATAGCATAGAACACATCCTAACCTGGATATGAGCAGCTACACTCTGTACTTCTTGACTCCTTTCAACTTGGATGGCGGTAGTCATTTCATTAATTTCTGTCAGTCTGGTCTTGTTGGCTGCCAAGAGATCACCAGCTTCACGTCTCAGCATGTGTTGAGTCAATGAATCTTCCAGACAACGTTTTCTTTTATTGGCTATCTCCAGCAAATGTGTGTATCTAAACAGAAATTAAACACATTTTAGCACTTTACTTTAGCCAATTTGATAATGTTACAGGTGTGTCAAATGGATAGTATATAGTGCTTCATCATAAACTTGTCAAAAAATCTTTTTTGAGGTCAGTAAACTTACTTAGGTTTGCCTGCAACATTCTATACATCATTGTCAAGCTGGGAAGTAGGTCAAATGTCCCAGAATTCCATAGCTGTTTTACCAGGGTTCCCTATCAAACTATAGTCAATGTTACAAAGGTTCAAAAACCTTTGCTAAAATGCTGCATCTAAAATGTAAATTTCATGACTTTCTTCCATCAACATTGTGCAACTTCTCTGTAAGAAACCCATGGTGATAATTATAGTAACTTACTGATCTTCGATCTGTCTCTGTCTCTGTCTCTGTCTGTTGGCAATACTATTGACTTCATCAGCCAAGTTACCCTGGGATGAGGACTGCACTGAATCTATCTTCTCAGTTGCTGGTACAAAACCTTGATCATTTACTTCAACGTTCCACTGGTCCTATCAACATAAACATATAAAATATCTTATTATGGGTTTCTTGCTGACAGAAACACCAGTCTCTTTTTTGTAAACTTAGATATAATTCCCAAATATTTTTCTTCGTTCAGACAAGGAAAATACGAGTAACCTAAGGGGCCCTTGTCATGATGAGTCACTTGAGGAATGACAATGCTTAGAGGCCACGAATAGTTTACAGCTGAATGAAGAAAAGTGTTGGTAATGTACTATTGCCAGTAAGATTGGGGAAAGTAAGGGCAATTTTGAACACAACAGAACCAATGACACAGACACTTGTTGTCTTGACATAGAATGACCAGAGTATATATTCCATATTTTCGGTTCAGTTTGGTTCTTGCATGGTATAATTTATTCTTACATGAATGCTAAATAAACAATTTAAATTGTGAAATTTAGATTTGATTCAAAGTTCTCTTCTCATATTATTCCAGTCCAGTCAGATGCTTCTATCACAGAACAATTGTAAACACAGCTGATGGCAGAATTTGCCTAAAATTATGTAATCACAGAATTTCATGTATATTTATCAATACATAAGGTCATCAGACTTTACATACTGGTAGGTATTTGTACATACTTGAGACAAACTATTTCCCCCAACATTTCAAACTTCTAGATGGCATTACATGTCCAAGTTAGGGCATTTTATCTTAAATATCTTACAGTATTAACACCTTATAGACAGGTAACTTGTACAGTTTTTACGTATATTGTTTATACAGTCATGTAGTTTTAATGTGACTTGTCTTTGACACCGTGGACAGGGGGTGCTTTCAAGATCTAAAAAACATTCTCGATGAAGACGAGCTCCATATGGTATCAATACTGTTGAAGGATGTATTGCAACTACAAGTTTGATGCGGAGTACTACAGAAACATTTATCATGAATGTAGGAGCTCCTCAAGGAGACTGTCTGAGCCGGTACTCTTTACACTATACCTGGCAAAGGCACTTGCAGATGATAAAACCCACTTATACAAGCAAAACACCGACATTACAAGATCATTCACACAACGAAATTACCATAGACCAACAATATCCAGATGTGAAATATCAGCCTTAATTAGACAAGAAGCACCAAAGAAATTGAAACAAAAAAACCAATGCATATTTACTATATGGTGCAAGGTCATGATCATTTAAAATTGTATAATTTTGACTTATGTGAATATTCTATGAATACGATATGAAATTTTAAAATGATTACAGATCATAAACTTTTGTCTAATGAGCATCTCTCTGTAATATAATACCATGCTACAAAAAAAGTAAAGTGATGAAGTATTTCAGAATGTTACATAGATAAACTTACACTTCTCTGAACATTAGAGAAAGCGCCATCTGACTCTCGATGGGTTTGAATAAGACATCCACCTCTGTCATCTAGTTGATGTACATTGTCACCAAGGGCAGAAATATCACATTCTAAGACTTGATGTTTACACTGAAAGGCCTGAACACTGTGTAAGACCAAACTCAATTAAAATCATAGCATGGTACACTTGCTAACCTGGATACAAGCAGCCACACACTGTACTTCATGACTACTTTCAACATGTATGGCGGTAGAAATTTCAATAATTTCTGTCAGTGTGGCCTTGTTGGCTGCCAAGTCCTTGGGGAAATCAGCAAATTTCTTCTGTTGACCATCCACTTGTCCCAAATCGTCACCGACTTCAGAGGAGACAGTGAAGGCCTCTTTATCATTCGTCCAGACTAAGAGATCACGTACTTCACATCTCTGTATGTGTTGTTTGCATGAGTCTTCCAGACAACGTTGTTTTCTATTGTTAGCTGTCTCCAGCAAATGTGTGTATCTAAACAGAAATTGAACACATTTTAGTACTTTACTTTAGCCAATTTGATAATGTTACTGGTGTGATCAATATGCACAGTATTTGGTTTGTCAGATCTGATAGCTCATATTATATTCCCTAAACTTTCCATATACTACAAAGCTGTGGAATTTTCGGTCATACCAAATCATTAGCAACATATCATACTCTATCCTAGCTGGCTATCACTAATTCATCTACTCACTCATACACACACTTACAATCTACCCAAGAGTTATTTCTCACCTAAAGAACCTGTGTACATCATGAGCACTGCCAAGACTGGTACTACATTCATCAGCCACTTGTTCCAAAGCTGTCCAACGGAAATTTAAATCCTGTATATCAAATTTCAAAACATACACAACAGATTAGCAAGTGTTTTTTCAATGATTGTTATACATATACTAAATTGTCCTAATTCAACATAAAACATCAAATCACACTAGTTGTGCTAAAAAATGAAACGATAAAATGGAATGGAATGCCCACTAGTCAGCATACATGACATAACTTAACATAAGAAATGTACAGGAATGACATTACCTTGTTAGCACTATTGACGAGATTCAGGACATAACCTTTCTTCATGGACGCCTCGCGAGGACTCTTCTCGACATAATCGTTCACGGCTAGTACACATTCCTTGCCTACCAGTACATCATTACCAATGGGGGCTTCTTGTTGCTGTACCATAAACAATATAGTAAGAATTTAGCAATGTGCTAACATATTTACAAACCTAATATTCTGGGAAATACTATATATACATGCACATACAAAATTCAAATCCTGTATATCAAATTTCAAAACATACACAACAGATTAGCAAGTGTTTTTTCAATGATTGTTATACATATACTGAATTGTCCTAATTCAACATAGAACACCAAATCACACTATGAAATCCCTGTCTATATGACTCTTCTTAGACTGTACACACCAACTAACTATGTGTATATACATGTATACTCAACATTAATATTGAGAATGCCAAAATTCTGGTGGTCAAGCCACAGTGGTTTTAAAGGAGTGAAGGAGGCCGGCCATTCATACACATTTATATCTACATGTACAACAATCTTCTAAAGAAATCCTAGTGTGTCATCAGACGATCATGTCACCAGAGACACAGAGTCAGAAAGCTCATGAAAATACAGAATTTTATCCAGAGTTTAATATCATGTTCAAACTTTATTACTATATTCTCAATCATTAAAATCTTTGGTTTACAAAGTTTCATATGATTATATAGAATTCAAACATTGGGGTTTAAGACCAAACTCAATTAAAATCATAGCATGGTACACTTGCTAACCTGGATACAAGCAGCCACACACTGTACTTCATGACTACTTTCAACATGTATGGCGGTAGAAATTTCAATAATTTCTGTCAGTGTGGCCTTGTTGGCTGCCAAGTCCTTGGGGAAATCAGCAAATTTCTTCTGTTGACCATCCACTTGTCCCAAATCGTCACCGACTTCAGAGGAGACAGTGAAGGCCTCTTTATCATTCATCCAGACTAAGAGATCACGTACTTCACATCTCTGTATGTGTTGTTTGCATGAGTCTTCCAGACAACGTTGTTTTCTATTGTTAGCTGTCTCCAGCAAATGTGTGTATCTAAACAGAAATTAATCACATTTTAGTACTTTACTTTTTTAGCCAATTTGATAATGTTACTGGTGTGTCAATATGCACAGTATTTGGTTTGTCAGATCTGATAGCTCATATTATATTCCCTAAACTTTCCATATACTACAAAGCTGTGGAATTTTCGGTCATACCAAATCATTAGCAACATATCATACTCTATCCTAGCTGGCTATCACTAATTCATCTACTCACTCATACACACACTTACAATCTACCCAAGAGTTATTTCTCACCTAAAGAACCTGTGTACATCATGAGCACTGCCAAGACTGGTACTACATTCATCAGCCACTTGTTCCAAAGCTGTCCAACGGAAATTTAAATCCTGTATATCAAATTTCAAAACATACACAACAGATTAGCAAGTGTTTTTTCAATGATTGTTATACATATACTAAATTGTCCTAATTCAACATAAAACATCAAATCACACTAGTTGTGCTAAAAAATGAAACGATAAAATGGAATGGAATGCCCACTAGTCAGCATACATGACATAACTTAACATAAGAAATGTACAGGAATGACATTACCTTGTTAGCACTATTGACGAGATTCAGGACATAACCTTTCTTCATGGACACCTCGCGAGGACTCTTCTCGACATAATCGTTCACGGCAAGTACACATTCCTTGCCTACCAGTACATCATTACCAATGGGTTCTTCTTGTTGCTGAACCATAAACAATATAGTAAGAATTTAGCAATGTGCTAACATATTTACAAACCTAATATTCTGGAAAATACTATATATACATGTACATACAAAATTCAAGTCCTGTATATCAAATTTCAAAACATACACAACAGATTAGCAAGTGTTTTTCCAATGATTGTTATACATATACACTGAATTGTCCTAATTCAACATAAAACACCAATCACACTATGAAATCCCTGTCTATATGACTCTTCTTAGACTGTACACGCCAACTAACTATGTGTATATACATGTATACTCAACATTAATATTGAGAGTGCCAAAATTCTGGTGGTCAAGCCACAGTGGTTTTAAAGGGGTGAAGGAGGCCGGCCATTCATACACATTTACATCTACATGTACAACAATCTTCTAAAGAAATCCTAGTGTGTCATGAGACGATCATGTCACCAGACACAGAGTCAGAAAGCTCATGAAAATACAGAATTTTATCCAGAGTTTAATATCATGTTCAAACTTTATTACTATATTATCAATCATTAAAATCTTTGGTTTACAAAGTTTCATATGATTATATAGAATTCAAACATTGGGGTTTAAGACCAAACTCAATTAATCATAGCATGGTACACTTGCTAACCTGGATACAAGCAGCCACACACCGTACTTCATGACTACTTTCAACATGTATGGCGGTAGAAATTTCAATAATTTCTGTCAGTGTGGCCTTGTTGGCTGCCAAGTCCTTGGGGAAATCAGCAAATTTCTTCTGTTGACCATCCACTTGTCCCAAATAGTCACCGACTTCAGAGGAGACAGTGAAGGCCTCTTTATCATTCATCCAGACTAAGAGATCATGTACTTCACATCTCTGTATGTGTTGTTTGCATGAGTCTTCCAGACAACGTTGTTTTCTATTGTTAGCTGTCTCCAGCAAATGTGTGTATCTAAACAGAAATTAAACACATTTTAGTACTTTACTTTAGCCAATTTGATAATGTTACTGGTGTGTCAATATGCACAGTATTTGGTTTGTCAGATCTGATAGCTCATATTATATTCCCTAAACTTTCCATATACTACAAAGCTGTGGAATTTTCGGTCATACCAAATCATTAGCAACATATCATACTCTATCCTAGCTGGCTATCACTAATTCATCTACTCACTCATACACACACTTACAATCTACCCAAGAGTTATTTCTCACCTAAAGAACCTGTGTACATCATGAGCACTGCCAAGACTGGTACTACATTCATCAGCCACTTGTTCCAAAGCTGTCCAACGGAAATTTAAATCCTGTATATCAAATTTCAAAACATACACAACAGATTAGCAAGTGTTTTTTCAATGATTGTTATACATATACTAAATTGTCCTAATTCAACATAAAACATCAAATCACACTAGTTGTGCTAAAAAATGAAACGATAAAATGGAATGGAATGCCCACTAGTCAGCATACATGACATAACTTAACATAAGAAATGTACAGGAATGACATTACCTTGTTAGCACTATTGACGAGATTCAGGACATAACCTTTCTTCATGGACACCTCGCGAGGACTCTTCTCGACATAATCGTTCACGGCAAGTACACATTCCTTGCCTACCAGTACATCATTACCAATGGGTTCTTCTTGTTGCTGAACCATAAACAATATAGTAAGAATTTAGCAATGTGCTAACATATTTACAAACCTAATATTCTGGAAAATACTATATATACATGTACATACAAAATTCAAGTCCTGTATATCAAATTTCAAAACATACACAACAGATTAGCAAGTGTTTTTCCAATGATTGTTATACATATACACTGAATTGTCCTAATTCAACATAAAACACCAATCACACTATGAAATCCCTGTCTATATGACTCTTCTTAGACTGTACACGCCAACTAACTATGTGTATATACATGTATACTCAACATTAATATTGAGAGTGCCAAAATTCTGGTGGTCAAGCCACAGTGGTTTTAAAGGGGTGAAGGAGGCCGGCCATTCATACACATTTACATCTACATGTACAACAATCTTCTAAAGAAATCCTAGTGTGTCATGAGACGATCATGTCACCAGACACAGAGTCAGAAAGCTCATGAAAATACAGAATTTTATCCAGAGTTTAATATCATGTTCAAACTTTATTACTATATTCTCAATCATTAAAATCTTTGGTTTACAAAGTTTCATATGATTATATAGAATTCAAACATTGGGGTTTAAGACCAAACTCAATTAATCATAGCATGGTACACTTGCTAACCTGGATACAAGCAGCCACACACTGTACTTCATGACTACTTTCAACATGTATGGCGGTAGAAATTTCAATAATTTCTGTCAGTGTGGCTTTGTTGGCTGCCAAGTCCTTGGGGAAATCAGCAAATTTCTTCTGTTGACCATCCACTTGTCCCAAATAGTCACCGACTTCAGAGGAGACAGTGAAGGCCTCTTTATCATTCATCCAGACTAAGAGATCATGTACTTCACATCTCTGTATGTGTTGTTTGCATGAGTCTTCCAGACAATGTTGTTTTTTATTGTTAGCTGTCTCCAGCAAATGTGTGTATCTAAACAGAAATTAAACACATTTTAGTACTTTACTTTAGCCAATTTGATAATGTTACTGGTGTGTCAATATGCACAGTATTTGGTTTGTCAGATCTGATAGCTCATATTATATTCCCTAAACTTTCCATATACTACAAAGCTGTGGAATTTTCAGTCATACCAAATCATTAGCAACATATCATACTCTATCCTAGCTGGCTATCACTAATTCATCTACTCACTCATACACACACTTACAATCTACCCAAGAGTTATTTCTCACCTAAAGAACCTGTGTACATCATAAGCACTGCCAAGACTGGTACTACATTCATCAGCCACTTGTTCCAAAGCTGTCCAACGGAAATTTAAATCCTGTATATCAAATTTCAAAACATACACAACAGATTAGCAAGTGTTTTTTCAATGATTGTTATACATATACTAAATTGTCCTAATTCAACATAAAACATCAAATCACACTAGTTGTGCTAAAAAATGAAACGATAAAATGGAATGGAATGCCCACTAGTCAGCATACATGACATAACTTAACATAAGAAATGTACAGGAATGACATTACCTTGTTAGCACTATTGACGAGATTCAGGACATAACCTTTCTTCATGGACGCCTCGCGAGGACTCTTCTCGACATAATCGTTCACGGCAAGTACACATTCCTTGCCTACCAGTACATCATTACCAATGGGTTCTTCTTGTTGCTGTACCATAAACAATATAGTAAGAATTTAGTAATGTGCTAACATATTTACAAACCTAATATTCTGGGAAATACTATATATAAATGTACATACAAAATGCTCAAAATGTTTGTTCATCTACTACAATAGGAACAGTTTTCACTAACAACAAATAATACTGTAGTTCAGTAAGCTCAGAATGGTATACATGTAGTACAATGAACAAAGTCAATTTTTACTGTAAAACTTTATAACATAATGTCATAGCTGTCATCTAGTCTCAATAGACTTACTCTACATTCCATGGCTTGGTTTCTCAAGGCATCAATGACGGTTCTGTATGCTATCAAGTCTGACATCAACACTTCATGTTTCTTCAACAAAGACTGTCAAATAAACCATACAAATATGTATTTTACCAAACTGTTATATTAGATTAGATGTTCATATCCACCGTTGTCTTAAAAACAGACAACCTGCTATAGCAGTGCAGCACATAAAATGAGGATTTACTAAAATATACAACACAAACCTGGTCAGTGATAACAATTCCAAACTTTCTCATTTTGGCTTCTGTTTTTACCTAATCATAGTATAGACCTGCATAATTAGCTGCATAAATTACTCCATCATTTACCAATAACTTGTTATACATCAGTAGCAATGGACAATGAACAACAAGCTACATGTACAAAGTCCACTACTATATTCAAAACATAACAATTTCCTCAACCAAACAAAAAAGACAATGTCAGATTACTGACTGTATGCCTACCTCTAAAATCATACATTTCAAGATTAATATCAAATGTCAAAGTTTTCCTCAATTTCAACCAGAGCAATGAAGGATGAGGTAAGGATGATAGATTGTTGGTTGCTTCTACATCAGAACTTCACGTTGTTACTGGTGTGCCTCTAATATCCAAATTTCAACTTACAACCAATTACAGTCATCGCAGTAATTTCCCGGACAGCAAACTACTGATGTTGCCAGCTAATTAATGTACAATAGAGTTCGATCGACAATTACCGAGACACATGTTTATATTGTAACTGATGTCGCTGCATCCTTAGGCCTTTCTTGTTTATTAGAACAGTGGGGTAGCGCCACGAGTGAAGTCATAAAACTTTGTCCGGAAGAAACCATTTCATGTACAGGTTATAAGTTGGCATAAACATATTTGTATTTATATACTCAACTTTACTATCACACTTTGGTAAGCTTGCTAATCTTTATTTAGCACCATCAATGTGTAAAAAAAAAACCCATCAAAGTCGGTAACTAATCATAAATATTGTTATTATGATTGATGTACCACACTGCCCACCCCTTCAATGAATCGGCCTTCCATGTAATGTTTATGAGGTTCACTCAAACCATGTCTTATACTAGCTGCAATAACAACATGTAGCGTGTAGTGACGTGGTTTTAAGGGTTCTATCCTCTGTTTTTGTGCCTTTTTTCTGTTCCAATGTTTGACTGGAAGCAATCGCTAGAATTTCTCTAACGGCAATGCAAATAGAAGCGATCACCCTGAAAACGTGAGCACGGTGTCAGTGTACTACACCTTTCAAAATGTTGCTACTTTTTGGTTTTCCTCATGGTCGAATTGTCGAACCAAACTTACGTGAAATATTAGGAGGCTAAGACATGTTAATTTGTTATTTCAACCACTGTAATGTATTGACCAGAATTTAACACGTGTCAGATATATTTTCGTCATGTGAAAAGATACCTTATATTAGAGCACACGATGTCTTCGCCAACATATTTACAGAAACTGCTATCAAAGAAGTTGTTGCCAAGACAGCACCGTAAATATTCTCTTTTTGTGGATTTCCTTTGTATTGACTCTTGGTTATAAGTCTAATGCTACATTTAGGCCGACATATGAGCCTCACAGCCATAGAAGTTCAAACACTATGAGCACTGGAGGTACATGTATCTGTGAATATATCATTTGTGTAAAAGTTGTTATTGATGTCTACATTTTAGATACTTGTTCTTGGGTTTTAATTTTACGATATTTCTAACTTGAAGTTTTTCAGTGCCATTTGAATGTGAATGTACTCAGAAAAGTAATGGAGTGACTGGGGGAACCCGTCTCATTTTACATATGCAAGTCAGATGGAGTAACGTAATTAATAAATGCAGGTAGTTCTAAACATCACTTATTACGTACAATTAGTGTTCAGTAGGATTTTTTTTTCGTTTGGTTTACTCAAATATTTCATAGCAGATGACTGATGTGCAATGTGAAATTGATAACATATATTGTGTCATTTCACCAGTGCAGTACATGTTTGGAAGTTGAGTATTGCGTGAATCATTTTTTACTTTTCTACCAGTGAATGTCTACACCACACTAATTCCTCTGAAGATTTTGTAAATTAACTCAATCATTGGTCACTTAAAATAAATTAAAGTAAAGACGATACAAGATATTTGATACATACTGACATTGTTATACATTGTATGTACAGTAACAGACATTCACACAGTGCACAGATCACATACGAAAGTGCAAATTTGCCACCATAACAACGAAAGGCTTAGCATTTGAAGTATTTCGGAAGGCACAATTTGCCTGCTGTCTCGTTGCGATATTAGCAGTTTGTTCATCATTTCCATCACTCCTACCTGGCTTACTAGCCGGAGAAAAGAAATTAGTTATCTGTTGTTTACTCATACTGAAACCGGCGATGGTTCTCCGCTGTGTAGGCTATCTGCTGTACTATATTGGCATGTCAAACTATCATGATTTGAGAATTAGAGACGTTGAATGACAGGGGCAAATGGAGTAGCGAATAAAATCTAAAAACCAGAAAATGGCAAAATTATGTCGAAATCAAAGGCTTGCCAACAGTCATGTAGAAGAAGAATGATCCTATCAAATTTGTCTACACGGTTCATTGCTATCTAATGGAAGTGTCAATCAAAATTAATGTCAACAACGTTGTCTATCTGTATGCTTTGATACATTCAGAGCCAGAGTACATCAGTCCAGACTATGTCAATTGGGATATTTAGTCTACAATGCGAAGTATAAATTACTTGCAAGTGTGACCTTCAAATGTGTTGGTAAAAAATTACCGGCAACTTCTTAGGCTAGTTACTTTATGAATAGCGTTTCAAGAAAACGCATGCATGCATCTATTTTTTATACGGTGATACTGTGACCTAGGATATTTCTATACACATCTCAAAAACTTTTTTGTTCTTATACTCATGATACAGCAAGCAGTCACGCCATTCAGAAAGTATATGTACTTGAAATTTGTTGAGCCATTTGTGTAAACATTGTAACATAAATACAGAAACGAGTTTCTGCTGAGTCAGCATGTGTCCACATCAGTTACAAAACACACACGTGTCTCGGTAATTGTCAATTTAACTCTCAATATTGCTCACTAATTAGCTGGCAACATCGTTAAGTTGCTGTGCGGGAAATTACTGCGATGACTGTAATTATTTAGTTTTTGTCTTACTTTAGCTTCAACTTCATCTTTACCATAGTCATCGCTACTCACAATACGTTCCTTCTCCTTCATCCAGGACTCTGCTTCTTTGGCATCAGCAAAATACTGGTGTACTTGTAAGGAGTAGTCTAAATCTTGTTTACGTTGGTATGCTTTGTCCTACAACAAATCACAGTCAATATTTTCATTATTACTTCTTTGTTAGTATAGAGGCTATCAGTGCCTCCAATTCTCAAGATTTCTCTTTTTCAGGGTCAGTTCAATGAGAAATCATGAACCAAAAGTTGTTCATGCAAATGAGTAAACCACCAATTGTTAGAATGATGTCAACAGTGTAGTAAGTACCATCCTGATATGACAAATGTACCATAATTGGGCATTCCCCCTGTAAACATTAACTTATTATTGGCAAATTCTGAGATTGATTAACAAAGACATCATATGATGTTAATGACTGTGTGGCTGGCTATGTTTTAATCTGAAATTTTATCTATCTCAGTATCTCAGACAGCTAGACATGAGAAGAGATTCAAAGTCATATCGCTTACACTACTTTTTCACATACAACCTTGACTTTCTGTTCTCAGTAGTTGAGTAATAGAAATATGAATTGTATTCCTTCTCATACACATAATTTAAAGATTTCTAGATAACAATTATATCAACAATTGAATGGGACAGTCTGACCCAGAAATAGCTTCAGCATACTGAATTCAAAAATTGGGGGTTGCACAATACGAGTTGGTGACAGGAAATATTGATTAGTGCCTTCGTATTGTTGCAGTATGTTTAAAGGGTTCATTTATTTAGACAAAATTTAAACAAGAAACAAGTCATTGAGAATGACATAGTCCCCACTATGATTGGGTTTTAAAGAACTGGCAGTTTATGTTGTCATTTTCTTGATATCACTATTCTGATCACTAATGATCGAACACAACGTCAACACTTTTTTTTCCTTTTTATTTTTGTAATTTAAGGTATTTTATTGGATGTTATTTGTAAAGATATACATGTCATGTTACATTCCAGTTCTCAAAAGAGCAATGTTTACATTGCAATCCATTACCATTTATGATACATATGGAATGAGGGGGGTCCATTTCTTTAGAAAAGGTATGAGTTTGTGGTTTTTCTTTGCGATAAAGTGTTCATACTTATAAAGTAGTTTAAATTGGTTGTACAGTTCTCTGAACACAGGAAGGGATTCCTTTCTTTTACAGGAGTAAATGTATTTTCTAACTATAAGGCTTATAAAATTGAGTAAAAGTGTCTCATCTGGGTCTGACAAAATTAGGCAGATTTTGCTAGGAACAGCCCTTAACTTAAGTGCTTTGCAGTTATTACAGTTATTATTGCTTCCCAGATACCAATAGTGTGTTTACAGTTGTAAAATAAGTGTTCTATGGTCTCTGAGACCGCATGACAGAAGCTACAGAGGTTTGTGGGGAACTTTACTGGGTTTAATTTGAACAGTTTCTCGTTTGTGTACAGTATATTATGCAGAATTTTAAACTGGAACTCTCTTGATTTGCTATCGACTGTGACTTTGAGAATTTGTTTAATACATTTTATGCCATTGCAGTAGGCCAACTCCCAGGTCTCTTTCAAGTTTCTTTTCACTGCTTGGTTTGGTAAATTTTCTGTCGATGAGTTCTGACTTTAGTTTGTGTTTTGTGATTATCCTCTATAGGAGTTGCAATACCTGATATGTTCATGCAGACATCATCTACATGTATATACATATAATCATCTATATTCTTTAGATTTTCTGGAATCGCATGTAAAATGCCTATCCACTTTAGTTTGAAAATGGGGGATAGTTCAGAGAGTGCAAGTTCACGCCATGGTATAATTCGATTTTCCATATACAGATCTGAAATTCTCATTATACCATGTTCAACAAATTCTGGATAGTAAATTGACATTCCCCCTATCTTTATATGTTTGTTGTTCCAAATTATTTGATTGAATTCTCCATAGAAGTCCTCTGTCACACTGGCCCACGACTCCATACATTCCCTCCAAAAGGGTGTACATCACCAATAATACGTAGGGTGTTTATATTGTAATTACATTTGAAGATCAATTTTCCTCCTATTTTCTCTAATGCTTTTTTCACTAATGTTGTCCAGGGTTGAGTGAAGTCAGGGTTCAAGAACTTCTTTATTAGGATACGTTGTTATTTTTTCATTATGGTCAGGTCTGGTACCCCTAGTCCACCTTAGTCCACCTTGGCCCACCTCCCCTATCAGGGTTTTCCTTGCAACTTTGTCCCGTCCATCCCAGAGGAAGTTGAAGATCAACTTATTTATGTTTTGGAGAACATCAATTGCCAAGAGTATAGCCGGGATCTCAAATTTGTTGGTAAAATGAAAAATCTCGTCAATTAACCTTACATAGTCACCTATGTTACTCCCCTTTACAAAAGCAGTTTGGGAAGAGCTAACAATGTTTGGGAAGAGCTTTTCAAGTCGTTTTGACAGGGATTTCGACACCAGCTTCATATCAACATTAATTAAGGATATTGGTCTCCAGTTCTTCAACAATTGTCTGTCCTGACCCGGTTTTTCAATTAGTGTAATTATACTTTGTTTCTGTGAGACTGAGAATTCCCCTACATTTTGTACCTCAATGGCAGTGTTAAAAGAGTCCATTACCAATTTACTAACTAATGGCCAGAAATGTTTATAGAATTCTACAGTTAACCCATCGTTACCAGGGGATTTGTTCTCCCTCATGGTGCCCAGTGTACTGAATACTTCTCCTGGAGATAGTGGTGACTCCAAGAGGGTCTGTGCATCCATGTCAAGTTGGGGAATATTTGGGTTATCAAGTATATTCCTACATTCCTCCTCATCAAAGGCCTGCTTTGAGTATATACAACGTCAAAACTTTATAAAAAGGTATATGAGGCTGTTATACTTTTTTGACGACGCTGAAGAATGCTAGTCGAAAGTCTGCAGCATCGTGTAATTCACATGTACTGTACATGCAGATATCAATGAAAAGTTTTTTCACCTGTTGTCAGTTCACACTTCGTCTTTATAAATAGTCGAGTATTTGTCATTATTGTAATTAATGGTCGTCTACATTGAAATTTTAATACTTCATTATCTTTTAAATCAATACGCCCATGTGGGCAGAAAATGAAAGTACAATTATTAAAGTGAGTGTGTGTGGGGGTCAAGCATTTGCATATCACTGATACATGTTATGAACAATTCTTGATCTAATCACCACTAAGAATGTTCCCATCAAATTTTAACCCAATCTACTCAATAAATTTGGCATTATTTATAGATTTTTGACCAAAAACACACTGATTAGATTGTCATGTCATTAATATTTCTTAATATAAATACCCTGAAGAACGTTCCAACCAAATTTCAGTCCAATCTGTTCAGTAGTTTTGGAATTAAACATTTTTCACCAAAAAGACACATTTTGAGACCTAATTTGCATATCACTGATGGGATCATCTGGTCCTGAACATTTCTTAATTCAAATGCTCTAAGAATGTTCCCATTAAATTTCAGGCCAATCTGCCCAGTAATTTTTTAATTAAAGGTTTTAAGGTTTTTGACCAAATATCGTGTTTTTTTACCCAAATCACACCGGTAGTAGGATCATTTTGATTTGATCAATTTCCCATCTAGACACCCAAGGTAATGGACCCACCAAATACCATGGCAATCGGTCCAGCGGTTTTTGACTTTAAGTTGTTTACACACACACAGACAGACAGACAGACAGACAGACAGACAGACAGACAGACAGACACTTTGCCATGCCTATAGCACTACTATGAGGTTATTACCTGACATCCCCTCTTCGTGCAGTTTCTATAATGTGACACAAGTTGTTAGATGAGTATCATGTTACGGAAACTTCACAAACGTTGATATAATGGATGAAGAGTTGATATCGGGAAATAACCAATTTATCATATGCCTATGCCCAGGAGTTCAAAGGGAAATTACGAAAAATATAAGAGCACTACTTGCTATGCCATTCACTTCATGTGTCATGTGACCTGTTTATCAGGTGACATTCATATACACATACATGTAGTTCGCTGACCCTGCTCAACCATCATTAATTTTCATCAGATTTCGGTGTAACTTTCCATAATCATTTTGAAATACAATATTGGTATTAGAGTAAGTAAAAGTTTCAGAAAATGCTTTAATATGTTAATAAAAGTAGATGGTTGGCTGACCGTGAGCTTAACTACTGCATGCTGTATGATAGTGTGGTATGGGTAGCATACAGTGTCAGTGGATGGCTAATACACACAGCCATACGTGTGCCCATGATACCATTGCGAAATGTATGTACAGTGTTGTTGTGAATTTACGATCATAAATAGTATCATTTGGTATGGATATTTTGTCAAAATATCCTTGTTTTGAAAATTCCAGTGATGTGGGATACGCGATATCCCTGACGATCAGCCTCCATTTTATTTAAGTTGTTTATGTTCAGAATCGACATGTTTGTCCAATTAGAGATGTGTTTTCTGATGACATTTAACATGAATGTTAAAACATGAATGAATGTTGAACCTCCCAAGACAAAAAATAGAAAACATGTAACAGGTGCAAGACTCCTCAATAGGATAAACATCTGAGATATTGATATAAAAAGTCATTGAGAATGACACTAGTCCCCGCTATGATTGGGTTTTAAGGAATTATCACTACTCTGATCACGCAACAACACTTGTGAACCTAAATCAAACAGACTTAGATATGTTGTGTCTGCTTGTTGGACATGGAACATGCCTACAACAATAAAGGATGGGTCGGGTATGGGGGATCGTATCACGAAGAAAATGGATATGCACATGTATGTCATAGAACACTGTCCTAATACCAACTTTGAATGAGATCTGTTCAAGCATGTCTGAGCAGTTATGGCTTTGGACATGGAAAATTTGCAAATAAAATGGCTGCCAGGCAGGCATATTGGATCGTATCACGATGAAAATGGATATGCACATGTATGTCATAGAACACTGTCCTAATACCAACTTTGAATGAGATCTGTTCAAGCATGTCTGAGTTATGGCTTTGGACATAGAAAAATCGCAAACAAAATGGCTGCCAGGTGGCCATATTGGATCGTATCACAACAACAATGAATATGCACATGTATGTCATAAAACACTGTCCTAATACCAACTTTGAATGAGATCTGTTCAAGCATGTCTGAGTTATGGCTTTAGACAGGGAAAATTTGCAAACAAAATGGCTGCCAGGTGGCCATATTGGATCGTATCCTGAAACAAATTGACGTGCATATGTATGCCATTGTATGTTGCCCCTGTACCAAGTTTGAAAAAAATCGGTCCAGGCATCTCCAAGAAACGGCTGTGGACGGATGGACGGACGGACGGACTGACGCACGGACGGACGGAACCCAATCCATAAGTCCCCGTCCCGCACTTCGTCCGGCGGGGACTAACAAGCAGTCGATCATCGGAGATGACTCCATCCCCGCAATGGATATTTTCAGGTGATTGCCACCAGTCATGGTAGTGTGATGTATAAAATTGTATGAAATATAGTGCCAATGGCACTGTAGGACAACTGTTTAATTGACTGAATATTGCATACATTTTTTTTGAATGTTTATTTATTTGTCTACTAATCTATGTTCATATACATTAGGGAGCCTTCAGTACTTACAGAAGGGGGAGGGCCGGAGAAATCACACATGGTTATAGTTAAGTAAAACATGACCCTCCCAAATTCTCCATTTGTAAAAAAATGACCCTCCCTTTGTCCCATTTTGTAAAACATGACCCTCCCCTCCCCATGACAACTGAATGTTAATCAATATTCCCAGGGGTGAACAAATCATTTTGTGAACTGGTGGTCCCCGGACCAGTGCCTTAAAAAATCCAGTGGTCCTGCTGAAAGAATTAGTGGTCCCTGCAGGTCCCGCTAATGTGAAACATTAAATCTTGCCTATGAATCTATATATTCAGACTTACACCACTTTCAGTTGAACAATACCCAATTTATAATAATAAATATAAAGTTGACTTGCTTGGTTTCAGTCAATTGACAATTCTATTATATTTGTAACGGTTATTTTTGAGGCATCGATGAAACGAAAAACTTTGAATGGCGACTTCACTTGGATTTCACGAAGGTTCAGAAATTTGACAGAAATATGTGACAAGAACATTGGAAAACAGTTTTAGTCATGATTGCAGTATGACGACAAAAGTTGTACTACGTTTTGTCAAACACGTCTGGAAAACCCAGACATTGCAAGCAAATCATCACAACTGTACAAAGAAACTGACCACTTCAAAGTTGATCCTATAAAATCTCACGAAAAAATGAAAAAATACGAACACATACATTGCCTGACTCGAGGGAGTCCGTGTGACTGTGTCAAGATAAAATCAAATTCACCAGTCGTGGAGGCTTTGGAAAAAAAAACCTAGGAACACATACATTGCCTGACTAGAGGGAGTCCGTGTGGCGGTGTGGAGATAAAATCAAATTTGCCAGTTATCGAGGCTTTGGCAAATATCATATCACAGTGCTAAAAGAGATACTTCGTAGACTATCATTTCATGAAAGGGGTTCTATTATAAATCATTTGAAGCTCCTTTATGAATAAAAACAATAATACAAACAATGCTGACAGAATGATAGCAAATAAAATGTTTCATTTGATACATTTGAAATATACAATGAAGTTATTATTCTTGTCTTCCTAATTCTTGTGTCCCTAAACCGGTATAATGATATGAGCCACATGTGTGTTGAGTGTTATCTCCTGTCTAGACAAGGTCAAATCTATGTGGTCCGCCCCAAAAATCACTGGCCCCGGACTTCTGACAAGTGGATTTGTTCACCCCTGATATTCCCATCATATGTACTTGTATCACAGTCCGTGTTTTCTATTACATTCAAAACCAAATCATCACCACCACCACCACCACCACCACCACCACCACGACCTACTTTAAAATTGAATGTATTTGGATAAATCAATTTTTTTTATGTCTTTATGCCCAAGCACTGTCCTGCACATCACAAGGACCTGGAGGTAGTAAAGATGTCGACTTTAACATAAACAAATTTGAAAGTGCGCCCATTTATTCAATTGTCTATCAATCCCTGTTATCTTCACAATATGTGATCATTTGGCTGTTGCTATGGGCATAGTCTCATTGCTAGGCACATTTGCATGCATTTCTTGAATGTTTATTCATTTGTCTTTCTATTCCTGTTATCTTTGCAATATACGTTATTACTTGGCTGTTGTTATGGGCACAGTCTTGTTGCTATGCAGATTATATACATTTTTTGAATGTTTATTCATTTGTCTTTATATTCCTGTTGTTATCTTTGCAATATACATGATTATTTGGCTGTTGCTATGGGCATGGTCTTGTTGCTAAGCAGATTTACATACATTGTTTGAATGTTTATTCAATTGTCTATTAATCCGTTATCTGTGAAATACACAACTGTTTGGCTGTTGCTATGGGCGTGGTCATGGTTGCTAGGGATATTTGCATACATTTTTTGAATGTTTACTCACTTGCCTACCAGATGTTGTTATTTGACCAAAATATACTGCCATTTGGTTGTTCCTAAGGGCATGTTCATGGTTGCTGGGGAAATTGTGTAAAAATATTTTGAAGAAAATCTGCACTTACAGAAACGTCTCACCAAGTTTCAGTCTCACTGACCAAGTACTTTGTGAGATATAAGTTTACGACCAAATATGAACATTTGTACACCTAATTTGAATATCACTCATGGAATCATTGTATACTTAACATTTCTTCATCCATACATCCCTAGATGCATTCCCATTAAATTTCAGTGCAATCTGCTCAGTAGTTTTGGAATTATTCATTTTTGACCAAAAAGACACATTTTTAGCTCTAATTTGCATATCACTCATGGGACCATCATGTGCTGAAAAATTCTTAGTATAAACACCCTGAAGAATGATTCACCCAAATTTAATCCCGATCTGCCCACTACTTTTGGAGTTTAAGGTTTTTGACCAAAAATCACATTTTTTACCCAAATCACCATATTTGTTTTACCCAAATCACACACAGGTGATAAAATCATTTTGATTTGAGGTATTTCCCAACTAGACACGCAAGGTAATATGCACCCACAAAATATGGCTATCAGTCCAGCAGTTTTTGACTTTAGTTCATTGACACACACACACACATACACGCACGCACGCATGCACGCATGCACACACACACACACCCACACCCACACACACTGACTGACATACACAGAGACAGACAGATAGACAGACAGAGACACTTAGCAATGCCTATAACACTAATGAATCTTATCAGTTCAGTTGTGCTAAAAAAAATGAAACGATAAAATGGAATGGAATGCCCACTAGTCAGCATACATGACATAACATAAGACATGTAAAGGAATGACATATTACCTTGTTAGCACTATTGATGAGATTCAGGACATAACCTTTCTTCATGGACGCCTCATGAGGACTCTTCTCGACATAATCGTTCACGGCAAGTACACATTCCTTGCCTACCAGTACATCATTACCAATGGGTTCTTCTTGTTGCTATACCATAAACAATATAGTAAGAATTTAGCAATGTGCTAACATATTTACAAACCTAATATTCTGGGAAATACTATATATACATGTACATACAAAATGCTCAAAATGTTTGTTCATCTACTACAATAGGAACGGTTTTCACTAACAACAAATAATACTGTAGTTCAGTAAGCTCAGAATGGTATACTTGTAGTACAATGAACAAAGTCAATTTTTACAGTAAAACTTTATAACATGACATAGCTGTCATCTAGTCTCAATAGGGTGATCTTATAGCACTACTGTACCTCAGTTAAGTTGTGCTAAAAAATCATATCATAGCACCATTTTAGACAACATTTCCTGACCAGAAACATTTTTTTTTGCAGCCTACTGAAAATAAGCCTAATAACTTATTAAAAGTAAATGCTACATCAATAATATTTTCAGGAAAGGTGCACTTTGGTATCGCAAATGTATGCACCACATTATATTGAATTTGAAGCATAAATTCTTGAGATATAGCCTAATTTACCAAAAACCATAAATTGCATAAATTACTCATTAATATTCATGGATATTTACTGAAACCTAATCAGTTCTTGCCACTACCCTATGGAATACGTGTACTAAATTTAGTTTCAATTGAGCCAGTTGTTTTGTTAGAAAATTTTGATACAGTCGCACCACTTTCGACTACATTTCCTGAATAGAAACAATTTTTTTTCTTTTTGTGGCCTTCAGAAATTATGCCAATATCTTATCAAAACTAAACACTACATCGATAATATTTTCAGGACAGATGCACTTAGGTATCACAAATGTATGTACCAAGTTATAATGAATTTGAAGCATGCTTAGGATATTTACCAAAACATAATCAGATCTTGCCATTACCCTACGGAACATGTCTACAAAATTTTGTTTGAATTTAGCCAGTAATTTTGTAGATGGTGATATAGACACACACAAACACAAACAAACACACACACACACACACACACACACACACACACACACACACACACACACACACACACACAGACTTTTCATCCCTAAAATATAACATTCTTTACGGAAGGTGAAGAGATAATGTTAGACAAATATCAACATGAAAACCTAACCACTAATACTTTAACCATTACAAGATTGCCTATGGAACTAAAGCTAGGTTCTTTTAGCGACTGTAACTAAAATATTGACATGAATTTTGGCACATCTGGCAAAAAACTATAACAAAGGTTTTTAGTATATAACACTACATAACTCAGTTTTCTTCATTGTTGATCTGCTTACATAACACTCATGAATGGTTACAGAAGCAAAAACAGTGATGGACCTTTCAGTCTAGTATAGCATTTTCTAAGACATCACACATATTTCATTTTAATTATCTACCTTGGATTCTACTAAGACTTTGTAATATTGTCAACTTGTCTATACCAAACCATTTTCAATACACTGAGATTTCTCATAGATTACATATAATATAAACTTAGTCTTTCACAACCAATCTTCTCACAGAAAATGTGAAGCCAATTTTGCCTGTACAAGTTTCTTTTAAAATAACAAAGAATGTTCATTTATGTCTTTATGAGAGTGATAGTACCATTTGACATGTCGGGAGAATTTTACCTTGTATGAAGGATCAATTTTATTGTCTACATATTTCCAGAAGTAAACTAACTGACTTTTATCAGGACTTGGTGTTTGAAATCTCTGAACAAAACAAGGGTGTCAAATCTACTTACAGTATCTCTACGTTCTGAGACATCTTCTGCAGCATAATGTTCACTTTCTACAAGTTTAACGGCAAAGTCAACATGTGCCTGTAGAATAAAAACAAAAGAATTTACTATATCTGCCACAGGGTATTTGTACCAATTATGCTAAGCATACATTTTGCACACTGGAAGTATACATCCAATAATTCTTTTATTATTTTTACACATCATGACAAATTTACTTAGTCATATTCATCATGCAATAAATAATTACCATGATATATTACATTGGTCTTTGAGTATGTAATCTTTGATTTCATTTCTATATTCAAAGTTTTGAATCCAATATTTCCATCCGTATGAAAAGCAATAAAATTGAACTATTTTCACTCACACTGATCTCTTCTTCTTGTGCTGCAAGTGATTTTTTAAAGTCTTCATGTTTCTTAATCAAAGCTTCCACACTGTCCAAGGAGTCTCCAAGATCTTCATTGGCTAAGAAAGCCTGCAAAAAACAATAGTTGTGATCATCAATTCTTTTTTAGTTCTGTAGTAATATGTAATAATTATGTAATATGTAGTAAAAGTTATATGAGGACCAAAACTAATGTTTGTGTATAATTCTTGTCTTCAATATTACTTGTAAACATGATTTACAAGGAATTGGCAATATGTAAGTACTACAAATGTGTCTGTGATCGGCAGAAATTGGACTGATGTTGATAATTGACCCTGAAGGTCATGGCCAAGAGTCAAGGTCTCAAATGATAGCTTGCATGATAAAATGAGTATTGTGAATGGACATATAGATGGAGCCCATTTGTATCTAGTTTCCTCCTTCAAGGGACTAATGAATGAATGAAGTCATTTATTAGTTACCTTTTTCTCCAGCATTTCATGGATTGTGATCATCTCTATCATTTCGACTTCTGTAAAAAAAACATAACATTCACCATTATATACATCATATACTATCATGTAGCCCAAGTCTAGTTCCACCCTAGTGTCAGTGTATAGCCCTCACTGGAGAGACGACACCCACCACAGTGTAGAATAGGTTTAACATCATCTCACTATTGTCCTTATGGCATGCAGTGCACATCAGTGTGTCAATTTAGTCTTGTTATTTTTGTATTTTTTTGTGAGACAGTTGTGCTATTGTAAGACTATTTGAAGTAGTTCACAAACAAGCTGCATCAAAATCTTGTTTACTTGTCATGACAATAATTTTAAGTTGATTCTACATTTTAAATTGAAAGGTATTCTTGTACTGAATTTATGATACTCTTGTCGGTACATCTACATTGTTATATATAGGCATAAAAAAATTAATTGTTTAGTTCTGGTTACTTGACCCCACCAACATTTTTTTTACGTATTCAAGAAAAAAATAATACAATCGCAAAAAATTGTGATGTCTCACAAGAAACAGTAGATGTGGAAATTGACATCAACTTAAAAAGACTATATAAAACTGGTCTTCCAATCTGTAATGGTTGTATATCTGATAGGAAGAAATCAATAACACAGAGACCATTTGGAAAAACTGAACTAGACACTCACACATGAAAACAAATAAGATAAAATAAAATAAACAAGTTATTGAAAATGACATAGTCCCCACTATGATTGGGTTTTAACAGTTTCCTCTGGGTCAAAAAATTTACTAACAATTACCAGCCAAACCAGACTTTCAATTAGACAAACTTTTGCAATAAAAATGAACTTATATAAATAAAGACAATAGCGCAAACTTGCATGTTTTTACTGTTTATTTACATACATTTTTCATGTCATGTTGGCAAACGTATGGTTCTCATCTTTGCTTCAAAGTTGTAGCGCCAGACATCTAGGTTTTAGTCAGTTCTCATTGTAACTATTTTCTAAATCTCAATGTGCAGTGTGACCTGTGGAATTTGAATATGACCCATCGTATGCATAACGTTTCAGCAGTTTCATGTGCCCCATGACCATTTCCTGATGTGGAGAGCATGTCTTGGGTAGTTTAGAAACTACGCGATATTATCATAACTTATCCACATGATTGGTTACTTATTAACATGTGGTGAGAAAGGGTTTCCATCGATAGCACGGCCATTATGGCGAAGCATCTTCCCTCACGAGTGAAGCGATCATCAAATGGACCACATCTTTGGACAGTCTCTCCTGAAAACTTCACTTAGATAAATTCAAACTGCCACGTCACCATTTCATTCTCACTAAAACTGATTTTTTTTCTTTTTGAGCTTCGTTACTAGATCGAACGTGAATTTACTGTTCACTACTGTTCACTACACCATTCTCTTCGTCTGAGGTGAACATGGTTTGCACATTATGTATCAGTTTTATCAGTGTTAACAGTTCTCCTCAGATCAGCGACACAAAATTTGGATTAAACACTTTTACAACTGTATCTCTGTCAAATTGAAAGTTTGCACTGTCGTTCATACTTCATGTCACGGAACTCAGTTTGATATGACATTTATTTGCATTACTGATGTAACAATTTTATGATTTGTGTACACTTCCTTCTAAATGTAATACAATGTAGTTTAAATTATGGATATTCCACGTTGCGACAAAGAAACCACAAGCATTACGCATAGATTTTCAGGTGCCCTATTCTAAATTGGCTTCGCAAGTTTAACTAATTGTATCAAAAATATTCTCGCCAAATGCTGATTTTATTCGCATTTTGCGATTTTGCGAGTGGTCAGCGGAAACACTGGTTTTAAGGAACTGGCAGTTTATGTTGTCATTTTCAAACCTGGTTAATGTTGTTTGGCCTCATATGGTTGTTTTTGATATCACTACTCTGATTACGCAACAACACTTGTGAACATAAATCAAACAGACTTAGATATGTTGTGTCTGCTCATTGGACATGGAACATGCCTACTCATGTTGTGTCTCCTCGTTGGACATGGGACATGTCTACTCTTCAAAATGATGTCATGGAATAAACCATTCAACATGAAAACTGCGCCAACAAAAGGGCTGCCAGGCAGCCATATCGAATTGTATCACAACGAAAATGGATATGTCATAGAACACTGTGCTAATACCAACTTTGAATGAGATCTGTTCATGCATGTCTGAGTTATGGCTTTGGACATGGAAACTCTGCAAAATAATGGCTGCCAGGCGGCCATATTAGATTGTATCAGGAACAAATTGACATGCATATGTATGCCATAGTATGTTGCCCCTGTACCAAGTTTGAAAAAAATTGGTCAAGGCATCTCCAAGAAACGGCTCCGGACAGACGGACGGACACATGGATGGAACCCAATCCAGACTAAAAATCAACCTACCCACCTATTCCAAAATTGAGCGTAATTGGAAAGCGTAACTGGAACCACAAAGTTTTTTATTAGGCCTAAATCAGCTTAAAAATAGATTTGCTAATCCCCAATTGTAACTGTGACAACAATATTTATGTATCCAATTGTAATATTAAATTTGTCATTCTATTATATGATAAAGAGTTGCTGAATAACTGGATTATTTCTTTTACCAAGAATAATAACATCCAAATAAATTTACAAAATAAAAACACAAGTCTATACAGTGCAAAGATTGGTCAGTGGTATTGCTCAAAGAAATTTTGTTTGACTTTCTCCCAACTTGTACCCTCTCGGGAGAAAAAGGATTAAAAAGATGTGACGAATTGGTTAATTCAATGTAGGAAGGAACATTACAATATCAATTCAAATTTTGCATCTCAAATAGAAATACTATGTAAGTAAACTGACAAAATTCATTTTAGCATGATAAAGTCAAGATTTTGATGGCGGCAAGGTTTAGTATGACTGTTACTGCTCACGATAACAATAATAACATAATATGACAAAAAATAACAGAACTCGAGACAATTTTTAAAAAATACCACCAATGGCCTTGTCGCACAACTGTACAGTTTTTTAAAATGTTTATCCATATGGTAGTCCATGCTAACAAGAAGTGTTCATTTGTTGAATGACTATCCAGTTGCCTATCCTACCATGTTGCTATCTTTACGATATATGCTATCATCATGTTGTTAGATATATTCACATATATTTTTGAATGTTTATTCAATTGTCTATTAACCCTCGTTGTAATCTTTGCAATATATGTGATCATTTGGCTGTTGCTGTGGGCGTGGTCTTGTTGCTAGGCACATTTGCATACATTTTTTGAATGTTTATTCGTCTCTATTGCTATTGCTGTTGTTATCTTTGCAATATACATGATGATTTGGCTGTTGCTATGGGCTTGGTCTTGTTGCTAGGCAAATTTACATACATTTATTGAATGTTTATTCAATTGTCTATTATTCCCTGTTGTTATCTTTGCAATACGTGATCATTTGGCTGTTGCTATGGGCATAGACATGGTTGCTAGGGTATTTGCATACATTTTTTGAATGTTTACTCATTTGCCTACCAGATAATGTTGTTATTTGACCAAAATACACTGCCATTTGGTTATTGCTAAGGGCGTGGTCATGGTTGCTAAGGCCAATTTTCTCAAAATGTTTTGAAGAAAATCTACAGAATAACACTTTCAGAAACATCTCACTAAGTTTCAGACTCGGTGACCAAGTACTTTTTGAGATATAAGTTTTTGACCAAAAATGAACATTTGTACACCTAATTAGTAATTTGCATATCACTCATGGAATCATTGTATGCTTAATATTTCTTCATCCATACATCCCTAGATGCATTCCCATTAAATTTCAGCCCAATCTGCTCAGTAGTTTTGGAATGATAGATTTTTAACCAACAAGTCATTGAGAATGACATAGCCCCCGCTATGATTGGCTTTTAAGGAATTATCACTACTCTGATCACGCAACAACATTTGTGAACCTAAAACAAACAGACTTAGATGTGTTGTGTCTGCTTGTTTGACATGGAACATGCCTACAACAATAAAGGATTGGTCGGGTATGGGGGATCATATCACGATGAAAATGGATATGCACATGTGTATGTCATAGAACACTGTCCTAATACCAACTTTGAATGTGATCTGTTCAAGCATGTCTGAGTTATGGCTTTGGACATAGAAAAATCGCAAACAAAATGGCTGCCAGGCAGCCATATTGGATCGTATCACAACAACAATGAATATGCACATGTACATGTATGTCATAGAACACTGTCCTAATACCAACTTTGAATGAGATCTGTTCAACCCAATCTATAAGTCCCCGTCCCAGACTTTGTCCGGCGGGGACTAAAAAGACACATTTTTAGCCCTAATTTGCATATCACTGATGGAATCATCATGTCATGAACAAATCTTACTTTACACCTTAAGAATGTTCCCACCAAATTTCTCACCAATCTGCCCAGTAGTTTCCGAGTTTAAGTTTTTTGAGCAAAAATCACACACCTGTGATGCTATCATTTTGATTTGAACAATTTCCCAACTAGACACAGAGGGTAATGGACCCACCAAATATCATGGCAATCAGTTCAGCGTTTTTTGAATTTAAGTTGTTCACACACACACACACACACACACACACACACACACATATCCACACACAGACAGACAGACAGACACCGGACTATCCCTATAGCACTACTGAACCTCAGTTCAGTTGTGCTAACAATGTAATATTTCCAACGTTTGTGGCTAATGACTTTTCCATGTGGCTAATTGAAACAGACATTATTCAAATGTGGAAAATGTGTCTAATGATAGTGACTAGCAGAGAGGTGGCTACTCGGCAATATTTTCCTGGCTACCTTTCAGGAAGTTCTTAAAAATTCTTTGTTTCAACCAGTATGTTTCTATCATTGGCAGATTTTTGAGTCTCATTCCTAGATATTATCAGTTACTTTTTACGTATTAACAGCTACTTGCCAATAAAATGATACATTTTTACCTACCTTTCTTTCTACCTTTTCTCAATTTTTTCAGCAACTTTTTTATTAGGGCAATCATATCTGTGTAGATACAAAAGGAATGATATAATTGAAGCACACAGTGTTCTCCATGGACCCTTTTAACTGATTAATAAAAGCTAAACATTGTTCAAAACAGTTGTTTTTTTGAGGAATGCAATCTGTCTTTTAACAATTTGAAGCATAATTTTTAAAGTTATTGCATTGCAGCAAAATCTACCAGTACAGTTGGGCAGGTCTTTCCATAATTTTCAGTCGAGCATTAAGTTTTAGCAGCCATTACTATCGATTGTGTTGACCCGTCCCGTTTGAGGGAACTAGATCATTGTGATAACTGTGGTCTTCACAACATTATTTTGCATAAATTTCACCAGTGGGATCTGTAAGTAGGGTTTCTAAGATATCGGCACTGCGGGAAATCAAAACACTTCTCTGTACCATAACATAGCGTCATTGATACTGTTTCAACTTCCATGTATTTCCTCCGCCAACTTTGACAGATGAAGAGTCTGTGTTACAAAAAACTGTTCTGGATTTGTACATTGTACATGTTGATTTTGAAGTTCTGGTTTTGGTCTTAGTTTTAAACTGTTGGGAGTGTATCATAATTCTTGCCGAACTATCGATGGTTTTAGTCTCAGTTCGATCGTAAACATGCTATATTGACTACC
This sequence comes from Glandiceps talaboti, assembly GCF_964340395.1. Lineage (NCBI taxonomy): Eukaryota > Metazoa > Hemichordata > Enteropneusta > Spengelidae > Glandiceps > Glandiceps talaboti. The sequence continues at coordinate 16,546,916 of NC_135569.1, read as the reverse complement.
AAAATGGGGGCGAAGAACTAGAGAAATGAACAATGCATGCTGCTAGCGCTGCATGCACTACTTCGAACTACTTCCATGGTCCATGCATCGTGACATCACATCAGCAAAACTCTGCATTATAAGCAAATTATACATCTACACTACAGCAATACTTTCACAACACCATACCAGAACACATGCTCATGAATATGGACTGTTGTTAGAGGTAAAAACTGAAGTTACAGGTAAAAATGCAGGGTGAACAACAGAGTCATGCTTACTTTTAGTCTTCGTAAATTCAATATGGCCGATTCGTGGGAAAATTACTGCATATTAATTAGTATTATGTGAATACGCCAACTACGTCATGTCGGATTTGATCGAGCCCATAGATTCTACCAATGAAGCATCTCCCGACGACCGCAAGAGGGCTGGCTTCGATTTAAATTTGTACGAAGCCATTCATTAATTGATTTTACGTGGAATGGAATACAGTGATCACGGAGAGACAACCCCTGAAATGCCAAAAATGCATATGTTTACCCATTTCAACTTCCGTGAAAAAAACGGCAGTAGTCAATCGTATGGCCGTGTATGGCGCTAATCAACCTGCGTACAATGGTAGGAGTGTCTCTCCAGAGGGCGCCATGATCACTGCGTATCGTTCAGCACCAGACATTTAAAATGACGATCAACTTTCTAAATGTTGTGCATGATATTGTGAAGCCATAGTAGGTGGCATTCCATATCTTGCATATTTTGATTTTCTCCATTATTCATTAATGATTTTCATCCATGTGTTCCCCGACATCAAACAGTGCAGTGAGATACAATCATACATCGCCAACTTACATATCTGGCCTAATTCACTTGAAGCCAAATCCCAGGACACTCCAATCAACTGCCAAATGTTTATTGCATGAACCCAAGTACAAACTGTTGTCATATGGCGAGCGTGCATTCCCACGTGCTGCACCCCATCTATGGAATGCACTGCCACTGGAAATAAGACAAAAGCCAACAGCTGACACTTTCAAAAAGGGCCTGAAGACATATCGGTTTTCCAGAGCATTCTAACTGCACAGCACTTCTGAACTCTACATAGTAGTGGATACTGGCGCTTTATAAATTCACTGATTGATTGATTGATTGATTGATTGATTGATTGATTGATTGATTGATTGATTGATTGATTGATTGATCGATCGATCGATCGATCGATCGATCGGTCGGTCAATCGATCGATTGATTGATCGATCGATCGATCGATCGGTCGCTCGGTCGGTCGCTCGGTTGGTTGGTTGACTGACTGACTGACTGATTGACTGACTGACTGACTGACTGTGGGAAATGAACAATATTGAGTAATATTAAAGAATTCATGTAAGAAACACGGACAAACACACATATTTACATGTACCACATTTCAGACAAGGCTGTATGCCACTGTAGAAAAGGACTTTTTTCTACCATCACATTCCAAGACACAATGACCCCCCCCCCCCCCCATCCACAATTTTCAAAACAACATACCCCCCCCCCTTCTACTGTCAATTTCAAAAACAGAGTAACCCTCCCCTTACAAATCCACCGCCGCCCCCCCCCCCCGGCCGAATCAACTGACCGATCCCTTAGGTCTGTGGTTCCAAGAATAAGCAACGACCAAAAGAACGGACAACTTAATACACAGAAACAACAATTGAGAGATACCAGGTCTTTCATACTGTAAATTGAATTTATATAATATAGTGTACCACATACCAGTCTGTGAGTCTACATATTACACTTAAGTTCGTCTTGTTCACATTAATTTATAATGGTCTTTATTTACTTCCCTTACATATCATCAAACTATGACAGAAGTAGTACAATCGACAAATATCTAGTCTTTAGGTTGAAGCAATTATGGAAAAAGACAATTTTAAAAAATTGTATTAAGCGTTAAACACAGCGGAATTGTTAGATAAATAAGGTGAAAATTATATACAATTAAATTAATTTTTCACAATCTGTATTTTACTCTTTTCAAATTTGTTCATTTTCACTCCTTTGAACTTTAGAATCCGAGTACTAGGAGTGCTAGTCTATCTGCTAGACCTCGGATGTTCTTCCGATACAATACGTACGACACACGACCGAACATTGCTTTCGAGGATGGAAGTTCGAGCAAGCCCTCACTGTGAACTTCGTTCGCTTATAGTATCGAAAGAAAGCCCGAGAGTCTAGCAGCAAGACTATAGGAGTGCATACATTGGCCAAAATTATATGTACGTGAGTGTGATAGCGTGAAGAGTTATAGCGCCAACAACGGTAAGAATCGGATAAAGAACCTGCAGAACATTGCCCTTTTCATATTAATTAATGTCAGTCAGTAGAAGGTTAATACATGTAGTTGATATATATACTCAGACCACTATAGTCTACAGTTGTCTGAGATATATACAATGTTTCCAAGCTGTTATGTTTTGTTTTCCCAAAGTGATGAACTGAAACTCAACACATCATGTTAAAATCAAAGGTCATACTAGTACACAATAATCGATGCATAATAAGCGGATAATTTACGAAAAAACAAATATGTACACCCCTTGACCTATCCTCTTACTGTAGCTTATCGAGTCTGAGATGGCTATTTCATTTCTCGTATGGCTATTTTACTAAAATCATGAAATTGAGGGGCTTGAAATCATCAGACTTTGCAAACAAGACTATTTGCACCATACATTCTTAGCTAGCTGCATCCGTTGGTCATGCGATGACTTCTGTTGCTGTCCGCTGTTTATATATTGTTTACATCATATGCATACAAGTCTCAAATCCAGTCTCGGATACGGTCTCACTTTGGAATTCCTTCAAAATGAGAGTCTCTGACTCAGTCTCATTTATGGTTTACATGGGGTCTTATATATCTGTTCTGAGGCAGTGTCACAGTGAATTCTAACAGCATAAGAGGCGAGATCAATTTTTCAATGTTGGATAAAAAGAAAACTTTTACTTTGAGGTTGGGGTTTGAACCATTTTAGTTGGGGGTAGGGGTTTGAACCATTTTAGTTGGGGGTAGGGGTTTGAACCATTTTAGTTTTCCTCCTATGAAACCATATGTTGTGTACCCCTAAATATAAATATTACTTTTAAAAGGTAATCAAATTGAGAAACAGATGAATGTTAGCTATAATAGTAAATGAATGGCACTAAAATACTGTAACAGTAACATGTCAACAAAATCATTATTTTTCCTATCTATATATTTGAAATCGACTGTGCTGTCTGAAACATTATTTTCAGGTTTGCCAATTTCATTAGAAGGTGGTGGGGTTGGGTCTGAGGCCTAAGTAAAAGAATTTAGTGCATAATCGCAAACGGCAAACTCACATTACAGTATCTCATCATGTCAGTAAGTCATAATGACATTCTCGAACCGGCGTACGGCATCCATTCATTGCAGTATTTCATTTTGTAACTGCAATACGTCATTTTAGCATTGCGGTATTGCATAGGCGAATTTTGGCAGGACTGTTATATTCTACACCAAACACGTACCAACAATTCTCGTTACAATTTGCGTAACGACTGTAGTCAAAATCTTGTTGTACGTTATACCTCGGTGATATAATACACTAAATGACAGCTTTTAAATCTGATGTATGTACAGCGCACTCGATAATGAATGAATATAAATAAAAAAGGCGATTTAGAAAATAAATGAACTTAAAACTTTACGAAAATCTTGTCATTTCTTAAGTTCGGATAACGTTCATTGTTCCGGAATATAAGATTGCATTTGAGTAATGTTGCACAGGTGCGACATAAAATTCTTTGCAGCTCTTCAACATATCTGTACTACACGAAACGGTTCAATCATCGTTGATTATATTGTGTACATCGGCTTGATGTCCGTAAAGAAGTCGTAACAGATATGTACTTGTTTAAATCACTTCATAGCACAAACTTTGTAGGATGCTGATTGAGGTTGGTACGATATTGATCTTCGGATACAAACTTAGTTTTTCATATCCTTGAGAGCCTTGTGTTTACTATTAGACAATTTGGGGAATGACTACAATTTGTAACAAAGTGTTTACATTCAAATTTCAATTTCTATTGACAATGTAGAAATAATGTTATGATTTAATGAGAAGAACTTCTAGAGTTTTAAGTTAATCAGTGGCCGTTCTATTAAATCGAATTGCAATCGTTGTGTGAGTAAAGTTTGTAAATCTGGTGCCGGAAGAGTCAGCCCGTGCTTTCTCTCTCCTGAGAGTGTCATAGAGGGCTCCCTACTGTCGCCGTGATGATGGCCGTAGTTCAATGACGCAGTGATCACGGCTGCGGAAAACGTCGCAGAGATGTGTTCGAATAGCAACTCACGTGAACTGGCGATATTCTTCGAGACTTTTAGAAGTCGAACATAGTTACTATGCACAACGAAAGTTGTCAATGTAAATAGAACGTGGAAATGTTGGACTGTTTTTTCAGTGATAGCAAAGTTATGTGGTGTATAGATCCACTTACATTACCTTGAAAATTATTTTCCCCAGACGAGCTTCTTTGTCCATATTAACATGTACTCAAGGTAAGATAGAAAGTCTTTTCTTGTCAAATAAGACATCCAAATCTATATCTTTTTCAAGACTGAAATCACTCATGTTATTCTCCAAAGTTGAGGTACGTTGTTTGTGCTATGCATTCCTTTGATCATACAGGTGATTAGTAATACCATTTATTAAGTTATTGATGACAAAGAGAAGTAGACTAAAGATTTACACACTCGTCATTCTTAGTTGAAAGTAAATATTTTCACTTGCCATTTTAATGTAAGATCTAACCGTATTTGTCTGAGAAGCAAAACTAGCCGAAGATTTTAAATTGTTTTTGTATTCATTTACTCTTGAACAGTATAAAGTGTGAAATGTAGCCAGTAACTATAGTATGGTCGTTCATATATTTATATGTCTGAATATACATTAACTGGGACCCCTCCAGATAAGAGAGTTGATTTGTTGTTTGTAGTACAATGATAATACTGTCTTGTAAAACTGTTGCACATGTCAATGAGAGTCAAACAGTCAAAAGTGCACGTGAGCAAGTAGAGTTTATTTTCGACAATTTAAATTTCTTGAAACATTTACTTTCGTCGAAAAATTGGAAGAAAAGTTCGTAAATCACCAACAAATTTCAACAAAAATGAAAACTTATCTGAATAAAATAATGTTAACATGAAATAGAAAATGTGTATTCCTTCGAAATACTACAAATAAATAGTTAAAGGTCCAATCCTGTCCCCACATCACATCACAACTAACAGTGGTGTCAGTGGTGGGATGCCAAAAAATCATAAAAGAAATGCAATAAATAGATAATAGAAGATTGGTCATAGTAACATTTGACCCTCCCCTAATTCGATTTCATAAAACACTACACCCACACCCCCAACCAAAATTCTCACCCGGTACCCCCGGGCCCGCCGGCCAAACTCCACAAGATTAGTGAAGAAAAAGAATACTATTCTTAGCCTGTACGGCTTGGCATGGAGGAGTGGCTTGAAATTTTAGTGATAGAGATTTAAATGAAAGTCATCAAAAATCCCAAATATCTTAATTAATAAATCTAACTTCACAATTGTTACGTTTGTATTTTTAAAAGGCTAAATCTCCCTTTTTTATTAAACAAGCAAGCTGGAGGCGAAGATTTTACATAATCTTTATCAACGAGTGCGGGCGCTGTTCAATGTATGTTGAACACCCATAAACCTGTGCGCTACACTGGGCGACGTACTAATAGTCTATGATGTTTTCCTAAATGATACGAATCCCAGCTGCTACTAGTACTACAGACGTATCAATATACGCTCTATACTAGAAGACAGTTTAAAGGTAGGGGAAATATATTCAAGACAAAAAATTGCAATATTTAGACTGTAGACAAGGAAAACAACAAATTACGAAATACTACGCGGACATGAGCACTCCGTGACGACTGTCCGAACACATTTTATCAGTGTTCAAAGATCTTTTGAAAGTGACAGATGCCTGGCCTGACGTAACACTTTTCAAAGATGCCAGACTGTTTCTTCAGGGCGAGACTCGGGGACTGCAATCCATGGATACATATTCTTCAATTTCCAATGCGAAATGTAGCTATAAACTCCAGACGACAGTACCGCAAGCAGCAATGGATAAAATTCTTCGAAAATGTAACCTCTTTATGTCATTTATGATTATGGTAACCCATATCTATGTTTTATTCTCGCCTCTCTCCAGGAAACCAGGAGACAGTTGAACATTCCGTTCAGTCAACTGAAATGCACGATTGACTACGTCAGAGACCCAGGTCCATGATATCTGAAGACGTCATCTGTGTAAAACCTGAAGTTGAAATGGATCATTGTGACAATAGCTCCATATAAATGGATGCAGAAACATTTTAATACTATGTGTCTATGAGATTAAAGCTACCATTTGTGGCTATTTTATACAGTAACACAGAAAGTTTTTTTTTGCAGGAAAAAGCACATAAGTAAGTAAGTGAGTGAGTGAGTGAGTGAGTGAGTGAGTGAGTTAGTTAGTGAACTGTGACAGACAGGCAGACAAACAAATAAACAAACAAACACATATGTATGTACGTACGACGTACAGGCCTGTATAATACTATTGAATAATATACTATGTTTCTATGTATATACTATCTGTACAAACACCATTATAGGTATATTATGTCAATTATCATGACTATGAACCACTTAGAACCAGTGTACTGCTTACAATGAATAAAAAGAAGTAAAAAGAACTTTTACAAGTGACCATAATTCAGTAGGTGAAATGAATTACAAAATTTACATTTTAGCATTGAACCTAATCTGAATGACTATTTCCACAGTTGCAGTTGACCTCTAGGTGGCAGTATGATCACTGCAGCCAATTATAAATGTTTGGTACTGTGTGCCCCTATCTCTGGTTGATCTTGATTTGGGATTACAGTGTCAGATGTTGATATCCTCTGTGATCTTTCTTAAAAATACATGCCAGAATGTGTCAATATAAAATGGAAATGGAGTCCCAGTCAATGTTATGCTTGTATAGTATTGAGTGTTTAGCTCAAGGAACATCACATACACTATTGTGCGAGTGTAACATGATTATTAAATTGGCTCAGGCTGACAATCATATATGTCTGTAAACGTGAAAATACTTACAAAACCTTCAATATTCTAGTATAATGTTAATGTTGATGTATACCTTCTATGACATCACAATTTTTGTTCTGATATTCTTAGAACTGTTGATTACATAATAATATGGAGTTCCTGTACATAATAAATTATGTCATCAGATCATTTATAAGATATTACCCAGTTTTAGTTCAGTCAATTGCAAGTAATCATTACGGGGGTGGGGGTGTACAATGTTGGTATGCATCAGTAAGTAGAATACCGTGAAAACTTTATAAAAAAATACATCCCCAAAAACATAAATTCAGCTTGTTCCCCTTTAATGATTCTGGATTCTGGGATTTCCATGTTACCAATTTTCAATTTTCTTTCTTACAATTATATATATACCGGGTATATTCCTCGGGTTTGCGCCCTCACACGGGCAAGCGCCCAGGCCTTTCTTTTTTACAATGTCGACTTTTGGCAAAGTTACGGGAAACCGCCCCCCCCCCCCATACCTAAACTTTGAATAGATGATTGTGTATGTGTGAGCTAATAAAAGAAGAACGTAAATCCTGGTATGCGACGAATGAAATTTTTGTTCTTCCCGTTTTTCTGCATTCATGTGTCTAAAAATTCATTCACAATCTGACCTTGCATTGTTTATTCATCATTATTTTGACGTACCGCCAAAGTCGTTTGCCCCCTTTGAGACACCGCCAGTGCTAATGTGTGTTGGGGCAATAATGAGACTGCATTGTAATGAGAGTTGAATGATTGACAACCACGTAATTTATTCACGTAATTCTCTTGGGACTGTTGCAAAAGTAGTCGGTCTACTACAGAGGTCTACTTGGCAACAATTTTTTTTTTTTTTTTTTTTTTTTTTTTTTTAATTATTTTTTTATTTTCCAAAAGAATATAGTAACAACAAAAAGGAAGGAAAAGAAAAGGAGAAAGGGTTACATTGCACGGTATAAATTGCTATAAAATGCTGTAAAGTGATTGGAATCCTATAATGCAGAAGTATCACTCGATTCTTAGATTGTCCCACTTGTTCGAGCAAATTTCTAGCTTATTTTTCCTCTTCGCTATAAAAATCTCTGTCTCTCTAGCGATTCTGACATTTACTTTGACAAGATTGAATGAAGGAATAGCTTTCCTAATTTTGCAATCATAGACTGTTTTTTTGACAATCAAAATAAGATGGTTGAACAGTATGTTGAATGATGGGTCACCAAGAAGTATCTGCTTAGTAGACAATGTCAATGGTGAATTAATAGCTTTCCCCCACAAGAGAAGAAAGCTTTTCCAAATAACAACAACACATTCACATTTAACAAACAAATGAACAAGGGTTTCATCCTCCATATTGCAAAATGTACAGTAGCTACTGTTGACTCTCGGGGGATTCATACGACATAACACATAATTTGTATAGAGTATATTATGTAAAATTTTAAACTGAAATTCTTGGAGCTTTGAATTCATCGTCGTCCAAAAAGGCAAGGTAAAGATTTTTGACCACTCATCGTTTTGGATGTCAAGAAAACTTGCAAAATAAATTTTAGCCTTAGGGGGGATAAAGTAATCTGATGTCAATCTTTTCCTGATATGCCTAGTTTTGCATTCATTAAGACGTGTTAGCTTGCCACAATTAAGAAAACTAATTGGTATCTTTGGCCTTACAATCTCTGCCTTGCCCTTTTTCCATGGAGTCGGAATCGAATGCAAAATACCGTACCAACATAAAAGATTATTGTGATTACACCCTAGACGAGAGAGTTCCTCCCAGCCTTTCAACTTATTTTCTTCGTTAAAAATATCAGCAACAAATACAATTCCTATTCCGTATAAAAACTGGTTAAATACAGACTTATGATTCACGAGAATTTCTGAATTGTTCCAGATAACTTGGTGTTCTGTAGGGAGATTAGAAATATAATTGATTTCACTCCAACACACAAGGCCTTCTTTAAAGAAACTTGGAAGTACAACTGGCAATAAATTGACATTATAATTACATCGCAAAATAAGCTTACCACCAATAGGCCTCAGAAAGAAGTCTAATATTAATTTCCATGGGTGTTTGAAATCATCAACATGGTATCTACTTAGCCAAGTTACTCTGAAGGCCTTGTACAAAGCAAAAATATCAATCATACCTAACCCCCCTTCATTAATATCACCAATCAATGTGTTTCTACTAATTCTATCCGGACCTTTCCATATGAAACGGTGAATATGACTATTTAAAATCTTAATATCCCTTTTCTTGACTTGGATGAGATTAAAAATATACAGAAACTTTGGGATGATAAGTGACTTTATGATTTGAATCTTACCAATCAAAGTTAGCCCTCTAGAGTTCCACAGGTTGAGTAAACGATGCATAGACTTAAGCGGGGCCGATATATTTTCTGAATATGCAAGTGAAGTGTTGTAGGAAAAGAATATTCCGACAATTTTTATTGGCGTTTTAGACCATTTGAAGTCAAAAGGCTCATCCTGTCTATGCCTCCATTTACCCAGCCACATTGCTTCTGTTTTACAACGGTTGAGTGAGAGACCAGAAGCAGAATGGAAATTACGCAGCAGAGACATAAGATTTACTACAGAGTCTTCGTCTGATATAAAACATGTTAAATCGTCCGCAAATGCAGAATTCTTGACCTGTGTACCTGAAATGTCTATGCCCTTTATGGAATCTTTTTGAATAATTGATACTAAAAGTATTTCTAGACCTAAAATAAACAGTATGGGGGATAGGGGGTCGCCTTGGCGTACACCTCTTTTGATGTCAAAATATCCTGTGGTGAGTCCCCGATTCATAACACAGCTGCTTGGGTTCGAATAGAATAAATGAATCCATTTACTTAAGGAGGTACCAAAATTAAACTTATCTAGAGTTTTAAATAAAAAAGGCCACTCCAGACTGTCGAAGGCTTTCTCAAAATCTAATGCGACAAGAATTCCTGGTAGGTCTACTATTTTCGTATACTCCATGATACCTTCAATAATACGAACACAGTCCCCAATCTGACGTCCTTTGATAAATGCTGACTGGGTTTCATTAATTACAAAAGGGAGAACCTTCTCTAGGCGCTTAGCGATGCATTTCGCACCAATTTTGTAGTCTACATTGAGTAAAGTAATTGGCCTCCAATTCTTAATAAAACGTTTATCTTTGTCCTTCTTTTCTATGAGGGTAATTACTCCTTGTTTTTGGCTAGGGGTTAGTTCTCCTTTGTCACATGCAGCGTTCAAGCAATTGACAACAAAAGGTCCAATAAGAGGCCAAAATGTGGTAAAAAATTCACCAGTGAGTCCATCATTTCCCGGAGTTTTGTTTTTGGGCATATCAGTTAACGCATTAAACGCTTCATCAAGGGATATTGGACCCTCGCACACTAATCTATTGGTTTCACTTAACTTGGGTAAGTTTAGACCGGTAAAAAACTCTTCAATGTTCTGAGGCTCAGGCTGTCTACTACTATATAAATTGGAATAAAAGGACTTGATCTCTTGCGAGATATCCGCGTGGTTGGTGACTATTTGACCCTGATTATTCATAAGTTGAGTAATTTTGGACTTGTTCGCATTAGCTTTTTCGAGACTCAGGAAGTACTTAGTATTCTTTTCACCTAGTTCGTACCAGTTAGCCCTGGAACGAATAATACTCCCCTCGGTCCTGTAGTCAATCTCGCATTGAAGTTCTCTCCGTGTACCCTCGATTTCAATCTTAGTGTTATCGGAACAATCTTCTACGAGCTGGCGTTCTAGAGTATTCAGCTTTTCTTCTAGATTCGCAATAGCTTCCTTTTTCTCCCTAGCTTTCTTTTTACCATAGACAATAGAGATCATTTTGATCCTGTATTTCAAAAATTCCCAGAGTAAACGGGGGTCGTTTGTGTGATATTCGTTTACCCAATTATAGAAATTATCATGAATGGTATTTTTGTAATCTTCCTCAAATAGGAAACTATTGTTGAATTTCCAATATGAACGTCCCAATTTTGTACGACTGTCCCCCACTGAAAGCGTTATTGCAGAATGGTCCGAAAAAATGCAAGAAATAACCTCCGTATTGAGTACTGCTTGTTGAAATGAATTACTCACAAGGAAAAAATCAATGCGACTTTGAATCAGAACCGGGCGAAGCCTACGCCAGGTGAAGCGCTTTGTAGAGGGGTTGCGAATTCTATATATATCCACAAGGTCAATTTTTGAACAGATATTATCTAAAGTACTAACTGCCTTTTTCCAACAAGAGGGATTTCCTCCGAACCTATCTATGGTCGGATTAAGGGCTAAGTTGAAGTCTCCACCCCATATAACCTCTCTGTCGGGCTCTAACTCCATATCATTGATCATATTACAGAGCTGAGAAAGATTATAAATGTGGTCCTTTTCAGTATTTGGAGCGTACCAGTTAATTAATAGGTAAGGTTTATCGCAGATGTTTACAGATATAATGATAATTCTACCCTCGGAATCCGTGCTTACCTTGTTGATTACAAAATCTACATTCCTAAAAGTGACGGCTACCCCTCTACTGTTGGAATTACCATGTGAAAAGACAAAATGACTAGGCAGCTGCTGTGGCCAAATTAATTCATCATTTTGAACACTATGAGTTTCTTGAAGAAAGATTACATTCGACTTCTTCTCTTTTAGCCACTGAAAAAGCCCCTTTCTCTTTTGAACATTTCCAACAACAAGTTAGCATTTGTATAATATTCATACCAATGATAAGACAGTATGATACCTAAGCTAATAAATGATTGACAAGGTATACTTTTAATCGAAATTCATGTAACTCCCATGGGACAACAGCTGGTGGTTTCCCTCACAATAAATTTGAAGTTGTGCAGGCTACATACGAATGATAATACGCCAGATTAAAGTACCGTAGATTGTCCCCCCCCCCTTGCATACAATTTTGGGGGATTTAGTTCAAAATAGGGGGGACAACAGAATAATTTCATTTTTTAATCTGCATGTGCATGATAATGATTGTAATTTAATTAAAACACAAGTTGGCAACACTTTTAGGTAACCATACATAGTATTACAATACAGCAATCACATGGCAGTCTCAGCTCCAGACTACTTCAAACTCTTGGCTTCGAACGACACGAATGACATCGTCTATTCTATTGATTTGAACAAAAGTACAAAGGAGTACATTACAATCACATAACGACTCGATGTTGTAAAAATTGTCATGTCATATTATTTTGGAGAATTTAGAAAATGCATTGGTATATTTTGTAGTAGATACAAGGATGTGTAACTGTAAACATATTCCACGTGGGTGGACTCCACATACGTAGCTTCAATTCTTCTGTATGATGGTATGTCGTAATTCAATCTGCTATTTACATCACAGAAACATCAGAATTCTTTCTAGGAATGTAACATTGCTAAAAATGTATATTTCCCTTCATAAGATGACTGTATACAGCGCATTCCAATCTCCAAGTGTGATCACTACGCTAATCTTTTTACAAGTCGCCATGTTGTGAAATAATTAATGTAATTAGGTCACTACGTCATATATGACCAATAGGATCGCAGCTTACAAAAAAGTGAGCAATTTCACCCAATCACGTTGGGTATATGATACTGGCAGAGCTATTCACTGACCATGCATTGAAAGTTGTCGTCAACACTTACATGTATTACGTCTTTATCGTCATGGGACTGGGTACATCATACTACATGTACAATATCATGTGTCACAATCCAATATACATTAAAAACAGCTGTGCTTGTCACAGAGGAGAAGCCATTACCAATTCCTGCATTACCTAATGTAAATTCTAATTTTCTTGTCTTCTGCCAATGTCTGGTACTTTTTACTTTGAAATTCGTTTTATCAATGTTAATAAATGCAGAGATTACATCAAAGGGACCGCTCATGGTTTTTATCAATGTGCATTGGTTTGATAGTAGTGAGTGAAAATGAAAGATTGCGACATTGTATGTTTCCAGCACATGTATTCTGTTTCAAGACATCTATTCTCCCAGTTCCGGATGGGCGAGTCAGAATTGTCGGAGCTTTTGATCAGTGTATTTAGACTGCACATTTGCAACACTCATAGTATGTATGAGGCATCGTTTTGGTCACAGTGAAAATAGGGTACGCGGCAAACCGCCCAACCCCAACTTTGGGGTTTGGGGCGCTTACCCGCGGAATTACGGTATATATATATATATATATATATATATATATATATATATATATATATATATATATATATATATATATATATATATATATATATATATATATATATATATATATATATATATATATATATATATATATATATATATATATACACACACACACACACACACACAAAATACACAAGTTATGGTACGGAGCCGTTACTCAGAGTTTCACGCTTGAATGCGATCTTCGGACAAAGATCAATTACTACCAAACCAGAGTGACTGTAGAGTTTCAATTACTACCAAACCAGAGTGACTATAGCATTTCAATTACTACCAAACCAGAGTGACTATAGAGTTTCAATTAGTCACCACAATATTTTTTACATCTCACTCAGTATTTTTTGTCATGAATAACACAAACAAAATGCAGACACTGATAGCATGCACGTACATAAAATGTTACAAATTATTCTGTGTGAACACAATTAAACAGTTTTGAATTTGAGTCTTTCTTGTTTCATCCAACAGTGATGTTGATTTGTGCTCACACGGAGGTAATTATCATGCCACTCAATTGAAACTCTATGGACACTCTAGTGTGGTAGTAACACCTTATGTATGCTTAGATGTTCTTCTCCAATATTTTTCTTATGTTCAGCCAAGGAAAATGAGTGACCTAAGGGGCCTTTGTCACTACAAGTTGTTGTTGTTAGACTCCTAGTGACAACCCTTAGGTCATGAGTATTTTTCAGTTGAATAAAAAAAGATATGGGCAAATAATATAATTACACCAACACCAGTAATATCAAAGAAAAATCAGGGAAAGTAATGGCAATTTCAAACATTTTGACTCATATTTCACACACAGTATGTAGACACTTGATGTTTTGACATAAACGTGCACTGTCATGACATAGAATGACCAGAGTATATATTCCATATTTTTTGTTCAACTTGTTTCCAGCACATGTATTCTGTTTCAAGACATCTATTCTCCCAGTTCCGGATGGGCGAGTCAGAATTGTCGGAGCTTTTGATCAGTGTATTTAGACTGCACATTTGCAACACTCATAGTATGTATGAGGCATCGTTTTGGTCACAGTGAAAATAGGGTACGCGGCAAACCGCCCAACCCCAACTTTGGGGTTTGGGGCGCTTACCCGCGGAATTACGGTATATATATATATATATATATATATATATATATATATATATATATATATATATATATATATATATATATATATATATATATATATATATATATATATATATATATATATATATATATATATATATATATATATATATATATATACACACACACACACACACACAAAATACACAAGTTATGGTACGGAGCCGTTACTCAGAGTTTCACGCTTGAATGCGATCTTCGGACAAAGATCAATTACTACCAAACCAGAGTGACTGTAGAGTTTCAATTACTACCAAACCAGAGTGACTATAGCATTTCAATTACTACCAAACCAGAGTGACTATAGAGTTTCAATTAGTCACCACAATATTTTTTACATCTCACTCAGTATTTTTTGTCATGAATAACACAAACAAAATGCAGACACTGATAGCATGCACGTACATAAAATGTTACAAATTATTCTGTGTGAACACAATTAAACAGTTTTGAATTTGAGTCTTTCTTGTTTCATCCAACAGTGATGTTGATTTGTGCTCACACGGAGGTAATTATCATGCCACTCAATTGAAACTCTATGGACACTCTAGTGTGGTAGTAACACCTTATGTATGCTTAGATGTTCTTCTCCAATATTTTTCTTATGTTCAGCCAAGGAAAATGAGTGACCTAAGGGGCCTTTGTCACTACAAGTTGTTGTTGTTAGACTCCTAGTGACAACCCTTAGGTCATGAGTATTTTTCAGTTGAATAAAAAAAGATATGGGCAAATAATATAATTACACCAACACCAGTAATATCAAAGAAAAATCAGGGAAAGTAATGGCAATTTCAAACATTTTGACTCATATTTCACACACAGTATGTAGACACTTGATGTTTTGACATAAACGTGCACTGTCATGACATAGAATGACCAGAGTATATATTCCATATTTTTTGTTCAACTTGGATCATGCATGGAATAAATCATGTCATTGAATCATTATGTATCAAATCTGAATGCCAGAACACATACACTGTAGGTATGTATGGTTATTAATACCTTTTATACATTTATTTACTCATCAGCTGGTCATCATGTACCCAAGGAAGTGATGCTAATAGTGGCACCATTTACTTTACATCGAGATCCCACCTACTGCTCAGATCCAGAAGTCTTTGATCCTGACAGATTCTTGTCCAAGAATTCTTCAGGCCGCCATCCATATTCGTATGTACCTTTCTCAGCTGGATTGAGAAATTGTATTGGTATAAGTATCAAATGCTGTAATACTAATTAAGTTTTGTATCAGTGATATTATATTGTTTGTATGCATTGCCAGGGACTAGTTGATTCCTTTCTATTCTTTCAAAGTGCCTCTATCTGTCTGTCTGTCTGTCTGTCTGTCTGTCTGTCTGTCTGTCTGTCTGTCTGTCTGTCTGTCTGTCTGTCTGTCTCTCTCTCTCTCTCTCTCTCTCTCTCTCTCTCTCTCTCTCTCTCTCTCTCTCTCTCTCTCTCTCTCTCTCTCTCTCTCTCTCTCTCTCTCTCTCTCTCTCTCTCTCTCTCCAGTAATTGAAATTCTAACACATGAAGAGTCAAGATTTGATTGCCTAAAGCTGATATCACCTTGACCAAACAGAATCAAGAATTACTGGGAAATAATCTATGATTTGATATTGCAGGTCAAAAGTTTGCCATGTATGAAGAGAAAGTCGTATTGTCATCAATGTTGAGAAACTTCAATATATCAGAGTCTATTATTAGATTTTAGACTGAATCTTAGATTTCAGATCATACTATTCGATAAACACTGCTGTCAAGGGGGGGGGGGGAATCGGAGACGACTAACATTATATTTCAAAATTCTATGTTAGATTGTAAGTTATATTTTATACGATATTATCGCATAGTAATACTGTCGGCCACAGTTCGGGCTTCTGGGCGATCGGTGATTTATCATATAAAAGATGCTAATACTATTATTTTCTGTGAGCCTCCTCCAAGATTTCAGACGATATTGTTTGATAAAAAAAACCTATTGCGGTGGTCTGGTTGATGAGCGATGCCCAATAATACAGTATAATATTAGTTGTTAGACTTATATTTTAGACAGTGTTATCCGATAAAAAATGTCCGTCGTGGTCCGAGTAAAAAGCAAGGTCTAATATTAGAGAAGTTAGACTCTCACTTAAATCATGCAGACTCATACATACATACATACATACATACATACATACATACATACACACATACGTACGTACGTACGTACATACATACAAACAAACAAATAAACAAACAAACAAACACAAATACACAATCAGTTCTAAAGTGAACCATTCTTGTTTGGGACTACATAACAGGGCTATATTGCACTTTTCCTATCATGTCACTGTGGAACTGTCATGGCTCTCCCAGTCAGTCCACAGGCTATCCCATACATAGCACCTACAGGCTCTGTGTGAGTAAATGTCTCCGACTGTTCAAGGTGTTACTCCAGGCCGAGTCACCAAAATTCGCACTGGTCTTGTGAGTGACACACAACTGAGTGATACAGCCTACCCATTGACACCTAACCTGGGTTTGAGTGTGTCAGAGAAATATATGTATCTCCTGTTCCCAATGGCATTTGAACCCAAGACGTGAATCTAAGTGTTGTGTTTCATCGTCGGATCAAATTTGTTGCATGTGTAACAAGTGCATTTAAGCTTATCTTTCAATTTTTCATTCATTTATATACACACTGCCTTCATTAATTATTTTGTATGGGCATGGTATTTCTGTTATTGTACATGTTGATTTTGTGTCAGGTGACACGTTTTTTGGCACCCTACTATTTTTGTCACCCAAAGTTATACATTTAGCACAGCCTTTTCACCACAAGATGATGTTTGCTGATACACACACACACACACACACACACACACACACACAGACAGACACACACACACACAGACACACACACACACATTATTGAACCTGAGATGTTCAGTTGTGATAATAACAATAACTTTATTTACATCAAAAAATAACAAATAATAATTTGAATAATAACAAAAATAATAATAATATTAATATAATAATACAATTTAATAGTATAAGTACAAAGTATTCCAGGTGAAGAAAGTTTAATCTAAGGTATTATCAAAAGCTGTCACTGACCTTACAAGTTACAAACTTTGACCACATTTTCATGAAATAGTATCACAGTAGGAATGAGTTGACTGTTTCATCTCATGGCGTCAGAAACGTGGAAAACTATGAGACCTTTGAACCAAGTGACATAACAGCCTGAATAGAACCACTTTTTTTTTTTTTTTCATGACTGTGTAAAAGTGGTTCTGCTGTTCAGCTCTTCCACTGTACAGTTTCATTTTAGCAGTGTAATAAAATAGTTAGTGGTATCACACTATAGAACACATTTCACACAGAAAGTTGATAAAATATTGTACATTTATATTACAGTCACCATATTAAAAAAATTCTATTTTAACCCTAATTTTGCATATCTAAAATAGTGCCAATGTGTTGTAGCACAATTGTAGTTTTTACATTTTGTACATTTTTGGAATGTTTATACACTTGTCTGTTAAGTCTGTTTAGTCCTTTTGGAATTAAAGGTTTTTGACCAAAAGTACACATTTTCTGTACCTAATTTGCATATCACAGCCACTGGTAATATTATCATGTAATGAAAAATTCGTAATCTGAACACCAGCGAGAATGTTCCAATCAAATTTCAACCCAACCTGCACAGTACTTTTTGAGTCTACATTTTCTGACCAAAAATCACCTTTTTGACCCATTAAATCACTAATCGATGGTAAGATCATATTTATTTCAAAAATTTTCCAACTAGACACCCAACGTAATATATCCATCAAATATCATGGCAATTGGATCAGTGGTGTTTGACTTTAAGTTGTTCACACACACGTGCGCACGTGCACACACACACACACACACACACACACACACACACACACACACACGCACGCACACTTTGCCATGTCTATAGCATTACTTAACATAAGAAGTTTAGTTATGCTAAACAATTACTTATTTGTTGGGTGTGTGTCATAGTCTTCTACACAATATACTAATAACCAATGTTGACAATCGGTTGATCCTAACGCAAATTTGAAAATGACAAAATTTATAGTTGATGCATGACGGAAATATTTCAGCATGGGGTAAACATTAGTCCATGTGTTTGACAGAATAATGTAATTTGGCTACAAACTAACTTCACAATCACAACTCCAAACTACAGTGTTAGTCTGAGTACCATACTTCTAGTATGGATTGACTCGATCACTCTACTTTACATGCATGCAGTAGATGTATACTTCCATGCAATTTCTCATGTTCAAAATAAGATTGTTCAATGATTTTTTATCCATATGTTTTGAAATTATGAAAGGCCAAAGCTGTTTGATGATGTATTTAAATTTGTCACATTTATGAAATCTGTGTGTAATTGCCAAAATAAGTTGGCCCAGACTGTTGCTCGCTAACATCAACTCACATCACTGCATAAGTACTCCTGAACAGCTCTTTGGGTACAGCGAGGTGATCTGAAGTATAAACATCATGTGTACTACATGGTCAAGTTTCTCTGTCTGGTGGTAATAATAAAGTAACAGGTGGTACACTGACTACTGCGTAGTAGTATTCATATAGAGAACACTGATGTGGATGTCCAATTGATTTTGAATGGGGGAGGGGGACTAGAAGAAAAAAATATATATAATGTGTATTTGCACGTATGTAATTATAAATTTAAGAGTCTTAGAGTAAAACGGAGTAGATGTTAAAGTGCCTAAAATCAAATTAAGATGTATAACGCAAGTCAAGGCATTTTATAGTCAATGAGGGACAAAGACTTCCCTGTGAGGGAAAGTGAGAATTAGATGTGAATTGTAGAATACTATGTACCATGTGAGTCAAGGCATTTTATAGTCAATGAGGGACAAAGACTTCCCTGTGAGGGAAAGTGAGAATTAGATGTGAATTGTAGAATACTATGTACCATGTGAGTCAAGGCATTTTATAGTCAATGTGGGACAAAGACTTCCCTGTGAGGGAAAGTGAGAATTAGATGTGAATTGTAGAATATACTATGTACCATGTGAGTCAAGGCATTTTATAGTCAATGTGGGACAAAGACTTCCCTGTGAGGGAAAGTGAGAATTAGATGTGAATTGTAGAATATACTATGTACCATGTGAGTCAAGGCATTTTATAGTCCATGAGGGACAAAGACTTCCCTGTGAGGGAAAGTGAGAAACAGGTTGGAACTGTAGAATATGTACTAAGAGTGTACTTTATATGTTGCAGGTGCAGCTGCAGTTGGACGGACTACAAAAGAAATTAGAGGAATTAGAAAAAGACGGCAAACGCTACATCTGTGGACAATGCTCTACAAAAGGTGATGGAGCTAGCACAAACACCAACATGGAACACAACGCCACACAAATACTGAATGGATTAAGAGTACTCGTGGATCGGGCTACAAAAATTTTGCACCCAAAATTGAAAAGGTTCAGAGCAGTGCTGGCCATATTTGGGACAAATGATTTTGGGCAAGAAGCAGGGCACCTTATCGTTCTGTTGTTGGGAAATAAAGAAGAGGAAGAAATTGCATCAAAAGTGTCTAAGTTCCTTCAACATGGGAAGTGGCCTACCCATTATACTAATCATACTCCATACTGTCCGGCCAAAAACTACAGAGAAGACGTGGATGTAAAACCCAGATATTTGAAATGTTATGTTTGTGGTATTGTTAGGAACTTCGCCAGATATTGTAAAGAAAAAATTCCCTGTGAGATGGAGTCATTAAAATTAAACCTTGAATAAATTTCATTCATGTGTTCTCTATTTGAGTGTGAGTTTGTAAGTTAAGATATTAGTACTCTGAGACAGGGGTGTGATCACCAAAAGGCATTGCCTTATGACAGCCTGCCTTTTGTAGGATCCTGTCTGGGGTGCCTTCTACATGTAATTAAAAGGGGTGTTAAAATTTTCTTTCAGTTCGATATTCCAATGTGGGAAATGGACTATAAATGTGCAGTAATGTGAAACCTTCTCTTGGGTGTCTGTTGAGGGTGCACCCAGGCATGGGTCTACAACTGTCTCAGATGTTGAAGCAGTAGCCTAGGGAAAAAATCAACATATCTCCCTGGTACATGACATTAAGAAACCAAAATGATTTAATAGCCGTTAAAATACATAATCACGTACATACATGGGACAAGTTGACAATAGTTGTGAAAAACAAATCATAGACTGGCTATCAGAGGGAATAAAGGTATCTCACTATGTGACTCCTTGTAAGGGAAATTTTAAGAGCAAGTCTTATAATCATTCATACCCATCACTTATAGTACTTCAAAACAGTCCTGGATGTAAAGACTTTGGCCAGTTTATTTCTACAACTATATCAGACAGATTAAAGTCTGGAGCACTATCAGTGTGAGGGAAAGTTCGAAAGGACCCACCACCACTATCAGTTATGCCTTTAAACCATGTATGTGCATTGATATGAGATACCTGAGTCTCTGGATAAAATAGGAGAACTTCAAATTAGATCAATGGGTGGAAGTTACAAGATATCTAGAACAAGGAGATTTTCACTTCAAATGTGATGACAAAAGTTGGTATGACCATGTTAAAATATCACACGACAGAAAGCTTTTGGGTTTCAAATGTGCTGGGATTTGGTATGTGAGCAATACACAGTACCATTCGGGTGGAAATTATCTGCCTTTGTACATCACACCATAAGTACTGTATAACAAATTATGAAAGGTCCATAGGAGTGCCATGTATAAATAGATGAAAGGCATGGAGGCCCTTTAGCAGACAACAAGTAACACACCTGAGCCAAAAGGAATTAGTGGAAGTAGCAGTCTTTATACTGGCAAAATTGTGTGTTGACACAGGATATTTCCAAGCACTCAAGAAAAAATAATCAGTTCAGTTGTGCTAAAAGTGCATTAAAAGAATATATGAACTCCCGATATATGAGAGCCATGTATCAATGAATGCAAATTTTACTCATCAAGAGATTGTTGCCGTTTTTGCACATGCAAAATCCGGGAAAAGTGACGGCTATGACAATATTCCTGAGTTATAGTTTTGAGGTATTGATGGTAAAGTGTATTTTGCATTGAAAGACATGGGAGCTAGGGAGAGTAGATTGTAATGCAATTATCAAATTTGGTTGGTAAAGTATCAATGTGAGACATTGTGACATTAGATATTGGTACTTGAGATGTATACTGAGTGGCCCTTACAAACTGGGTAGTCGGCTATGTTATGTTGTCTTTTCCCTTGGCTAAGAAGTAAAGGAAAGGAGTCATGAGAGTGGTGAAAAGTGTACACCTGGAGGGAGATATCTATGAATATTAGCAATACATGCGTGACTCTCATCCACCTACCTAAGGATAATATCACTTTGCTTGGCATTAACACCATTTAACAACTCAGTCCAAATCTTGATTACAATACTATAGATACTATTATGATTCTTTTTTTCTAATTTTATTTTTTTTTTGTACCTTTAACAAATCCCCAGGGTTTTGTTACGTGTAATCAATAAATAAAAAAAAAAAAAAAAAAAAAATCACTATAGATAGTATCCTTTAAGCAAAGTGATAAGGCTTTAAATACTATATAATCTCTTATGTCAACACAGTGCTCAAACTGAAGTTGGGCAACAAAAATGTTCACCTGGGACTATACTTTGCACCTGCAGGCTTCAATTTTTTTTTCAAAGGTCACTTGTCAATGGACAAGAGAATTTTCAATTTCACTTCTGGTATAATAAATTGTTTGTCCTATCAAGATGTGACATATTGCACTTCTTTTTACATATCTGAGAATGTATTTCAAGTACATAATAAAAATAATAATAAAAATAATTATACTGGATAGTTCTCTAAGTAAACATTTATCTGCCAAGAAATCCAGTGAGGGTCATCCCTCATGGATTCAGTGTTTAATAATGCAAGGGGAACCGGAGTACACGGGGAAACCTGCATTGTTCACTAGAGTCAAACTAAACAACGAATGGTTTGAACCCCAACCACAGTGGTAAGAGGAAAGTGGTTTCACCACTCAGCGCAACCGACAACCCCTGATTTTAAAGTTATAAACAAACAAAACACTCTGAAGGTCTATCATTTGTGACAATCTTGTGTGTTTTTTCTATTTCCATCATTTTGCCTAAATGTGTGCTAGCCGATGAAAAATGATGCCTTACTACTGAAACACATACACTTGTTTCTCGACATAAGTTTCAGACTTATTGTCACCAAAATGATGCTTGCCTATAGTTCTTTTTTTTCAATATTACTTGTATAAAACATGTTTTAAAAGAAATTGGCGTTATTTCAATTCTACAATGTGTCTGTGATAGACAGAAATTGGCTTGATTTTGATAATTAACCCTGAAGGTAAGGAAAGCAGGATTCAAACACTCGGAGTAAAAAAAAAATTCCAGGGTTTTCCCTGGGTTTTCCATCAGTTTCCAGTGTACTTGTATTGATTTTCCAGTGGTGTTGACCATCAATATTTATTTTATTGAATGACATCTAATTCTCTGACACGGATGAAAAGTAATTAACAAGGTCTCTCACAATATGTCACAACACATTTTAAAGACAGTCAACACTGCAGCTGTTGGTTTAAAAAACAAAACCGTCATAGCCATTAGATTAACATTGTTCATTTTCAAATCAGCCAAATGGAAAAGTCATTAGCCACAAACTTTAAACATTGAAAATATTAATTTGTTTGTCTATATATTTCTCTAATGTCTGTCTTATTATTTTAGTCCTATGAGTCAATACTGTGATACTATTTTATCACCATCAAAATCGTGACTATCATGTTCACTCATTGTAGGTCCCAATAAGCTTATCCCTACCAACATTAAATCAACCAATTCATCACAATCTTTCCAACTACATTACTTTGAGCAATATATTGATCAAGTGTAACTTTTGCCATGTTTTATTACATCAGTTTTCCTGCACACTGAAATCGACTGTACACCTCCATTTTTACTTTGAGGTGTACAGAGAGACTTCTGTTCTACCCCTAAGTAGTAGTTTCATTCAGCTGTAGATGGAATGTACTGAAACTTATGAGTGGTTACTCTGATGGTAGCAAAACACCAATGCTACAGGAGACAATTCAACAACTCGTGCAAACGAACTAAATGCATTCTATAACAGGTTTGATTGCTATGTTTTCTCTTTCGAGCATAGCAATCAGGAATGAACTGAGAGCGGCGTCCTCAAATATCACTGATGGCGAACGTCTCTCGACCGACAAGGAAGAGGTGCTTCGGGTGCTCCAGTGTGCTCCCAAACAAAGCGTCGGGGCCTGATAATTTTACTCCCTGTGTTCTGAACTTGTGCGCTGATCAACTTGCTCGTATTCTGTCTGTCAAATTCAATTTGTGCTTTAAAGTTTCAACATGACTTAGCTCCGATGTCATGGAAAACTTCTCATATTGTTCCTGTCCCAAAGAAAGCTGTGATATCATCAATGAACGATCTAAGACCAGTTGCGTTGACGTCAGCCTTTATGTAAGTCTGTGAACGAGTAGTTTTACAAATAAGTTAATAGTTATAGTCTCTGATTTTATTGACCCATTACAGTTTGCCTATCGTAAGAACAGGGGTATAGAAGGATGTGATGTTACATGTTTTAAATAATGTATATTCTCATTCAGAAAAACCTGGAAGTTCAATCAGATTAATGTTCTTTGACTTTTCAAGTGCTTTTAACACAATACAGTCACATCTTATCGTTTGGAAACTTTTAGCGATGAACTTTCACCTTCAACTGTACATTGAACTTTTAATTACCTTACGAATAGACCACAGCATTAGCATTTTCGCTTTGACGTGCAGAGGTGACAAATATCCAAGTGGGTCCTTTAGCGATGCAACGTGTTTGATGAGATAAGAAATCACTTCAAATGAACTACCAAACGAATGTAACCTTATTCATTTAGAGGGGTTGAAGATAAGAAATATAACTTAGGAAGTAAACAGTAACACCTCAACCATTAGCAGTAAAAAACAAGACCAACGAAATTGAACAAATATATTTGACTTGAAGTTCAGCATACACATGAAAGCACACATGGAATGAACAATTGCAAATAAATGATTCAGAATTGGAAGATGAAAAGAACACATGTACTTCTAATGTAAAAATGTGAAATGAGACAAATGGAACTAAATGATTGAAATACTGTCAATTAATGCACACAAATATGAAAAGAAATAAATGACGTTTAAAGAATTTAGAGACATCTAACATAGTAAACCTTTAATGTTGTGTGATGAATTGCCAATAAATGAATATTTCCCGATCATAACATCACAATTATTCAGCGTCAGGCCTGACTACACAATCATTCACTCAATCGTACTGAACCCTCAAACATACTTTTAACAGAAAATAACCCCAACTAAAAATACATTAGTTAAACTCTATAAAACAGCATATTCATCATAGCAACTCCAAGGGTGAAATAATAAGGCAAAGTATGAAAATAATTTGGTTGGATACAAGGTTAACAATATTATAAGTTATGACAACAGCTTTCTAAGAATCGGTGAGAAAACTTCAAGGCCACATGAGGACAAATGTACAGGCATTTTGACTTCATTTCATAGTTCATTATGAAAATTACAAAAAAATTCTGAATGGAAATACATGTAAGGCGAAATAAAAAAAAATTGTGTGGTTCCGATTACATTCAATGTTAAAATAGTTGGGTTGGTAGATTTTTTATTTTATTGTCTTGTATTTTTTTCATGTGTGAGTGTCTATTTCAGGTTTTCCATTGTTTTCCAAATGGTCTCTGTGCTGTTTATTTCTTCCTATCAGATGTACAGCCATTACAGATTGGAAGAATAGGTTTATATTGTTTTTTAAGTTGGTGTCAGTTTCTGCACCCACTATTTCTTGCGAGACTTCACAATTTTTGTGACTTCGTTATCATTTTCCTCAAATACGTAAAAAAAAGGTAAGGGTCGGCGTGAAAATCTAGGTTGGGTCGGGTAACTAAAGCCGATTTCATAAGTTCGAGGTCATTAGCGTTGGTACCGGCTGAGCGAACGCACGACATTTGGATTAAGCTAATTTAGTCAATGGTTACGTAAGCAGCCTCGTTCACGATAATATGAAGAACGTTAGTCCTATAAACTTCTGATATACTATCATAAGATTGAAAATTGTTATTTCAAATTAAGTCTGTAACCTTTAAGTTTAGAAACACTAGTTTTTCCAGTTCGGTTATCCGTTTTGGCACCTCCAACAATCATAATATTAATATATTGAACGAATGTGGCTGTTTATCTTAGTATTACCCAATAAGCAACAGGTAGAATGGTATATAAACAGCTGTTTTCGCATTCTATACACCCTAGTCTAAATCATAAATGACCACATACTCCCTACTTTACACCCTATGGAGGATATGAAGATATAATGCTAAATAAATGTATGTCCAAGTTTGAACCTCTTTCTAAATGTAGATAAACATGGTTCTATACACCCCCAGTCTATATGACCACATACTCCCTACTTTACCCCATGGAGGATACACAGATCTATAATGCCAATGTGTGTCCAAGTTTGGACCCCTCTCTAAATGTGGATATAAACACAGTTCTATATAGCCCCAATCTAAAAGAGCATATATCCCCTTCTTTACCCCATGGAAAGTATAAAGGTAACATATTGTGATGTGTGAAGATATTTCACTGGCTACGTTTGTGGTGAAATTATTATCTTCATACACATTTGACTCCGGGGTAAAATTTAGTATCAAAAGTGATACTGAGTCTGCTGTACCCCCCTAGTCAAAGGTGTTAGTAAACAAGATGTATGAACATGGTCACACGAGGACAAACATAGACAAAGATGGTACTTTAACCATGTTTACCACATGGTTTACCCACCCTGTAAAATCTCACTTTTTGTACAGTGTAGCATTGATCATGTAATATTTGAGTCACAGGATTCATCAATCAAATTGAGACATATCCGGTAAAACAAACAAAAAATAAAGTATGTCTCCCATTATTATATGGTTTCATCTCAATATATTTAAAAGCCACTTAAAGCAGATTTTTTCCAAAGAAAAACATCATTTTAGATACAAAATTATGGGCTCTGAATAACTGAATACGTTCATCACTTGCATCGCAAATGTTTATATATGGTGCTCAGTGTTGCTGCAAGTCCCGATTTCTCAATTCAACTCAATGATTTAGGAATATTACTGTACTAACAAACATTAAAATGTAGTTATTCAACGGGCATAAAGCCCATTCACAGGCACCTTTAAACACTTGTCCAAGAAGTCCAGTGAGGGCCATCCCTCATGGGTTCAGTGTTAATGCAGGAGGAAACCGGAGTACCCGGGGAAAACCTGCGTTGTTCGGTAGTCAAACTGAATGACACTCTTCTTACTTACAGCGTGGTAAATTTTAATCGAACCCTGAATGGGGTTCGAACCCCGACCGCAGTGGTAAGAGGCAAGTGGTTTAACCACTTGGCCACCGACAACCACAACCATTTCTATAGCACTGAGGAGAAAAAAGTGACCACGAATAGTGAAAATCTCGTTGAAAGCATTCCTGTTATGTCATCATAGTAGGAACACATAACCTTGAACTTCACCTTCCTAACATGCATTGCTATGGAGGCTCGGTTACAACAAGTTCTAGAAATTGTATCTTTCGAATGGGATGGCGAATGTTTGACAGATTTTTCAAGTGAAGAGGTGACAACTTGCAGTAAATCAACATTTAATCATACATTCCTTTCATTAGGGGGCAGTATGAACATATTGCATGTATTGTAAAGAAAGAAATAGAATTGCAGTGGCCCTTTAATGGTACAATAGGTGGAGTGTTCACCCTTACCTAAATACTTGTATATAATATGTATTAATGGTCCAATAGATGGAGTATTCACCCTTACCTAAATACTTGTATATAATATGTATTAATGGTACAATAGGTGGAGTGGTCACCCTTACCTAAATACTTGTATATAATATGTATTAATGGTACAATAGGTGGAGTGTTCACCCTTATCTAAATACTTGTATATAATATGTATTAATGGTACAATAGGTGGAGTGTTCACCCTTACCTAAATACTTGTATATAATATGTATTAATGGTCCAATAGATGGAGTGTTCACCCTTATCTAAATACTTGTATATAATATGTATTAATGGTACAATAGGTGGAGTATTCACCCTTACCTAAATACTTGTATATAATATGTATTAATGGTACAATAGGTGGAGTATTCACCCTTACCTAAATACTTGTATATAATATGTATTAATGGTACAATAGGTGGAGTATTCACCCTTACCTAAATACTTGTATATAATATGTATTAATGGTACAATAGGTGGAGTGTTCACCCTTACCTAAATACTTGTATATAATATGTATTAATGGTACAATAGGTGGAGTGTTCACCCTTACCTAAATACTTGTATATAATATGTATTAATGGTCCAATAGATGGAGTGTTCACCCTTATCTAAATACTTGTATATAATATGTATTAATGGTACAATAGGTGTAGTATTCACCCTTACCTAAATACTTGTATATAATATGTATTAATGGTACAATTGGTGGAGTGTTCACCCTTACCTAAATACTTGTATATAATATGTATTAATGGTACAATAGGTGGAGTATTCACCCTTACCTAAATACTTGTATATAATATGTATTAATGGTACAAATTTGTGGAGTGTTCACCTTTACCTATATACTTGTATATAATATGTATTAATGGTCCAATAAATGGAGTGTTCACCCTTACCTAAATACTTGTATATAATATGTATTAATGGTACAATAGGTGGAGTGTTCACCCTTACCTAAATACTTGTATATAATATGTATTAATGGTACAATAGGTGTAGTGTTCACCCTTACCTAAATACTTGTATATAATATGTATTAATGGTCCAATAAATGGAGTGTTCACCCTTACCTAAATACTTGTATATAATATGTATTAATGGTACAATAGGTGGAGTGTTCACCCTTACCTAAATACTTGTATATAATATGTATTAATGGTACAATTGGTGGAGTGTTCACCCTTACCTATATACTTGTATACAATATGTATTAATGGTACAATAGGTGGAGTATTCACCCTTACCTATATACTTGTATATAATATATATTAATGGTACAATTGGTGGAGTGTTCACCCTTACCTAAATACTTGTATATAATATGTATTAATGGTACAATAGGTGTAGTGTTCACCCTTACCTAAATACTTGTATATAATATGTATTAATGGTACAATTGGTGGAGTGTTCACCCTTTCCTAAATACTTGTATATAATATGTATTAATGGTCCAATAAATGGAGTGTTCACCCTTATCTAAATACTTGTATATAATATGTATTAATGGTACAATAGGTGGAGTGTTCACCCTTACCTAAATACTTGTATATAATATGTATTAATGGTACAATTGGTGGAGTGTTCACCCTTACCTAAATACTTGTATATAATATGTGTTAATGGTACAATAGGTGTAGTGTTCACCCTTATCTAAATACTTGTATATAATATGTATTAATGATACAATAGGTGGAGTGTTCACCCTTATCTAAATACTTGTATATAATATGTATTAATGGTACAACAGGTGGAGTATTCACCCTTACCTATATACTTGTATATAATACGTATTAATGGTACAATAGGTGGAGTGTTCACCCTTACCTATATACTTGTATATAATATGTATTAATGGTACAATAGGTGGAGTGTTCACCCTTACCTAAATACTTGTATATAATATGTATTAATGGTACAATAGGTGTAGTGTTCACCCTTATCTAAATACTTGTATATAATATGTATTAATGGTACAATAGGTGGAGTGTTCACCCTTACCTAAATACTTGTATATAATATGTATTAATGGTACAACAGGTGGAGTATTCACCCTTACCTAAATACTTGTATATAATATGTATTAATGGTACAACAGGTGTAGTGTTCACCCTTACCTAAATACTTGTATATAATATGTATTAATGGTACAATAGGTGTAGTATTCACCCTTACCTAAATACTTGTATATAATATGTATTAATGGTACAATAGGTGGAGTGTTCACCCTTACCTAAATACTTGTATATAATATGTATTAATGGTACAATAGGTGTAGTATTCACCCTTATCTAAATACTTGTATATAATATGTATTAATGGTACAATAGGTGGAGTGTTCACTCTTACCTAAATACTTGTATATAATATGTATTAATGGTACAATAGGTGTAGTGTTCACCCTTACCTATATACTTGTATATAATATGTATTAATGGTACAATAGGTGGATCAGTATTCACCCTTACCTAAATACTTGTATATAATATGTATTAATGGTACAATAGGTGTAGTGTTCACCCTTACCTATATACTTGTATATAATATGTATTAATGGTACAATTGGTGGAGTGTTCACCCTTACCTAAATACTTGTATATAATATGTGTTAATGGTACAATAGGTGTAGTGTTCACCCTTATCTAAATACTTGTATATAATATGTATTAATGGTACAATAGGTGGAGTGTTCACCCTTATCTAAATACTTGTATATAATATGTATTAATGGTACAACAGGTGGAGTATTCACCCTTACCTATATACTTGTATATAATACGTATTAATGGTACAATAGGTGGAGTGTTCACCCTTACCTATATACTTGTATATAATATGTATTAATGGTACAATAGGTGGAGTGTTCACCCTTACCTAAATACTTGTATATAATATGTATTAATGGTACAATAGGTGTAGTGTTCACCCTTACCTAAATACTTGTATATAATATGTATTAATGGTACAACAAGTGTAGTATTCACCCTTATCTAAATACTTGTATATAATATGTATTAATGGTACAATAGGTGGAGTGTTCACCCTTACCTAAATACTTGTATATAATATGTATTGATGGTACAAATTGGTGGAGTGTTCACCCTTACCTATATACTTGTATATAATATGTATTAATGGTACAATTGGTGGAGTGTTCACCCTTACCTATATACTTGTATATAATATGTATTAATGGTACAATTGGTGGAGTGTTCACCCTTACCTAAATACTTGTATATAATATGTATTAATGGTACAACAGGTGGAGTATTCACCCTTACCTACAATGTATATACTTGTATATAATATGTATTAATGGTACAATAGGTGGAGTGTTCACCCTTACCTATATACTTGTATATAATATGTATTAATGGTACAATAGGTGGAGTGTTCACCCTTACCTAAATACTTGTATATAATATGTATTAATGGTACAACAGGTGGAGTATTCACCCTTACCTACAATGTATATACTTGTATATAATATGTATTAATGGTACAATAGGTGGAGTGTTCACCCTTACCTATATACTTGTATATAATATGTATTAATGGTACAATAGGTGGAGTATTCACCCTTATCTAAATACTTGTATATAATATGTATTAATGGTACAATTGGTGGAGTGTTCACCCTTACCTATATACTTATATACGATTTATAATAGATTAAAAAATATAATATTTGCCAATATAATGCCTATAGTTCTGAAAGTGTTTAATCATAGCAAGTAGACTCCTACAGTAAACTGTAAATTCAAAAAGTTATTTCAGTATATGTTTGTATTCTAAGGAACAGCTTGAATCTAACCAAAACACTCCTGAGCAATACTGCAACCTAATCAAAATGTTAAAAGTTTCCTTTAGATAATTAATTTATAGTTTTGTTCAGTTGTACATGTCGTCAATAATTAAGTTGGGAAATATTGATTAATTATGTCTATGAGCTCCTGCCCATCTAATATATTAGGGCAGCCTACAGTGCTTATCATAATTTATGCAGCCTGTCTGGGTCAGCTGCGAATAGGTATAATGCATTCAGTAATATTTAGTCTGGAGACTGTAGCAGGAAGTACCAGTGGGTCTTATATTTTGACAAAATGGAAGATCACAAGTCATTAGTCAATAGAACCATCACTTGACACTTCAAATTCACCTGGACAGACTGTGATGAGCTTTTCCTTACTTATATGCAATGTTATATTGGTTCATCCAAATACTTTTCTGACAGACTGCCATATCAAACCTAAACAAGTCATTGAGAATGACATAGTCCCTGCTATAATTGGGTTTTAAGGAATTATCACTACTCTGCTTGTTATGTATTTGCTATGGACATGGTGTTGTTGCTAGGCTTATTTGTATATATTTCTGAATGTTTATTCATTTGTCAATTAATCCTTGTTGTTATCAATGCATTACACAACATTAATAAGGTGCTACTATGGGTATGGTCTTATTGCCAGGCATATTTGCATTCAATTTTTGAATGTTTATTCACTTGCCTGCCTATCTCTGTTTTGGTTGACTGTTGACTGTGTCAAAATATGTTGGACAATATCTGTAGAATAACTCCTCCAGAAACATTCCATTTCAGCTTAATTCACCTAGCAGTTTTCGAGATACAAGTTTGGACTAAAATTGCCAACTGCCTATTTGTGTGTGTGCTACCAGTACCTATATTTTGCTTGTGTTATTTCATTAAAAAAACATACTGTATGAACTGTAAAAAGAATTGTTACACATGATTGGCACCCTATCTTTTCTGGTCTGGTAGTAAATTTGAGCCCTTCACTTGATGAGATTGCATTTACAAAGCTTAGACAGTCAAGGGGTCGAAATAGAAATATTTTTAACATGTGTGCACCTTGACTTTGGAATTTACCTGCACACAATGTACACACAATATTTTTCAGTTAAATTTGTCCTATTATATATTAAATTATTGCAATAAGTAATGCTAGGATTCAATCTTTTGTTCAGCCTGGCCAGCAGTACTCAACTTCTTTTATCTATTCTTGATGATGGATCTTTCAGCAGGACCAAAATGCAGAATTAAAAGGTTTTAAATTCAACGTCATTGGGAGTAAGTTCATATCATTTATACTGCACTAACAATAGAATAATATTTTTGAGATTTAATTTTTGACCAAAATTCACATTTTACACCTAATTTGCATATTACTGATGAGATCCTTATATGTTTAATATTGCTTCATCTGTGCACCCCCACATACATCCTCGTTAAATTTCAGCCAAATCTGCTCCCTAGTTTTGGAATTAAAGATTTTTGACCAAAAAGACACATTTTTAGCCCTTATTTGCATATTACTGATGGCATCATCATGTCATGAACAAATATTAATTTACTCTACCCTAAGACTGTTCCCACCAAATTTCAGGCAAATCTGCTCAGTGGTTTTAGAGCTTAAGTTTTTTGACCAAAAATGACATTTTTTGACCTAAAACGCACATTTCTGATGCAATCATTTTCATTTGAACAATTTCTTAACGAGACACCCAAAGTAACATGGCCACCAAATATCAAAGTAATTGGTCCAGCAGTTTTTGACTTTAAGTTGTTTACACACACACACACACACACACACAGCAATGCCTATAGCACTACTGAACCTTATCAGTTCAATTGTGCTAAAAAGCAATGCCATAAGACACTTTGTCAATGAAGAGTACACAATGAATTAAGCTGAATTGAGGTACTAACTGCTGAAATATGTGTCATTAACACTGACAACAATGTTGTTGTGAACATAGTGCATATTTCCACAACTATCAAAGGGTGAAATGTGGCAACACGACATTTGCACATGCCATACTTATGATCCTATCAAAAATTGCCAATTTGAATGCCTCATATTTGACAAGCAGTCTCAAGTCTCAAACTTCAAAGATAACAAGGTTCCATGCATTCATTTACTTCTGCATTTCCAATAAGTAAATCATAGACCCTCCACCAACGGGGTATGCAACTACATCATTTCCACTGAAACGAACTCTGTTTGCATACATTAAGTTTAATTAATCCTGTTACTATAGCAGTAATGAAGACTTCCTTCAAGAGTGTAAAAACCTCATGATGCTACATAAATCACATGTAAAATCTCGAAAAAGATGAGAAGAGATTATACGCGGTTATGCTTATTTATGTTGATGACCACAATACATCATGGTATGGCATCTTCCCATGTCTTTGACGACAATTTTGATTTTTGTCAGCTCTGTATACACAAGGAAGGACTTGATAATTGAACAAGAGTGGGCATGAAACCATACAAAATCATGTAAATGATAACGTACAATTATGATGAAAATATGTAATTTCCTTATACGAAGACATGCCAACAGTGGCCGACACATGCAACAAGCATGAGAAAGGCTGGAAGTTTAGATACAAATCTATAATTCTGCCATTTTTTCCGCGACTATTGCGCGAGACATTTTGAAATCTATGCATGCCTCTAGAATTTGAAGAATGATGTACAATTTTGTGAAACACATCGTCGATCGAACTGGTATGTCTATAAATTTTGTACATTTCTACAATGCCATGTATTTTTATGCCATTTTAATAGCCCTGCATAACACCGGCACATGTACTACGCTCAAGAACATAACAGATTTGCACTTTTCAAATCAAAGAAGACATAATGGGTTACAATTCATTCAAATATTAAAATTGAGCCACAACTTGAAAGGTAATCTGCGTAAATACAATCTCTCAAGTCAAAGTTGGAGTACTTGTCATTTTCTCAGTTAGTTCGGTCATGGTTCATCTGAGAATGATGTAAAGTTTCAAATTCAATTGGCTAGCAACCAGAAATTTGAAGTCTAGTACTCGTTTTGAAATCGTTTCGGAGACATGTTTTTGACGAAATGTATCGTGAATATATCAACCACGACAACAGAGGTAAAATGGCAACCACGCATTGGATGTTTACATTTTATTTTGATGTAGTTACGATAACACGCCTAATCCTGATCAATGAAGGCAGCCTAAAATATTAACATGTGATAAAAAGCATCAATAAATAGACTCAAAACTTCAAGAATCATTTCTGACAGAGAAATCCAGTAACAACCCTAATGAACGAAACACTGTACTCAAAGCATACTGCAACAATTGCAAACAATGGACAGCTTACGTGATCTATTCTTCTTTTCACACCAGAGAACAACAAAATACACGACAAGACTATGTATGATTACCTAAAATACTATATATCTTGTTGGGTCTTCAACCAGTTATAAACTTCGAAATGGTCAGAAAATTTAGTGAAAAACATGTCGGATAGCTAGCAACTATCATTGAGTCACAGTGACTGTAAACAACACAGAAATGGACAGGAAATGCTTATGTAGCTTAATGTATACAAACAAACATCATACAATAAACATTTAGAGATCCTTTGATGTGTATCCTGTTGCAGTGTTGGTGGAGGGTCTATGAGTAAATATATCAATTAATGTTGATTAAATCCTTCTGTTACTTCAAAATTCAAACTTAATCATCAAAAACAACCACTCTGTGTGCTTTTTGTTATTCTGAGGAGATTTGTACAGTTTTTCCAGTGACAATTGATATGTACAGTGTGCACCTCAATTTTGAAATCTACCTGCACTGGCGTACCTTGCGAGTAGCAAGTGGCGAAATGTGCTACTTGCGAGTGGTGAAAAGTGACGCTTGCGAGTGGTGAAATGTATCACTTGCGAGTAGTGAAAAGTGACGCTTGCGAGTGGTGACAATGTATGACTTGTGAGTGGCTAATGGTTAAAGGTTTGATGTTTGATGATCATGATGGCATGACATCGACAGTGTTACCAGTGATTGGAGCCTCGTGATTGGCCTCGCTAGCTAGGTAGCAGCATGGTGGCTTTGGTAAGTACGATAGTACCAATAGTAACGTTGTACTTACCGCTGTACATCCCGAAGCCACTGTGTGTAAACCGTCCATTATCCAAATGTCTTGGGGGACATGCTTTTTAGATGAATAAAAAATGAAATTCCTATGGATGGGGAAAGTATTTGTAGTCGCGTTCGACCAAGAACACTGAATGAATTTACGATGCTACTCGATAGCTCAACGCTACTCGAGTCGATCAACGCTACATAAACATCCGGAGCAAGACCCGTTGGGCTTTGTTTTATTCATTGTATACACTGCTTTGACTAATAAACTACGGCCAGTGTTTGGCGGTCTTACTATAAAGTTACTTCAAATCATAAAGTTTTTTCGTTCAACAACATCGCCAGTTAGTCTGTTGTCGTCATTCCATTGTTTGCTATAAACTCTCCATTTGTTACAAGACCACGAATATTTGTTTAAAAACCTTGTGGGGTTATACTTCCATGCTTACACGAACTCATGGGTAAAACTTGTCAGAACGCAAATGACCTCAAGTGACCTATTTGATCACATACGACCGCAGTTGAATTTCAGTCGAAGTTCTGTGTTGTCAGCGTCGATATAATTATTCATTTTTTAATTTTTTTTTTAAAATCCAAGCTTCTTGTCTGAATAACCATAGAGAGTAAAAGGGTCTTCTGTCTATGGAATAATTACCGTTTCGGTTCCATGAAAGTTAGTGCAACAATATAAGAATTGCCATTCACGCCTCCAACCTCTAAAAAGCTACCGGCAGAACAATAGTCAACTCTGCGACATTTTTTTAATGTTATTATGCCAATTTATAAAACAACTACGCTATTATTCCGGGTTATAACAAAGAAATGGTATAAAAGTTTGACTGTAGGGTGA
The DNA here is from genome assembly GCF_964340395.1 of Glandiceps talaboti. Lineage (NCBI taxonomy): Eukaryota > Metazoa > Hemichordata > Enteropneusta > Spengelidae > Glandiceps > Glandiceps talaboti. Next base: position 16,510,697 of record NC_135569.1, on the reverse strand, counting down.
GGAAGATCATTTCTCTCATTCTTTCCAACATGAATGTACCATGGAGAACCTCACCATTTCACAGCAGAAAGCTTGGGCTGTCCTTCAGTGCAAGGTAGCATCATTCCACAGTAAGACAAAGCTCGAAGTCACTGTAGTCACTAGCTATATCGATAAAGTTACGGGAAAGCAGCACTATTTAACCAGCGGGACCGATCTCCTGGCCAAGTCCCTGTTGGGGTTGATATGAGAGCTGTGAGAGCCACAGAATGCTAGACACGGTTTTATACTAGCAAGTGATACATTGTCACCACTCACAAGCGTCACTTTTCACTACTCGCAAGTGATACATTGTCACAACTCGCAAGCGTAACTTTTCACCACTCGCAAGTGGTGTATTTCGCCACTTGCTATATCAATAAAGTTACGGGAAAGCAGCACTATTTAACCAGCAGGACCGATCTCCTGGCCAAGTCCCTGTTGGGGTTGATATGAGAGCTGTGAGAGCCACAGAATGCTAGACACGGTTTTATACTAGCAAGTGATACATTGTCACCACTCACAAGCGTCACTTTTCACTACTCGCAAGTGATACATTGTCACCATTCTCAAGCGTAACTTTTCACCACTCGCCAGTGGTGTATTTCGCCACTTGCTACTCGCAACTTTCACTCGCATCATGCATATTTTGTACCTTGTACCTGGATAATTTGAGCCCTGGAAGTGACCAAGCTTGTATTTATGGGAGTAGACAGATTAGCCCACATGAGTGAAGCCTAACAACACCATGAGGGTGAATGCAATACAGCACATGGCTGGAATTTAATCTTGTCTGCGGAACACTCCAAACCGCGAGATTTTTTGAGTCATTGAAAAGCCCAGCAAACATGCCAAATAAGAACAAAAAGGTATGTCAAGACAAACCATTGAAGGGAGAAAACCTACCTGCCAGCCTAACTAACTATACCTACCTACCCACTTCCCTCAATGCCTAACTACCTACTACCCGCCTGCCTACCTATCTTATATCTATCTAACGGCCTACCCACCAATTATTTAATTACCAGCCTACCTACCTACCTACCTACCTACCTAATATTTAAATACCAGCCTACCTAATTCCCTACCTACCCACCTACCTACCTAATATTTAAATACCAGCCTACCTACCTACCTACCTACCTACCTAATATTTAAATACCAGCCTACCTACCTACCTACCTACCTACCTAATATTTAAATACCAGCCTACCTAATTCCCTACCTACCCACCTACCTACCTAATATTTAAATACCAGCCTACCTACCTACCCACCTACCTACCTAATATTTAAATACCAGCCTACCTACCTACCCACCTACCTACCTAATATTTAATTACCAGCCTACCTACCTACCTACCTACCTACCTAATATTTAAATACCAGCCTACCTAATTCCCTACCTACCTACCTACCTACCTAATATTTAAATACCAGCCTACCTACCTACCTACCTAATATTTAAATACCAGCCTACCTACCTACCTACCTAATATTTAAATACCAGCCTACCTACCTACCTACCTAATATTTAAATACCAACCTACCTACCTACCTACCTACCTACCTAATATTTAAATACCAGCCTACCTACCTACCTACCTACCTACCTAATATTTAAATACCCGCCTACCTACCTACCTACCTACCTACCTACCTACCTACCTACCTAATATTTAAATACCAGCCTACTTACCTACCTACCTAATATTTAAATACCAGCCTACCTACCTACCTACCTACCTACCTAATATTTAAATACCAGCCTACCTACCTACCTAATATTTAAATACCAGCCTACCTACCTACCTACCTACCTAATATTTAAATACCAGCCTACCTACCTCCCTACCTACCTAATATTTAAATACCTGCCTACCTACCTACAATTTAAATACCTGCCTACCTACCTACCTACCTACCTACCTACAATTTAAATACCTGCCTACCTACCTACCTACCTACCTACCTACCTACCTACAATTTAAATACCAGCTTATCTACCTACCTATCTACCTACCTACTTTCCTACCTACCTACTTACAATTTAAATACCAGCCTACCTACCTACCTACCTACCTACCTACCTACCTACTTTCCTACCTACCTACCTACCTACCTACTTTCCTACCTACCTACCTACCTACAATTTAAATACCAGCTTACCTACCTACCTACCTATCTACCTACCTACTAACCCACCCACCTACCTACAATTTAAATACCAGCTTACCTACCTACCTACCTACCTACCTACCTACCTGCCTACAATTTAAATACCAGCTTACCTACCTACCTACCTACCTACCTACCTACCTACCTACTAACCCACCCACCTACCTATAATTTAAATACCAACCTACCTACATATTTATCTTACACCTACCTACCTACCTACCTACCTACCTACAATTTAAATACCAGCTTATCTACCTACCTATCTACCTACCTACTAACCCACCCACCTACCTATAATTTAAATACCAACCTACCTACATATTTATCTTACACCTACCTACCTGTCGGTCTACCTACCTATCCACTACTTAAATACCTGCTTAATAAATAATTATTAAGTTTATCAATTTTTAGTTAAAGTGGACTTTAACTCAAACTTTCTATATATCTAAATCATGTGGAATGTGAATACTAAAGCGGACATCATAAAATAACGAAGTGATATTCCCCCCCCCCCCTCTCTCTCTCTCTCTCTATCTGTCATATCCTTTAAGAATGTTAGTGACCATGGATCTACACAGATTTCTGTCCTTTGCTGTTCTGAGAATTTTTAACTCTGCTACTTCTGTTTTAGGAATTCGTTCTTCCATCCATTTACTTTTAGCTTTTGAGGTATGTCATGCGTTGTCTTCCTCTACTTCAATTCCCATTTACATGACCAGTTAGCATTAATTCTTCTAATCCTTCTTTCCTCATAATGTGTCCTAAGAACTTGAGCTGTCCTTTTCTCTAATGGTTTTCATCAGTTTCTTCTGTGTGCCAGCTCTTCTTAAAACCTCCTCATTTGTTATGTGATCAGCCATGATATTTTCATCATTCTTCTGTAAAACCACATTTCTGTTGCCTGTAATTTATGCTCCACCAACCTTCAATTCAAACTTTGGGCTTTCACTTTTGCTTCCCACCATGCAATTGATTGACAATCCTTTTTTCTTGCTCCCCTCTTCAACTTTGTCTAACAGTTCTTGTAGTTTCTCTTGAGATTCAGAAACCAATACTGTGTCATCTGCATACAGTAAGTTGTTAACATTATGTCCACCAATTACAAAACCACTGTTTTCATTTAATTCTCACAAATCATTTCACTATAAAGGTTGAAGAGGTCCGGGGAAAACAAACATCCTTGTCACACTCCTTTTTTGATCTCTGTAAACTCACTCATATCATACTTCTAAAACTCAATACAAGAAATGACTTGATTTAGATAACTGACCCTGAAGTACAATGTCAAGGTCAAAATCTGAAAAGACAGCTTGCTGATAATATGGGGCAGACACTCGAATGGAGTCTGTATGTATTTCAATTTTTTAGTTATGCTGTAAATATTGATTTTTAACTACAACATCTTCATTGACAACATACTCCCCTCAAATAGATAATAGATTAACATAGTCTTCGTGTATTAATGCTTTTGAGTTAAATAGTAAATCACAATTGTTCACTAAAAAGACGGCTGTCATTGAGTAAAACGGGAGGGGGGGGGGGGGTTCCACAGCTAACAAGCACACTAATTACTGGCTAACAGAAGAATTTAATCAAGGTGGCTGACTGACTGACTGACTGACCGACTGTGTAGTTAGTCTGTCAAGTATATATATACATGTCTGGCATGAATAGCTGATTCCAACCAAACTTAGGACAAATGTCAGGTACATATACATATTACTTAAAAGTTTGTCTTGTGACCTTGGCAAAAATGGTGGAATGGTGGACATGTTTGTCATTAAAATGTATTTTTCTCTACTGACTCTTTAAGCTTAATAGATAGTGACATCATTTGAGTGTCTACAATCTTATCATCCATGCATGATGAGCTTTTTATTGAAACCTTAAAAACTTCAGCTTGAAATGTATGCTAAGATGAAATTGAAAATTATCCATAGTGTTCATGTATACCTCTGAATGAATGGACCGGCGTAAACCAAACCATGCACAACTGTCAGATACTGTAGTCTAGTTATATACACAATAAGGACCTAATTAATGGCAGTAACATTTGTCTTTAAACATTCAGAATAGCAATAAGTAAGAAATTTGTTGGAAGTGTGAAAACTTGCATCATGTAGTTAGTTAATTAGTTTGTTAGTTTGTTAGCAAGTTAGTTTATTGATTAGTTCTTTAGTTAGGTCAATAACAAGCCTTCACATTCCAAATCTTTCTCCTTATTCCTCTGGGATATTTTTGAAAAATATGTCATTTTATATATTTAGATGAACCACTTATAGAGTGGTATACATATTTGTACTACAGTATCTGACAGTTGTGGCAGGTTTGGTCAAAACTGGTCCATGCATTCAGACATACACATGCATACTTCAAGAGAGCTCATCATGAATAATATGAGGATAGACATCCAAATGAGGTTTCTATTATCTAAGCTTCCAGTGTAAGTGGGTGAAACATGTATTCCTCTGACTGTTGGCCACTCAATTGGTCATTATTGTGAAGGTAACAAAGCAAAGCAAAGTAATGTGCATATGTTGACTTCTATACCTGACATTTGTTCCAGGTTTGCATGAAAGTGGCCCATGCATGTTATTTGTGTACAAACCTGTTCTGAACTTTGTTTTGATATTTGACTTTGAGCACACAGGTCAAGGTGAAAATTCTGATACAAAGGCTTTTAAGAGCACACTTAAATACCACTAAGTGTCACTGCAATATGCAAAAGATAGCTTGATTTTGACAACGATCCTGAAGGTCAATGTCAAAGTCAAAGGCCAATACCTAAAAGGTAGGGATACACATCACTGTATAGGAGTACACACTTGACTATCTAAGTATCTAAATAAGATTCATTGTTCATTACAAGCATGGCCACCATTCACATAAAAGTTATTTCAACACCAAAAGTAATCTATGAATTATGTTTCTCTTATTTTGTTCATTATTTAGTTGTTTATTTATTTTCTTGTTCTGCATTACCACTAAACATCACTTTGAAAGAAATTGGCCATACATAAATGTGACAGACTGCATGCAATATACAAGAATAGATCGATACTGGCAACTGACCCAGAAGTTCAAGGTCAAGGTCAAAAGGTCACCTTCCTTACAAGAATGCTTGCAAATGATTATATTTGGTTAGACATTTGAGTACACTCTCTATGTACAGAAGTTTGAGTTAGGCAGTAATATATTGATTTGTTTACTCCCCATACGTACAGGAGTAACATGGCGAATATGAAACATAGAAGAACAATAAATCTGGCTAACATGAGGCTTAATTCATAGAGAGACAAGAATCAAGGCTGGCTACAAGGCTCTTTGCCTGACACTGGGCAGAAATCAACGCATCACCAAAACGAATATTTTGTGTGCCATTGTAAGCAGGGTCATAATTTCCAGAAAAAAATAACAAATTCAGTTTTATCTGTCATTAAGGCAAAGAAAATTTGAAGACATCCAAGCTCTGACATTGGAAATACATGATTCAAGATTTCTAAGTGTATCATCGTAATTTGTAAGGGGGAAAGACATCTACAAATTAGAGTCATCGGCATAGAAAAACTGGGCAAACCAATCTCCAAGTTCAACAGAGTCATTATGATCGGGTAATGTATGAGTTTTTGTATGTCCATGAAGTCCAGTGAAGAGCTTTTTCTGAACTCCAGCAGTTTTCAACCAGGCTGGCATAGTAACTTTTCTTGGCAGCTTTAACTTTTTGCACATTTGTTTGAAGTTCTCTGTATATTTGGCATGCATTTCCAGTTCAGATTTTCTCCAGGCTCTCTCAGCTTCCATCCTTGCTTTCCTCGATGATGGAATCAGTAATCAGTAATGTTAGGAACCAATCGTTTCCGCAGAGGAGCATGATAATCATGTGTATCATGAAGAATATGATAGACTGAGTCAAGTTTGGGTGATAATCAACATTTTCCAGTGTTTGAGTACAACGGGATATGAAGTCAGATGCAAATAATTAGCAGAGAAACCTTTGAAACATCTCATGCTTAATACATTTTCGAGTGTCTCTGTAGAGGTAGGGGTGATTGATAGAAAGTGATTTGACATGGTGTAGACTGGTTCCACTTGAGCGTCAGCAACGGTAGTATCATCTACATGGGTGATAATATGATCAATGGTATAACCATTAGATTTGTTTGGCGGAGGATGGTAGACAACAAATATGACATACGACAATTGAGTTTTTATACGAACCTCCATAAGTTCCACATATTTAACTGAGTCAGTAACTGGTTTTTGATAGAGTTTTTATACGAACCTCCATAAGTTCTACAGACATGGAGAACAATTAAGTCAACTGAATTAAGTACTCGTGAATAATGTTTCTGTAACAGTTGTTTTACGTTTAAGGCTTTGAGTGACAGGAATCTTGACAAGACAGTCATAACTGATACAGAATCAGTCGGTTGATAGTTCTTTAACAGATGATCGTTTCAATAGAATATGTTGCTTCAGTCTGCTGGCAGTACAGCATCTCTTGGTATCTGGGGTCTTGCATATATTCAGATTCTTGAGTTTGTTCCATATGTTGGTATTCACTTTAGACAATAGAGATGCTGATGACATTCTTTCCAATATTCATCAATGTGGCAGTGCTAAAGGTGGCAGCGCTATACAGTACTGAAGGCATGACTTGATAAAATGGTGGCCGTTATAATGAAGAGGCAGTGGCAATACGAACCAAATCCAAGATAATATACATATGGTGGAAGCAGAGACCGTCGCAGATGATGTGGCGTTAATACACATATGGTGGAAGCAGAGACCGTCGCAGATGATGTGGCGTTGACTGCAGCACACAGCATAACTCATTTACATATTTACTGCAGAATAACAGACTAACAGAAGCCTATTGTAATAACCTCACTAATCACCTACCATTAATTGCTGCCTTTACTTTACTGATTACAGATTACTTCAAAATCTTTATTACCCACTTCCCTCCCAACAATGTTAAACCTTGATACCTCTGAGGTCTCAATGAGAATGTGTGCTGGGCTTCTGACTCTTAAAAAAATGTCGCGGTTCCGAGGGTTGCACAGAGAGAATCATTACCAGCCATGTGCTGTATCGCCCCCCTCATGGTGTTGCTAGGCTTACACTCGTCTGGCCAACCTGTCGACTCCCATAAATACAAGCTTGGGTACTTCCAGGGCTCAAATTATCCAGGTACAAAGTACAAAATATGCATGATGCGAGTGAAAGTTGCGAGTAGCAAGTGGCAAAATACACCACTTGCGAGTGGTGAAAAGTTAATTAATTCTGCCGACGCAGGTAGATTTCAAAAATAGGGCTAATGGCATTGCAGCACAAATGTATTCGGCTGTTGCTATGGACATGGCCTTGGTGCTAGGGATATTTGCATTCATTTTTGGAATTTTCATTAACTTGCCCACCCTTCCCACTTTTCATCATTGCAATATAAACCATCACTTAGCTGTTGCTATGGGTGCGGTCCTGTTGCTAGGCATATTTGCATACATTTTATGAACCTTTAGTCACTTAGGGGCGACATCGAAATCAAAAGCATCGTAATTACCAGGGCATGTCTTTTGAAAATAGCAGGAGAGCTAAAAATCACTCTCCTGAAACCATCCAGGCGAGTGGTAGGCGAGTGATTTAATACATCTCCTGAAAATAGTCAGGCGAGTGAAGAAAAAAAATTTCATTTTCATTTCTATTTGTATTTTTGGCCAGTTGGCTCCGAATAAATAAAATAATAAAAAAAAAACATTAAAAAAATGTATGCAAAAATATATTTGTAAGTAACAGTTCGTTTGGTTATTTGTACAATTATTATTGCAACAATTTTGTTAAGTCTGTGCACATCAAAATCTTGATAAAATATTCAGTTTTTTGTTGTGATAAGTAGTACAATAGAAAACTAGGTTTTTAATTTCAAATTCTAACTGGTCTTGTTTTCTTAGAATGTTTTTATAAAAACATCCTACCTGAATATCTCCTCCGGAACAATTTATAGTCGCTACAAAGTACATGTTTTGGAGGGCATTGAAGAAACCACCACTTCTATTTCGCTTAAAATGCAGCTAATTCAAACTTGAGATTGTTCAAAACTATAATGAATTGACAAAAACTAACGTGCCCCAGATGACAAATGCCTCCTGATGTTGAGCTTTGACGTTGACGTTAAATTGCTTGCTCAGTAATTTGACTAATTTGTAACCGTTCACTTGATCCGAGACAATAAAACACGTAACCCCACCTAGTACCTGCACACGGACGACCGGTGTCGCCGACTAAAGTAGCGAGATCCGTTCACGTCTGAGCAGCAGACCTACTTTGTTTTAGAAATCACAACAAGGCGAAAATTCGAGCAAATATTTTATATGTTACAGCAGTCGATAAAGTCATGGAGGTAAAACAGACGTGGTCGGCAGTTGAATAGATCATCCGACAAAAACAATGAAACTGCGTGTTGGAGATTATGACCCGGGAATTTCTCTGAAAACTGCACGAGAATAATAAGATAAGATGGGAAAAATATCGACAAATTATTTTTATTTTTATTTTGTAAAATAGTCGATCTTGTAATATGTTATTGTCATTCTTTCAATGCCCTCCAAAACATCGCCAAGCTATTGTCGGAACTCTGGGCATGTACTTTGTGTAGCGACTATAAATCGCAGTTGTTGTTCATGTTCCGGAGGAGACATTCACGTAGGATGGTCTCCAAAACCACGTTCTAACAAAACTAGGCCGATCGGAATTTAAAACTCAACTCATCGATCCATGGATTGCTGAAAACGAGAACTCCAAACAGTCATCGTATCAATCGTAATTGCGCAATTTGCAGTGGTGCGAAAGTTCAAATCTCCCTGCATACTGAGCTGATCAATATTCATGATATGCCATGACATCATGCGCATGTCCCGCTTCGAATACGTCACTATTTTTCCCATATAAGGGTAGTACAATGCAAATTTCAGATACATAAATAGGTCATGAATGACAGCGCTGACTTCAGCTGGAGATCGACGATTATGAACACGGAAGTTTTCCACGCTCCAACCACGTAATTTTACCGAATAAACGTTGATTTTTATGGTAACCACATATTGAAAAATGATATAAAATAACATCAGGCTGTTGTACAGGGTGGTTGGGGCCCACGCGAGTGGAAAATCGCTCTCGTGGATTTTAATTTGCGCGAGCGGTAGGCGAGCGGAGCGATCGCTCGCCTCAAAAGGCATGCCCTGAATTACGCGTCGTAACGAGTAAAGACGAGTAGCTACTAGTAGTTACGATGTACTACGGTGAATATTCATAAGTCTCAACGCATATTCATGTACTTTAGGTTGTAGACAATAAAAAGTAAACACCTATTGTCCGTTATTCATAAGCCCAAACTACGACCATTTACGCGTAGTCTTCATCGTGAAAAAAATAAGGAAACAAAAAGATTTTCTTTCCTGTGCAAATCAGTTTCACGCTTACTTTTTTCAATGTTATTCATTAGATGCCTTCTATGGCATTCATACAGTCGGCTAGTCAACTAAGTGTTTCAAATATATTCAGATGTTTACCTAATATGTCTTGCCTAAAAATACCTTGAAGAAGAATTTTTATTCGAAACGTCGGATTTTACATCTATTTATTCGGACTGCCTCACAACTTCCTTATGCACTTCTCGGCTAGTCAACAAACATGTCGACCATTTTCGTCTGGCTGGTGAACGGTGCATTGATCGTGTTAGATTCGAGTCGCAGGATTTGTCAGTTGAATTCGAACATTGTCCACAAAAAAAAATTAAAAACTAAAGCTTGTCTCGCATTAATATGTCGTTTGATTTGATTGATTTAGAATTCACCTAAAAACATTTTGTTTCTTCAAAATTTTGAGGAAAAACGTCATTTATATAACGAAATTTCGGGCTAGGAATAACTGAATACGTTCATCACTATGTATCTACCGACATCATGCATCACGCCACGTGTTGCTGAACATTGCGATTTCTCAACTCAACCCCATCATTTAGGAATGTTACTGTACTGAGAAACACAAAAAATTAGTTGTTGTTTTAGAATATATAAAACAAATCCCGTTATTTGATGATATAAAAGTCAAAACTGCACTTCCGCAACCCGGAAATTCAACAGTATTTCTTGGCCCTACCATGGCCGTCAAGCGTGAGCTTGTAAGTTGTATTGTTAGTTTGTCGACGTGCAAAAACCAAAAGGAAAGTCTAACTGCAATTGATGCTTTAAAAGTCACACAATTGTACAATAATCTTCCTCAAAGATTTACTGTTAACCCAGGACTGTTACAATATTACGTCCATGCGTCCATCACAATAAATTTCGAATACATACCGTCATGTTCGTGAAAAGATTTACTGAATATTGAAACTTTGATTTCGTGCGTATCTTATAGTTTTTTTTTAATGAATATCGCCCATGAACTTGCACTCATAAAAACATGTACAGTACTAGTTTCATCAGCACATTACTGACTGGAGTACGTGGTTTTCTTTGATGATCAAAAATTATGACAAACTACGATCAACTACGATAGAAGACGATGTCATCATTGGAAACACGGAAGGTGAGAATCACTATTGTGTGTTGGCGATAAAAAATTATGCGTATCTATGCTCGTTATGACGCGTAATTACGATGTGTTTGATTTCGATGTCATCCCTTACCTACCCATCCCTGTTGTTATCTTTGTAATGTGCATCGTCATTTCACTGTTGCTAAGGGTGTGGTCAACAATAACTGCAGAATATCACCTCTAGCAACATTCCCACCAAGTTAGACTTATTTGCATATCGCTGTTAAGATCATCACATTATGAATACAGCTTCATCTACACATCCCCAGATGCATCCCATTAACTTTCAGCCCAAACTGCGCAGTAGCTTTGGAACTATCACTGATGGGATCATCTTGTCATGGACAAATTATTGTGAACACCTAAACACCTTTAAGAAAGTTCCCAGCAAATTTCAGACCTATACCTGTCTAGCAGTTTATGAGTTTAAGTTTTTTAACCCAAATCACACATCACTCGTAAGATCATTTTGATTTTTTAAGTTGTCCACACACACACACACACACACACACACACACACACAAAGACACAGACACATATACACAATACACACACAGACACACAGACACACACACACACACAGACACAGACACAGACACACGCACGGTCAGACACTGCATCATGCCATAAGTACGACTGATCCTGAGTGTTTAGTTGAGCTAAAACCTGTACAAATCTCTTCAGAAAAGCACAGAACTCAGTCACCCAACTTATAACAGTGATGGAAAACATGATCATATTACACAAATCCTAATTAATGGTCTTCCCTTCAATATCTTGCTGTTTCATTGTTTGAGGAGTACTAGTGTATATGCCCTTCAGCTATAAAATTTCATGCTGTCAATTGGAGAGACAAATCACCATAATCATTGTGTAATCAAGTTTATAGGTTTGTCTTGACATTATCAAGATAAATATCAATGAATATGTCACTACTTATTTCCATATGTTATTGTCAATGTGTACAATACTAAAGAGCCAGAAATGATTTTTGAAGCTATTAGACTACCATGTATTCTTGATTTTCTTATATATAATTTAGTCTGTCAAATTGTTATTGTATTTATTGTAAAAGTTGTTATCACAAATGTATGTGATTGTCAAGTATGCATTTCTGATACTTGAATGTGTTTGTATGTTCAAAGTCAGGTTACATTCATCTATCTATCTATCTATCTATCTATCTATCTATCCATCTATCTATCAATAATGTGTGTGTATTTGAGGAGAACATTTATTTACAACTGTGTAGTTTTCTTTGAAATTATTGCAAGATACATTTGTTGTACATGTAGTTCATTTCTTGTTATGTTAAGTATATCTTTAATCTCTGCCAGGAGATTGCTGAAATATTCTATGATTGAAGGCATGCCTATGTGTTTC
>NC_135569.1:16186018-16196018 GCF_964340395.1 Glandiceps talaboti | reverse complement strand
TTGACATTCCAACGAATCTAAAGAATGACACAATATTTATCAAGTGTTTTCATAAAAGTGTATATTTGCAAGAAGTCTTAATTTGTCAATTCTTATTGCAGGTTGACATATTATGCCAATAACTATTTTGTAGCAAAATTTATTATCTTTTTAAAAGCAATATCATACCAGATGTTCTCATAAAGTATGACGATCACGTTTTAATGATGTCATATGAGGTTGTCTTAAACCTATACATAATCATAAAAATAAATATGTTTATGTTTTTGGCTACACATTTTTACATTCTCATTACATGCTAGCTAGTATATGCAACAGTGTATCCATCTAAATTTGGCCACTATCTTTACGTTATCTTTATCATTATCAAAACAGTGATAATACAATAGTAACGTTTCACAAGCCAGTAAATTGCAAGTAGTCGACAATGGAGTTTCTAGGTCTGGTACGGCCATGTTACTGCACATATGTAGTCTGTTGTATCAATAATAACAATACAAAATACTCAACCGAAACAACATAAAATGATGCAGCAGAAGTAACGGTTCTACATAACTTGCTTACAAGCCTAATATATAACATAATGACGCAGTGCGTCTATCAATAAAATTTAAATACATAATATTTATATAATAATATAATAATTACTAGGGATTGACATATTTCCTGGATAATTAATATTTACAGGCAGATGACTGCAGGATAACGAGTAATGAACGATTATATTTGTTGAAGGATAGGTATTACGTAATGCCTTAAGTCCAGGAACATGGTCTCCTGAAAGGCTATTATCTTAAATTCATTGGTTACCATAGTTACGCATGTATACAACCACGCTAATACTAACACATAAAAATAACCATATCAGCCATCTTCTATGTTATGCATGTGATTACGTAAATAACAACATTTCGATTTATTTACAAGAATAATGGTTTCGTCGTTTTTGATACAAACAAAGTTAAAATTTGTCCTTTCAGTCAAAAAACAACTTTGTTATATATTGATAATATGCAAATGTTTTCCATATGTTTGGAAGTTGAAGGTAGTGTGAACGTTTATCCTGCAGTATTTACTATGATCTGTCGACAGAACGGTGAAGGTCATGAACTGTCTTCTCACCTGTGGTATGGAACGATGTATATATAACTCTGTATGTATATCAGTACGGCATCTACCAGTTAACTCATTAGCTAACCCGTTGAATACCATGACAGCAATCTCAAGGACGTTTGTTCGACTCCTGCATTACAATTTCTTCTCTACGGTTTCACGGCTGTATACCATGTGGCATGCATACACCCAACGTAATTCAACTAGTTCGTTTACGACTTCTTCGTATTTCCTGTGTTATTCATGTAAACCGCACTTGTTATAACTTTACAGACTTGCGCCGCATATTTAAAAGAATTACATTCTGCACTCTTTGAATGACCTGCACTCTTTAGTTGGGGGAATTAAAGCAGACATTTCATCATGTAGTTCAAATACATTTACACGGCACCTGTTCAAAGGTCCATCCTATTTGATTCACAGCCACACACAATTTAATATTTCTCTACAAGTTACAACATAATGAAATATCTACGAACTTAATTTTCGCCTGGGATTATTCAGTTCAACTTATGGCAGAAAATGGAATCAGCTTGTGGTCTACCAGCAATTAATGAAAACTAAATCAAAACACTGTGAATGGATGGATTAAATTGATGGTGACAACTAATCTACAGAATCAGTCTACACCCATTGCAAGTCAATTTCTTTCGTTAGAATCAGTATGCCGCCAAATTTACAGAGAAAGAAAACACCGCAATGAGATTCTGGGAGAATTGGAGATGACAATATGACTGTGTTAGTTCTTTCTGCTTGTCAGAGCAATGATGCGAGGTACGAAAATCTGACCCAGACGAATATCAGTAGGCCTTGACACAGAATTAATGACAGAAGCAACAAAATATAGGCATATACGAATTGTACATCACAGATTATTGCCAGTTAAGCACCAATTAAGTTGACCGCAAGAGTAAGACGATAAAGATGACGAAACAATCAATTCAATGTATGCTTACGATGACAAACTTACACAAAATTTTTCCCGCCAATTTCTTCGCCAAAATTTATTAATTTGTCATTAGTTCTATTTGCTACTTTAAAGTAAATGATGACTTTATCATCAGAGAGATCAAAGTTTAGTTTATATTGGATCAAAGCCGATAACATTCATCATTTACTAGTCAAATTCAGCTATAGCGGCAGAACTACAAGTGTAAGATCATATACGGAATGAGTTTTGCTGTGAAATACGTAGTGAGGCACGATATCGAATTCAGTTGCTATAATCATAATCAGTATTTCCCAAGAGATTGTCTATTTTTACAATCTACGGCTAATGCACGAAGACCGGCCTTGAATATTATTAAGAATTCTTCAATGATAATGACAATATAAAACCATGAAAGTCCATAAATCATTTGCGTCGTCGTATGGCCAATGTTTTGGCGACTGGAAATGCTATCATCGTTTCTGATGCAAAAATATTTTGTGATCTCGAAATATTCACTATGTGTGCTGCGCAAAAGCAATTTTTGAAATATTTCAGAATTCTTGGCTAGTTTGCAGTAGATACGTTTTAGTCACTGCATATAGAAAAACACGAAAATGATGCGATCGTGAGGTGATTATGGTGCATGTGTTAAAACATGCCCTGCATGACAGAATATTTGTACAGCAATGTGTGGTGTAATGTATTCTTCGACAATCCATGACTGCTCGGTACAAGTCCCCTAGTTTTTTGAAAGCTATCATGAGGGTGGGGGTGGGGGTGGGGGTGGGGATGGGTGTGTGGGGAACAGTTAGTATACTCACTCGTCAAGCATTGTTTGCAGATCGAAGAGGTTGGGAATTCTTCACATATCTTGCAACTGATACATTTTTTGAGAGTTGGATCCAGTACCTCTCCGGCATTGCAAGCCTCTGTAGCGGCCGTAACCATCAGTAAAATATACACCAACAAGAATATATCCCCTTTCGTCATCTTAGCCTCCTCCGGAATGGCAGGGTGTTAGTTCGCCCATTTTTGATAAATACAGACCTTAGAGTTTTGAAATTGAAGGATCAGCTTGCCTGGTAACCATAACATAACAACCGTGAACAATCCGACATATGTACAGCCGTGTCTGTGGGGCGCCTGCGCGTTGAGTCGCAACAGCTTGTCCGCCAATTTGTACGCGATAAAATGTTCTAATATGTAAATTAAAAGAACTTGCACCAAACCAGTACTAGATTTACGCGCGAAATGTTCAACTCGACGTTTTGACAGACGTCTGTAAAGTGTATGGAATGACATTTGCTTTTAACCTAGATACGAAGACTGCTAGCAATATTTCACATGTGGTGTGAGAAATAAAAGAACAAGGAAACACAGACTATCTTGATAAGCCATTAGTGTGACTAGCAAAGGAGTAAATCGAAACGTAGAACACTGTGTCTCCTTGACCTTGTAATTGGACAAACTCATTTTTGTTGAGGTGTTATGGAGTATACTTTTCTAGGAGAGGTACTTTTTTCTGAAGTGTATCGTGCAGTTTATTTTATATCCATTATGGTTTGAACAAGATACAATGTCAAATTAATGCCAGTTTTGGCAAAAATTGGAAAGAAATTCTAATTGTGACAGACAAAATGAATATAGTGGTACATATCGTACGATCAGGGTAACAAAGCAAACGGGAAATGGACCATGGCTTACACAAAGCACAATTAAGCGCTTGAGTGAGAATTCGATATTTGATTAATATTGTGTATTTGTATAGCTTTTGCAACGCACTAATTAAAAGGCGGGAACCACAATTACCGCCCTATTCATTAACTTATCATAATTGTGAACAAGACAGTAACAGCTACTAACGACCTAACAATCGCTATATTGCGCCAAAAATTTGATGTCATTGATGTAGTCGTCGATAACGAGGCCGTATAAGTTTTCCTATATTATATGACGAAGGGTCAAGTGTCAGTGTACAGTATCAGGCTTCTATTTCACCCCTTAGTTTATTATTTCATGAGTACCAATGCCACATTTTAAATTTAGACTTAATAATGTGAACGTAAATCATAATAATGTGCATTCCCAGAAGTGAACGTCGAGATAAATTCATGTACAGTTAAAATAGAAGACCGTGGGTGTATTTGTCTTCTTCATAAGTTTATTCACACGACTCTGACTCTAGTCTATAAATCACACCAAGGGAGATATTAAAATCGAATAATTCTGTCTGAAACTACATTCGTGTAATAGTTATCGCCAAACATAACGTCCCTTTTTCTATGTCGGTAAAACTGATGTATAATTGGTTGACTAAATATGTCTACAATTTATAAGGTAATCTAACTTGAGAAGTAACGGTGCCTTTAAACTTGAGAGTGGACGATACTGATTATAATCCCTTGTAGGAGCTAAATAGGCGCTGAATCCTTTCCGCATTCCAGATAACTTAAAGTACCACGATATAAGTTTCGCGTGACATCTTATCGGCTTACATTGTATATCTAGTGGTGTGTACTTATAATACACTCAACTATTGCAAGTCCGCAGGCTCATGTTATATTCTAAAATACCCTGACTAATTACTAAACACTTTCAAAAGGTAGTAAAGAACTGTAAAGTTTCTGTTGCCAATTGGTTTTGAATCTCACTATATTGTTAATGAAATGATTTCAAGTAGATTAAAGTTACCACACTGCAAATTACTAAAGAAAATTGCATCTCATTACATGTTTACAAAATACCGTACTATTCACGTAATTACTTGAACTTTTACCAATATCCCACTGTGGTGTCACCTGATTTGGTGAGTGTTCATAAAAGTGATTATACTTAAAAACCGAAGATTCTAAAGCCCACACATAATCGAAGTGCGATAACTGAGTCGAATTTCAAAACACAAGGAAGCCGACACAAGATACCGAATGTAGGGGGGGTGCCAAGGTTGAACGTGTATGATCTGAACTACCGTGTGAACCTAGTTACCAGGAATATTCATATTATTTGACGTGTGTCGGATAGCAGGATGTTGAGAAATTGTTTATCTAATTAGTGACACCTGGTGAACAAACTTCCCGTGCATGTTTCGTTGACATGGATAGTGCCTATGAAGTGTAATGACACGTGACGCAGGTCACTAACAAGTCTCCATCTTGCACCGAAAGGTCATGCTCCGTAGTTTTGATTACGATTCTCTTCACGCTTGCGTCATCAATATTATATACGACGAGATCCCGATATTGGCAACAGAGACCAAAGGAAATGTTTTTCTTGACGTTAATACATCTTGAGATGTCAGCCATCGTCTTTAAAATGACGAGTTGTTCAATGCCAATGGTCATAAATCAATTATTAGTTTTCTGTTTTTCCTGTCTCGTGTTGTGAATGTCTGTTTTTCCTGTCTGGTGTTGTGAATGTCTATCATGTTGGTAATTTAAAGATAGCAGGGTGGATATAATGTATGGGTCTACTCAAGGGCGAATTCAGAAACGGAAACGATACGTAGTATTTTTTATAAATTTGTTGAATTCAACTATCTGTTATTACGAGTCATTTCTATTTTGAATTCCTTTACTATTCCTTTACTATTCCTACTCATAATTTACATGACGTACGGCTAGGTTTGATTAGGGAAGCAGCAAGGTTCGATTGTTTGTAGTGAAAACCGTTGGTTGGCTTGTTGGCAGACTGACTGGCTGACTGACTGACTGACTGACTGACTGACTGACTGAATGAATGAATAAATGAACGAACGAACGAACGAACGAACGAACGAATGAATGAATGGATGCCTACCTGTCATGGCCTGTCTGTCGGAATGACTCGCTGACTGGCGCATATATGAGCACATATCACTGATTGCCATTAATTGACAGGCGCACTGACTGACTGACTGACTGACTGACTGAGTGAGTGAGTGAGTGAGTGAGTGAGTGAGTGAGTGAGTGACTGACTGACTGACTGAATTCCTCACTCCCTTCCTCACTCCCTCACTCCCTCCTTCACTCACTCCCTCCTTCACTCACTCACTCACTCACTCACTCACTCACTCACTCACTCACTCACTCACTCACTCACTCGCTCGCTCGCTCACTCGCTCACTCACTGACTGACCGACCGTCCGACCGACCGACTGTCTGACTGAGTGACTGACTAACTCACTCACTAACTCACTCACTCACTCACTCACTCACTCACTCACTCACTCACTCACTCACTCACTCACTCACTCATTCACTCACTCACTCACTCACTCACTCACTCACTCACTCACTCACTCACTCACTCACTCACTCACCCACCCACCCACCCTATCACCCACCCACCCACCAAGGTCACTTTACATTTAGTGCTTGAAACTTATTGTCGTCGGACAATTGATAATTAGGGCACTATATCAATTTGGTGTGAATGTTTGACTCTTTGAAGATGAAGTACCCCTCTCCCAGTAACCATTATTTAGACTGTATCCTATGTAAGTTGTATCTTACATTTTTATTTAACGTTCATACAATTCGATATTATTAACATTTCACTAAGAACTGGACATAGCGGGAAGAAAGATAAAGTGAGGTCTCTTTATCGTAACCAGAATGCACTGTGGGTACTAGTAATATCCCAACCGTAGTAAGCTGACTTTATCTACTGACCAATGCTATGTAGTGACACGTGGTAAAGGTCAATATGATACCACCATCTTGACTCAAGATGCCATAACATTTTGGGTTTATGAAAACAAGATTTGGATACCAACATGCGACTCATTAACACCTTTCAATTTAGTACCCATGTTATCAGGTATTACTGGCAAATTTATCTTTTCTTGGCGCTGAGACTATAGTCGATAAAATGAGTTATTTAGATATGATAGTAAAAGATCTCCCGGCAACACTACATTCGTAGAACCTACGTTTTAGGAAAACGGTTTCCATGGGTAATATGATGCGGGGTTGCTACGATTTTCTGAGGTTAAAGTGTACTGTAATGAAGAGGTAGATGGTTTTGAATTGAGCATATCCTTTGTTTCTTTATTTATTCCAAAATAAATTGGTTTTTGGAAATTAATTTTTGTTCTCTTTTAAAGTTCTAATTGAGAATTTTAATTAATTACATTTGAGATTTGTATTGGTTGATCAGTCATGATGAATACAAGTTCATCTATAAGCAATTATTTCATCAACCTGTTTATATATTGTTGTCATGGTGACAAGCTAAATACCTAGGCATTTATTAATGTCCATGCTATGATGCTAAGGTATACCAAATAGTATATCACATCTGGTCTAAATGCCATTTCTTTTACATTACTGACGCACATTAACTTGGCTCGAGCATGTGTGTGTAATAAGCTTTAGGGAAATGCGATTACTCACATCCTCGAGGCTTCAATTACTTCTAGAAGTTTACCTACGGCTACCAAAGTTAACCTGTGTTTTATTTTATTGTAATAATTATCAATATAATGTATTTGTTGTGTGTCTATGACATTTTTGGAAGGCTGTTCCATCGTGTATTAGTATCTCCATATGTAAGTTTTCAATTATTCAAATTTGTATTTGTTGTTGTTTACCTTAACTCAAGTAATTCTACGTATGAAATGTGCTGTTTTGTCCAACTAACCTGACAGTCATAATTTATAGATTATTATCGCTATGAAACCACGTTTACATACAATATAATAGAAATATATCTTTGGATCAGTCACACGACTTATTTGCTTTGGGTGTTATCACTTTGTTGAAACCTGTGGGTAACGCAATACGACTAGAAACTTTCAGAAATGCAGGAGTTCATGCTAGTAATTTAAAGAGTAAAGTGTATTTTAGCCCCTTGAGATTTGTACGATTGGAAGCAGTTATAGAATGTTTGGCTGAAACTATGGGATCGGTAAACCACATGTTCCGAATTCAATGTTATATTGATTAAAATGGTTGGCATACTGTCGGCAAAGTTTAATGGCATTTTCTTTTTAAAGTCTTGTGAAGTATTCTAACTGTCAATAGGTGAAATATACACACAGGTGGATCTCCCTAGCAAAGGGTTGAATGAAAAAATAGAGAATAAACATGGTGGGATGTGTTATTATGTGATGTGATGTAATGTGATGTGATAAGCCATGCTGTGCTGTGATGTGATGTGATGTGATGTGACGTGACGTGCTGTGATATGATGTGATGCGAACGGTGTGATGTGATGTGATGTGACGTGACGTGCTGTGATATGATGTGATGTGATGTGATGTGATGTGATGTGAACGATGTCCTGTGATAAGCTGTGCTGTGCTGTGCTGTGATGTGATGTGACGTGATGTGACGTGCCGTGCTATGATACGATGTGATGTGATGTGATGTGACGTGGTATGCTATGACGTTGTGATGTGATGTGATGTGACGTGACATGCTGTGTTGCGACGTGACGTAGTGATGCTATGTGATGTGATGTTATGCAATGTGATATGATATGATAAGATGTAATGTGATGTAATATGATGTCATATAAACCATGTCATACGATGACGTCATATATGCATATTACACGTTGACGTCATATAATGCATATTACACGATGACGTCACAATGCATATCTTACGATGACGTCATGATACATATGCGATGGAGAATAATGCAACCTTCGACCTTACAAAACAAAATAACAAAATCAAATATGTGCATGGTGTAATATCTAATGAATCACAAAAAATCACCAAAGTTTATTAATAAACTTGACAATCGATTAGGAGGGTCTTTATCATTATGCGAGGAGAGCAGAAAGTCAAAGTTAGATTTGGGAATTGACATCTTTCCTGTGTCATTTGAAAACTTTCTATCAGACACGAGTTAGAGTTGTTCGTTGATGTCAGGTATCCAGGAGTGATTGTGATGTTACGTGATGCATAATCAGGACGAGTGAACTGACTGAAAACTAAAATGTTAAACCAGATCCCAACATACGTCCATTAGAGTGTTTGCTGGCATTTCTGTCGATACATTTTGCAACCTCTCATGATATTGACGAATAGGCAAATGCCAGGACAAAAAACAAAATATTTGTGAGCAAACATCACCCTTTTCAAACCATGTCCCACAGGTTTACCTTTAGTAAAGTACTCACATCCAAGGTAAAATCGAGTTAGTCAGTTGTCTCTCAGGGTCGTCTCGTTTCTGTATATGTTGAAAGTTCAAGCGAGGTCATCTTATCAATAAATGAATTTGTATTGACAGCTTATTTTCACAGCGAAAGGTCAAACTCGTCTATCCCTCACAGGTATTCACATGTATTTTAATTCTCAACTGATCGGTGCGGGCAGAGCCTTGCATTACACTGTCACCATTACTGGATAGTAACCGACAGGTTCAACGTATGGCCGTTCAGGCCTATCTGTCAGCATATGTTTGATAGTAGTGGGTACATTTAAAACAGATTAATGGATTATGTACGTACATATAAAACTACAAGAAGAAGTGGTTAATTGGTCCTTGTAATGTCAATAGAAGGAAATATTGGCCATATGTAACTAGCTAAAATAGAAGACATACTGACCCCACATGTTTCGGCATTTAAATTCAAAATGGACAGTGGATGTTAACTATACAAAGAGTAGAGATTGTCAATATCGTTGGATATTTGGTGACAATCATCACCTTAATTGGTTTCATTTACACAACACGTGGAACGACCTGTCATACACACACACACATACACAGACAGGCAGACAGACAGACAGACAGACAGACAGACAGACAGACGCCGGGCGATCCATATAGCACTACTGAACCTCAGTTCAGTTGTGCTAAAAATCATAGTTCTAGTCAATGATGGATTTTTGAACAGAGGGGTCTTCAGTTTGATCTTGAAAGTGTTCATATTTGATTCTTACCAATCTTATCCAATGGTAAAAGAGTCCGTAGTCTGGGAGTGCAGTTTGAACATAGCCTGAGAGCCACCATGTCAAAAAGG
>NC_135569.1:15928518-16183518 GCF_964340395.1 Glandiceps talaboti | reverse complement strand
TTAAATTAGAAATACTACCCATTTTCTGAAATATGAGTCGTATTTATGAGACATGAATGTGTTTGTGTTTGTGTCTGTGTCTGTGTCTGTGTCTGTGTCTGTGTCTGTGTCTGTGTCTGTGTCTGTACCTGTGTCCGTGTCTGTGTCTGTGCATATAAATATAATCTCTTGTCGGTCTTTCTCATCTTCCTAAAATTTGGTATTTTTGAAAGTTAGTAGCGTGTCTAACCGGTTGTAAATCATAACACAAAATATACATTTGTATTCCTAACTATATAGACGTTCAATGGCCACGTGATAAATATATAACATCACCAACATAGGTATTTCCACCGTCACGTTGATATGTTATCCTCTCCTCACGTCATAAACGCTCCAGACACTGTGACGACACTGAGTAATTATCACGTGAATGGAAATAATGCGTTTATGTGTGATTTCACTTTCAAATTGGAACAATTTCAATTAAAAGAAAGTACATGCAAACTGTTGATAATTGCTTTGATATGAATTATTTCAAAGATTTTTACACAACTGAAAAACATTCATGACCGCTTCCTTTTACAAGAAATCTAACAATGTCCTCAATGAGGGTGATTACGTAAACAATTTAGCAATCTGAAATAGAAAATCAAAATATTTTCTCAAAAATGAATCAAAAATGAACCTTTCATTTGAATTACATATTTGAATAACAAACATTTATTGTCATATGTTTAGTAAGTAACTATTAGAGAACCCGTCGGGTATGTTACATCATTCGACAACAAACAAATCAAACGAAGTCTTTATATAGATATTATAATACATATTTGATAAGTGCTTTTTATGTATGAATTATGATGGTAATGTTTATATACTTGCCACATGACCTGTGTAGTATCAACAGAAACTCATCAAGCAACACTCACGTTGTCATTTATTTGATAGACAATCATGTCATCCAAAGGGGAGTTCAAATGTTTGAACAATACAGGAGTAAAGTTCACCGCGGATAACACAACTTCCTACGGGAGTTCATGGTCACGGAGTTTACAACAGAAATGATAAGAGACTTATATATTTACTGATACCGTTCCCTAGGAGATATATATATATGTATGTATGTATGTATGTATGTATGTATGTATGTATGTATGTATGTATGTATGTATGTATGTATGTATGTATGTATGTGTATGCATGCACACACACGCACGCACGCACGTACACGTACGTACGAACGTATATATGTATGTGCATGCATGTTGGCATGTATGTATAATGTATGTATTTGTATATGTATGTATATATAGAGAGGTTCCAATGTGAATGCTTTAATCCTACGAGCTTATAAAACCTGCAAACCATCCTCCCCTGGGAGTTGAGAAAGTATAAAGAGCCGTTGCGCCCCAATAGATCCATGCCAGGGGTGATAACTAAGAAGTGCACACAAAGACCAAAATTATCATTATTACTTATGTAGGGACTCCGAGGTGTATAGGAAGGTAGGGAGATATGTACGTAGGCAGGCTGGCGGGTATTTACCTACCTTTGTTTTTTGCTGTTTATCTAAATAATGATTTAGGTTTTATTTATACTACAACGTTCTATCGAATAGTTGTGCCTATTTTATTTCGTTAATAATAAATTTGTCTTAATAGCACCAACGTGATCAAAATAATTATCACTTACGTCCATGCACTGCAATGTTTCACTTAGTAAATATTTAATGCAAAAATATATAACACAACTTATTTTGATGGTTGTTTCCATTCTATGGGCCTCTTAACTGAACTTGTAGTCACGACCATATATGCTAGCTTAGCAAGGTAACAAGGTGTGACAATTTCACCCACGCAATTGTTATCACTATACCGAGCGTCTATGACATTTGCTCGGCCGTCCATTAACAAAGATACGTTTGATAAGTATGGTAAACCAACATAGATAGGCAAGTAAGCTACGTCACCATTTCTTGGTTTAATAAGACCTCAATGATCGACAATCTAAAAACACCTAAACAAAATAAAAACATAACGTAGGACTATACCTTTGTTTTGAGAATGAGTGCTTTATTAAGTAATGCATAATACAATGCAATAAGTGTATAGATGTGTCGTGTATTGTTGCTAGGCAATGACATTCTCCACCTATGATATGCCACCACAAGTGGGTCATTAAACTTCAGTGATAAGGCCATCTCTTTGGAAATGGCACGACGGCGCTGTTCCCATTTCTACTTTTCCTAATTGTCCGTTCGCACCTTTCCGCTTGATTCTCTTCTCCATGATAACAACAATCAGCATTAGTGCCATTGAAAAGTGATAATGATTAAAGTGCATGATGTCTAACTTTGTTTTAAAACAACAACAACAACAACAACAACAACAACAACAACAACAACAACAACAACAATTTGTCACCCTTTTAGAATTTGTAAAGAACAGAGTGGGAACTGCACATTCAAGTATATGAAACATTTGCGTTGATTTTAAATATCCAATTAAATATTAAATAGAAAGAAGCAGAATATGCACTGGAAGAACATTATCCACAATTTCCAGAAACTTCTCAGCTGAGCTATCCTATAGGTATGGTTGTAGGTATATTTTGGTGAATAAATGCCTTATGATGTAGGAGTTTCCGTTACAATCTTCACTTAAAATATTTGAATAAACTACTGTTATTCATAGTCTTCCTCCACTGAGACATAGCTTTGTAAATATTCGAAAACATACATTAAACACAGTCCTGCCCGTAGAAGTCTCTAGAGCCAATGACTATCGTATCATTTTAAACAAAATATTCGAGTTAGATGTATTTTGACATTTCTTTCACGGGGACAAGTTTTTTTTTTTTTTTTTTACAAAATCGTTATTTTGGTGCGTTGAAAAGGATGTTACCAATCTTGTATGTTTGTGTTGGTTTACGTAGTCCGATGTGGTTCAACGTACGATTCGTTTCAAAGTATGCAGAGGAAATTAAAGCTCCTCTATAAAGACAGAGTAAATACGAACAGCAGATACGTTCTGTCAGGCACATTGTACTTTACGTTGACGTATTAATGCAATTATAAACCTAAAGCAGTGTTGTGTTATGTATTGCTATGAATGTACACCTCCTCAACCCGTGTTAGAGCCACGGAGTTTTAAATGCATTTCTTATCTACACACTATATCCTTATATCCATTACTGCGAATAGGGCCTATCGCTGATAAGCAAACGATGGACGGAAACAAATATATAAAAGCATACCATAGGAATAGATTCCATTGTTGCGTTTTAAGAATAGCTTTTACCCAAAAGCAGAATTTTACCTAAGTCATACCATTTTTTAACAATGTCGGATGTTTATATAGCCTATCACGATTGGTATATATTTTTGTAACGTTTGGCATTGTATTGTATATCGTTAGGCTATTGTATGTTCATTTTTAGAAGTGCTGCTAGTTATTGTGAAGTACAAGCATACTTGACACTATAGTCGTTGTAGTCAACTGAGTCATCAAATCTCCTTTTCAAGACACAGACAATAACTGTGCAGTTAAAAAAATATTTATTACAGAATATCAATTTGAAACTAACCCTTAGAAACTACATTTAAAAAAAGAAATATTCCAAGAACAATATTAGGTGAAATGGGTTGAAATGTCTCGAAATGCACATTTCGTTATATATGTACCAGTATATATATGACAATAAAACACATATCATTTTTTCATATCATATATATGTGTGTGTGTGTGTGTGTGTGTGTCTGTGTGTCTGTGCGTGTATGTATGTGTGTGTGTGTGTGTGTGTGTGTGTGTGGTGTTTGCCTGTCTGTGTGTCTACGTCTGTCGGTATGTCTGTCTGTGTCTGCTTGGGTAAGTGTCATCGTTTCCTCAAAAAAGGCTAGCTCAATAGAAAAATATAAGGTGCTACACGTATTTTTAGGTTACTGGCTGGAACTGATTAGGTTTTAGTAAACATGCCGTGAATATTAATACGGAATTTGCATCTAGATAATGATTTTGGTTGATTTCTTGGGTTTTTATTTAATTTTTGTCGTTAATGACAATATCAGCAAATCTAGGTCGTGATAAACTTAAATTGTGCTATTTTCTGACAACTTGGAAAAATATACAATATGTAGTGACAACTATAATAGTTGTAATTGCTGTGTCGTGTCAACAATAATTGCATATCAAGGGAAGCTAATTTTTGCTCTAACCTTTGATGTAAACATCACTTGCATTCATTTCGGGAAATGTCAGGATTCAAACAGAATAGTTTCTGTTAACAAATTATTTTGCCGAAGGCAAATTAAATTCAAAAGATGCAATCAGAACATGCAATATTTTTAGTAATTACATACCTGATCAGTTTCTCTCTCCCAATACGTGTAATAATTTTCTTTGATTGTAAGATTACGAGAATGATTTCATAACACAAAGCCAACTTCGGTAAAGCAAATGGAATCAGCCTTGTTAGTTTTGATATGACAATACCCTCAGGTATGTGGTCATTGTACCGAAATACAGATCACCAACGATACCATGGTTTTAAAGCCATAATGATAATAGTTATCTAAGATTACATGAGGCATATTTCCGCTCAGATTCTTGAAATGTCAAGTTGTAGTATTCGCGGGAAAGAATTAGAAATTGATTATTTTAGAAAATGCAATTCTGCAAATCTGCCGATTCATTGTAATGACATCGTACATTATAACATCGCGCTTATTGGAGATTTAGTTTCCATAACTGTACACTGCGCATGCGCTATGATATCATGGAGCTGAGATTTGGAATAAGTTACCATATCCATTAAGATCTATGAATAGTAAAAACAAACTTAAGAATGCTCTCGGAAGGTATGTTACTAACTCAGCATAGAGTGTCAGTGATTTATCTCATTTAAGATTGCCACGGTGACTACAAGTATATTATGATTTTCGTTTGTTTATTTAACATGTTACCCATTTAAAAGGGGAATGCCAAGATTAGTATTCAGTTGTGTTTGCTATTTTGCCAGCCCCCGGTCACACAGTTTTCAACCCCTCAAAGGTCTTTTCTCTCATTTTCTTTCTCTTTTAGGTATCTGTATGAATTTCTTTCTAGTGATGTAAGCGTATCCTTTATATGTGGCGAATAAATAAATAAATAAATATAACAGAATTGTACACCAACGAGTAACATTGTTGACTGTAAGATGCTATAATAATACTAATACTAATAATAATAACGGCGGAGACATTGATGTATTTTTGTGGCTAAGGATTGTAATGGCTCACATAGAACTTTACGCACAAACGTACGGGGATGGTGTGATCCGATTTTATTACCCTCATATTAAATAATTGGGTCCGCCATATTGGGTCTTTTCTGTCTGTCCAACCCTCCTGTGTACAACAAACACAACTAAACTCTTCGTTGATGACTTATCACAGCGCTACCGTTTTACTGTAGTAAGAAATAGAGAAGTGCAAATACTTGCGTTTGAATTCAAGGAGGTCTAGTACTGGATACAAAGTTTGCAACTGTGTATCGGTGAACTAAGAACATTTAACACAACAATAACGTTAAAGTGCACACATAACTTATAATATGATAATTCAATACTAATAACTATTTACAGTACTACTCTGCACAAAGCTTACGAGTTGAGCCAAGTTTTTTATTAGTCGTATACATATGACACCTGTACTTGCTATTGCCGTTTGTGCAAATGTTGTTGTTGTTGTTGTTGTTGTTGTTGTTGTTGTTATTATTATTATTAGTAGTAGTAGTAGTAGTAGTAGTAGTAATAGTAGTAGTAGTAATAGTAGTAGTAGTAGTAGTAGTAGTAGTGGTAGTAGTGGTGGTAGTAGTAGTGATAGTAGTAGTAGTAGTAGTAGTAGTAGTAGTATTGTTGTTGTTGTTGTTGTTGTTGTTGTTGTTGTTGTTGTTGTTGAATTCTTCTTACATATTTGTCAGTACTTCGAGTCTGTATTTGTTTGAAGCTAGCTATTACACTTGTTTATATTTGTACTTATCAAACGTCATGGTTAGTCCTGATGTAAAACTTGATTCATTACTATTATCTATTATTTATTGTTTGAATTAGGCTCGAGGCTCATATAAACAAGCATAAAATGACATTACAAAAAATATCTCTCGTTATGAAAGCTAGTTTTGTATTTATCTATTTCTCTGGAATGAATGAAACAGCTGTTGACAGCCCAGTCAGCGAGAAAAAAACAGTTGTCTGGGAGAGCTATATAAACTTTGGTTCATAGAAAAAGAAATTATTCTTTCATCCATATGCATTTATGGCTCCACTGATGTGAAGGCACTCTTGAGAGCGCCTGGGAATGAATTACCGGCCTTTAAATTCACGCTATCGTGTATTAGCCAGCAGGCAGCAATTCACGCTTTGGAAATTTATTCAATGATTACAGAAATCACAAACTCCATAACACAATGTATTCCCTTGTTAATACCACATGTACATCTAAGACTGATTTTCCCTTGGCGATGAGTACAACCGTGTGGTTATTGTAGCTAGGATGTAGCTTCCTGCCCTTTGTGCATGCGAAATGAAATCATCCTGGTCTCCTGAGAACGTCTTGTGTTCGTATGCGACTTGAAATCCAGTAACTTGTTCGACCCGGCTATCTAGCAGCTTCTTAACTGAAAATATCGTCTCTCCAAATATTTTGAATTTACTGGGGTATAGAAGTTTTATAGAATGGTTTTCAAAAGTAGTTTCATCCTCATAAAGTATGCATATCGCTTACTAACTAACGGTACACCCTTTATGCGTTGTGTACATGAAATATTTAGTTATCCCTGGTGAATCAAAACATGCAGTGTACGTCATACACATGTACGTCTGTCTCTTAAGTCAAGCATAATGATCATTTGTACACGAACCCTTCCTCTCTCCAAGCTGAAAAATAAATATTTGATTTTGAAATGGAGTATTTAATAAGGGTGGCAGAGCAACTTTCTCGGATATGTAAGATAACACGAAGAAAGGCCATATTAACAATGATAAGTCTTATCGCATTGCACTTATATGGTCCTATATATGTACTTTCTGCATACATTGTTAAATATTAAATTTGTTTGTTTGTTCGATTGTTTGTTAATACGTATATTGTATGCTTTTAACGTTTAATAGAGACAGAACACGAACCGACTTGCAACTGTTTAAAAGATACGCCAAGGTTGTAATATAACAAAATGTATTTTTAACAAACGACTGCGTACCAAGTTTTTTTTTATACAAACACAATTAAAAGTACAATTGCCCTTAATAAATGTCCAGACATTTAATCGGTGTACTTTTACTTATGAAATACTGGACAGGCTCTGAAGAAAACCTAATAATTGCGATGCATCTAAATTTGATATTAGTTTAGTAGCCTACTTGTTACATCTGGGACATCTCCCTATACTTACACTTCGTGTCATGAATACATATGAGTACACAGCATTGTGACACATCTGATAACATCTAATCCAAGCAGTTCAAAGATCTTGGTCGCAAGGTTACACAAATCAACAGTCATGTAAGATCGATCGTATATTGAAACGACCTCAACGTACATTATCAGTAACTAGTTTTAGTTGCAGACACAGAGCAATCTTCTATTGTACAAGTTCATTATTTTCTAATCTGGAAACTTTTCCAAGAAAATGAAATAAACACTAAGAAGACATGCACGAGAGATCAATCATGATATTCAGTATTACTCCCTGGGAAGTGTGCATTTAGAAATGGAGCACAGGCTAATATTATACTAAGATAGTCCATAGCTCACACTCACATTTTATATTTAAAAAAAATCCAGGCTGCACATTTGAATATCTCCTTAAGCTATTTCTATTCTTCTGAAAACCCTGATTTCTCTTCTGTCCAGTTTGCATATATCTTTAGACAAGTTAAATAAATCATTTACATAATCACTAATTAGACTTATCTTAAGAATATAAGGTTCAAATTCCATGTAATTTTCTTCATACATTGACTATGTTAAAGCGCATGTGTAGATTTAGTTTGAACGTGTTATTTGCATAAATTAATTCTCTTTGGTATTAGGCAATATACTCAGAATTTAATCTTGCAATTTCATACAATTGTGCACAGACACATATGTTTAAAACCGTACTTGTTCCCTACAGTTTGTAGTTTTAATCGTAATGAGTCATTTGCATAATTAATGGGGTAATTAATTAGGCCATGTTCTATGAATGCAAGCTTTAAATGACTGATGCTGTTTGCTCATGTAGTTGTTAATTTAATTAGGTATTTGCGTAATTAATTAATTTTGATTATTAGGCAATATCTTAATGTATTCTTCAACTTTCATATGACAAGATGACGGTGCATACGTTGACAATGATAAAGTTTACGTGTGTTATATCTCAACAATACATGTTTCAAAATTTCATATAATTTGGTATATACGTTGATGATAAGGAGAGATATAAGAACAGAAGCCCATACAAAAGGTATTCAGTTTACATCTGGTTATGCCCGATATGATAACAAATTTGACAACATAATTTATCATACGCCATACGTAACACTAAAATGATGAGGAAACCCTATCATGCCATCAATTATTTCTGCAATGCCAGAATCCTATTTTAATGCCATTGAAGGCATGCATCAACATTAACCTCACACTAGGGCAGTTCAACCAAGGGTTTCGTAAAACTATTTTGTTAACCACCCAAGCACAAAAAGCAAGTAGACTCAGCTTATGCCATTTTGAGTTAGATTATGTTTACATATTAATCTCCTTCATATAGAGATAGCTTATCTATTCTCTGTACAATGATAACATACCTACATCATGCATGTGAAAGAAGTCGGGAATCCCTTAGAAAAGGGATTTCTGAAAGAGTTATCAAACATATCAACATTGATTCATATAAACAATGGTTTCTATATTATTAGCCTTTTTGCTTATTTGGATAACTGAAAGGTACATGTACTTTGATTAAAGGGAATATTTTAGGCTATATCATAAAAGTAGTGAGTTAAGTAAATTTATTAATTTCTGATAACAAAACACCTTATGGTTTATCCATACTTTAGAATGTGTGTATACTAATTAAGTGGCTACATGCAGTAAACTTCAAGCAATTTTTGTAAATTTGTATGTATTTATAAAATATATTTCGTACTGAGAATAGTCTCCTACCCCGGACGGTGACCTTTTCTGGCTGTTAAGCGAGTCGTGATGTGAATAGATTGTAGGAGATAGTGAAGAATCTGTTCCACTTACACTGCCACAGTACACACAGACTCATGATAACTGCTATCTTAAATCTCCATGGCAGCCGTATTGTGAAGGATAAGTATAAATTTTCTTGAAATATCAATCATCAAGTATTATGGTATATCCTTACTAACTGAAGGATATGACAGTATTAATCTTAGTGCCAATCGATGTCAATTCTTCTCTAGTGAAATATTTCTATGAAAGCATAGAATATTTGTTTCTACATTATTCTACGGTATATACGTACGAAATTACACTGAAGTCATCCAGATATGAAAATATCATGATATATAAATGTCTAATTTGAACGACGATGCGTTTGATATGCCCAATGCGATAACTTGAATAGTAACATATATTTCTAGAGCTCCTCCTCTAGTTTCTTTACCTGAAAGAATTCGTTTGACAATTCATCGACGAATTCTAAAATTAGTCAATCCTTAATAATAAGCTATAAATTTAAAGAACATGATCTTATCTGTTATCTCATGGTCTAATAATGATCCACTCATTCTCAGGGTCTAATAATGATCCACTCGTTCTCTGGATCAGACGTCAAACTGTCTCGTTGTTCGAACATTCGCCAACAACGTAGCCATTTTGTGAACTATAAATTGTACTTTTTGCAAGAATATATTTACGATATTTATGGCCAATTCCTTAATCTAAGCAAAACATGCATAACATGTTTATGCATGCAGTAACTCATTCTTTTAAGATTAGACAGCGCTAGATACAATTTTCGGCACTAAAATATGTTGACTAAAATTAAAAATATGATTCAAAACGTAAGCCAAATAACTAAAAGATGAAATGTAATTGCATTTATTAGTCAATTAATATTGGTCAAAGGTCAAAGTTCGATAAATGTTCACTATTATAGAATGACTTGTAGATACTGGAGGCGGCGCCGTTGGAGTGATGTGCGTGATCTTTCTCTTCAGAGCAGGCCGATATATGAACGTGTCCCTGGGAATAAGTAGAAAGACGAGAGGACACTGTGTGCAGGTGGCTGGTTGGAATCCGATTGGACGACTTTTAAGGTTATTGGAGCAACGATATAGGAAGGAGTTGAATAACTAATCACCTGAAGAACTTTATACACAGTAATTTGTACATTTTGAATCATCTCTTAATCAACCAAATGTTCACAAAAGGATCATTTGATGAATAAAGGTTATTTCGTATCTTGCTTACTAATGATAATGTATATATTTAGGTTAACGTCTTTGGTCTTTCAAGTTGGTTTTCTGATGAATGTTGAAGGAATAACTAAAACAGCCAATAGTCTAAATGCTCTCTTCGTGCTATAAATTAAAGTCCCATTTCAAAGTGAGGCTTTTGCATTACTGGTTTTGAACATAGTAACGTTGTGTTTATCGTAAGTTTTGATTGATTGATTGGCTGACTAATTTGATGGTTGATTGATTGATTGATTGATTGATTGATTGATTGATTGATTGATTGATTGATTGATTAATAATTTTTAAATTCTTTTAGTAAGGTCATATGATCTGGCTTTCTTTGAAATAGACTGACTGTGAGAGGTAGTTATATTTTCCCTTGTTTTTCATAAATGATCTCTGTGTTATCGGTTTCGTCTCATCAGATGTACAGCCATTACAGATTGGAAGAACAGTTTTATATTGTCTTTTTAAGTTAATGTCAGTTTCCACATCCATTATGTCTCCTAAGACTTCATAATTTTCGCCATTTTGTTTCTCGAATACGTAAAAAAAACGTTTAGGGTCGGCAGTGAAAAAACTTAATGGGGTTGGGTAACCGGAACCAAATAATGTTTTTAGGCCTAATATTTGGAGGTTTTGTAATTTGTGGCTCATCAATTTGATAACCTTTAAAGATGTCTTTCTAGCCATGTATTATGCACCTTACACCAATTATACGTACCAGACATACTCGACATGTTATCACAAATTCGAAGCTATGATTGATAATATACACAACAAACTACACCGCAAGGTAAGGTTATACAAGGAAAGGAAAGGAAAGGCAACAAAACGCATCAAAACGCAACAAAACATAACATAACAAAACAAAACACAACACAACACAGCACAACACAACACAACACAACACAACACAACATAACATAACACAACAAAAGACAGCACAACACTGCCCAACAACACAGCAAAAGACAAGACAATACAGCACAATACAGCACATCACAGCACAGCACAACACAACACAATACAATACAATACAATACAATACAACACAGCACCGGTAACATACAACACAATCAACACGCATCATCAATAAATCCACCATGGTTTATGTGAACAATAAAATAAGATATACCCTACTTGGAAAATATAATCATATATGCAAACAAAGCTACACCAACAAAGGCATGTATACTGTGGTATCATCAATGTATATACTAATTCGGAAGAAAGTTGAAGCCTGCATGCTTAATTGATGCACACTTACAGAGGAATGTGATTTATGGAAATGACCCATTTATATTTATAGGGTGTCTATAGCACCTAATTAGATATTTTGCTTCTCGTAAGGAAGATGTTTCAAGTGTCATTTCTATTGAGGGACTTATTTATGAGATATTCTTTCAACAGACACATACACATACATTACCAACACTCAGACAAATCATATTCCCTCGTGCAAGGTAAACAACGAGAAATGTACATTTTTAATTCATAATAAAAAATGATCGTAACACCAATCTGTCAAATATTGACAACAATGTCACGTGACGGCCCCGACAAGTTATGCGACTTACGAAGGGAGTGTAGCATACAATGTCACGTGACAGCCCTGACAAATTTATGTATGATATATGTAGGGAAAGTAGCATACAATCACATTTTATCGACCCAAATTCAAATGCCATTCACAAGAGTTTCCTGGACTATGACATATGACGAATGGCAACATCCGCAACCCTTTCAAGCTCTTTATAAGAACCTGTTACTTTTTGCCTCTAGTAAACTCAAAGAACATCCTGTTTTTTAGCAGTAGTTTCATGCGTACTTTATCCACACAAAAGATATGCTCTACGCTCCATCGTTTGTCTTGAGGCCACAAGTCGGATGAAAATTGATCTCTCCGTGGTAACAGCTCTGACTTCTTCATCATCTCGCCAAGAATCACAATCACGATGCCACTTCGATCTAATGCGTGCTGTTTTTGACGTAATTGTTTCTATGGATACCATTCTTAATGGTGTGTGTCGTTTTCTAAGTGATCTTACTGATTTGTCGCCAGATTTAACGTTGACCTGGGCAAAGTGATTGCCCTGGACGTAAATGGGGCAGTTCCACCAGAATCGTATTCATATTAACCGGCGCCGACTTGCTGTACAAATACTATTAAAAAGAAACGTGCAAGCATCAGAGATGCACGGCGTGGTAACTATCTACTTACTATCCAAGATATATATAGAGACTCGAAAGGTGTAGTCATGTACTCGAATATTCAGGGTTGAATTGTACAGTGGGATATGGAATGGAATATCACACGTGTTAAACTGCTAGTAGAGCGAGGAAATTAAAAACACCGAATCACGCATACATCATGCATACCATATCAGATGAAATGTCAGTGGCAAAGCAAACTATTACACCGTGGAGATGTTAATTGTGGGAATCGTTTGCCTACACTGTAATAAAACTCAATTGAACCTTTAAACGTGCACGATATGTTTACAAACAGCGTCAAAAAAACAATTGGTAATATTCTATTTTATGATGAACAAGGCATCTGAGGTTCATAACAAATCGCACTATAGCATATTTGATATTTATTTTCACCAATTTTCAGCCATTTATATGCAGTAAGCTGATAACTCTCATCACTACGACGTGCATTTCCTTATCAAAGGCGAGTCGGTAGGACGTCTCTCGTTATCTAGTCGTTTGATCAATGAACGCACCACAAGGTGTATTGTCGGTAATTTTACCCATATTCAACTTGGATGAGACGCAATCAGAATATTTCGGGGGAAGAGGTCACTGTGTTGGAATCCCTGTCGTATTATTACATTTCACAGCGTGATATCTTTGCTGCTTTAGAAGATGATATTCCGTAATTCCTGTACTGAATAATCTCAAGTAACATGTCGGGAAAATTACTCTACGAGGAAAAAAACATGTAATGGTAACGAGAGACGAAAAGCAGTGCATCAGTGAAATCCTTTTTACATCACATCGTATGAAATCAAACTGTAGACTGCAAATAACACCACGCATGATCGCAGCATGACAAAATACAAACCAATTACGGAAATATTGTTGGTGTGATCAACTGTCACAGTTTAAATCTTACGAATACGATCCGGTCGTATTGAGCCATATGATATGTTTTAAAATACGTCAGTCGGTGGAAGAATAGGGAACTTGCAATCCAGACTGAGCATGCTCAGATGCAAAGGACTATGGGATTATCTGTGGTTGTCGTAATACCTAATCTGGAGTTACTAATAAAATAAACCTCCCACAATGGTCAGGGTAACTATGAACTGATTATTTGTGGTTACAAACAATTTATCAACAATGTTTACAATACAAATTGATTAATATTTATTATCACATTTTCCATGATGCAACATTCAACATGGTGAGTTGGCAAGTTCCCTATTGAAAAGAAAACAATAGAGAGAAGAAAGTTGCCTGATTAGTTAATATCAATAAACGAATACTGAACGACGAATATAACGACGGGATTATCACTACAATAAACCCTACCAACTGTATATATTTTATATCCTTTCAATGACACAAGGTTCTTTGTCTTATTTAGTAGCTAATCACTATCACTATAGCAGTTGTATCTGTCAGGTAGGAATACATTAAGATGAGTGGGTAACTTGACTTCCTAACATACCCTCACAATTACCGTATTCGACTGTTACGTTAAATTAGTATGCAATGACAATTCCATAGAAAAGTACATTTTCAAAACTACATCACCAGAAGTTTTACAATTCTGACGATCCATTTGATATGTGTATTGGCCTGACATGGCTAAGGGAGTGGGTGACGCCGCGTGAGGACGGGTAACATCAGGTCACACGACCTTATCTGACCCATGGTGCGGTGCGGTGAGGTGATGTGATGTGATGTGATGTGATGTGTTGTGTTGGGGTGTGATATGATATAATGTGATTTGAGTTGGTTTGGTTTGATGTGATGTGATGTGATCTGACGTGATGAGAGGTGACGTGACGTGACCTACAAGACCCGGCGAGACATAAAGTGACGTGGCGTGACATGACCTAGCCTGACACGGGGCGTGAGGTGACGCGGCGTGAGGTCAGGTAACATAAGGTAACATGACCTAAGGTGAGATGATTCGACGTGGCGTGGCTTGCGCTTGGCGTGACGCGACTGACATGACGTCTCGTGACGTGACGTTTTAAAACTATTTATGGAGCGCCAGGTATCATCAATGTTCTCTGGTACTTTTCAAAATAATAGTTATACATGAACGCCCTTAAAAAGAATATCTCAATCTCTAAATCTAATATATATATATATCGTATGCCATTTCAAGCTATTACCTGCTCTTGGACAAAATGAATGCCTTAAATGGAAGGTATGCTATTTCAGTTGGTGACCATGACCTTAATCCTCCCTAGTGTCAGTTTAATATAGATAGTTATGAATAGATTAATACAAATATCATTTGGACGTTTGCAGAAAGTCAAATTGCCATAGACACGTTCTTGTGTAACTTGTATCACAGGGAAGACAAGAAATTCTAAGAGTGGTGACAAGGTGTTTCTTTTCAGATATAGTATAGTTAAAGAAAGTATATCCCTAGCTATTTGTAGCGTGCTAGTTGTATGTTACTGGTTTGCTGCAGCATGGTTATATCCAAAATGTTGCCTAGAAAGCATTACATCAGCTGACTGCTTTTACACACTTTTGAAATCCTCCTATGACTAAGTTATAAAATGATCGATGTGGTTTTAAAAGCTCAAACTCCTGCTCATCGACGCTATCCATCGCTGCCTTCAATGGCAGCCACATTTGTCCTATCACAGCGTTTACACCACACGTTCCCTAATTTTTCATAATGCGCATTTTACATAAAAAATTCACGGTGTTAAGAATAATTTATTTATCGATAACATAATCTGGTTTATTTCTGAAAGATATTCTGTTAGAGTGCGATTATACGCTACTGTAGCGAATATATACAAAGTTAGTAGTTGGTATGGCAACGAGTGTCCCTGATTATGTCATAAATCTAGTCATCTAGTGTAGTACAAATGTATTGCATGGACACTAAAAACATCTTTAATATCGCTCGGAAGGTTTATTTAATAGCCATGGTTAATTCTACTTTCCAAGTGTAATTTTGAAGGGTAATGATTTATTTTCAAGAACTACAGTGCATTGCTGATTACTATTTACTCTTTCTGTTTTGAACAATGACGCGGGAACCGAACAAACTGCGCATGCTACACTTAATGATGCAAGAATGAATGAACTTTCTCCTTGTTACATTTTGTGAAATGAACTACCTTGCCACCATCAACACTGAATGAACGCCATAAAGGACGGGCGTCACCCTCAACAACATTTACCAATACATGTAAAGTTGTGTTTGGGTTTTTGCTTAAATTTATTAAAGCGAGACACAGTGAACAGTAAATCTGCAACAAGCTGTGTTAATGTTACGAAAGCTTCACGAACGACTAAAGTTGCCATGGCAATCGATAGTAATCATGAATTAATTAGATGGAAATGGCATATTCAGTTAATGTCTGTGAACTTCGAAGCTTACTGCACGTCTGTAGGGTTGGTTGATATGAAACCAATATATCTTAATATCACAAACTTCTAGAGTTTTATAATCAACGAAGTTAAAATATAAACCATATGTTAAGTTATAACACTACTATAGCTAGTTCTTTCACTTTGTGATGTTTATTTGGAGCAGCAGATATTCTTCCTGTAGGTTTTATTTTAATGTGAGCTGACAATTTACAAAGCTGGTTCGTTTAGTACAGTCTCCTGAAATCTACGATAATTTCCACGAAACGGCAAACTATTGAATAACAACTAATGCCTTTGTACTCAAACAGCTCCTTTCTTAATTGAAGGTTACAACATACATCATAATGGATATGTAATCTACGAATTGAATTATATCCACGTGTGATTCCGAGCAAATATTGTATTCTATCTAGTTATAATTTTAAAGATTAAACAACAAATGACTAATTCGGTTTATTCAGTACTAAAGTATGATATGACCTCATTACTGAGTACGTCTAATAGTCCTTCTGCAAAACATCAATATATGCACAGTGCATTAAGTTGGTGCCGGCAGACAAAATGATAATCAATTAGTAACGATTTATAGCTTTCTAAATGCACTCAATGATCTCATATGTGAATGAGTCGATATTCATGTCATGTAATTGATGATGTATTTAGAAGCACTCGATGTCTTGTATAAATCGATACATTGTTCACAATTCAGAGTGCAATGTTTGGGCAAGACATGCTAGGCAGTACTATTATTGAAGTAACATTATGTTCAACTAATTAATTCTACGTGTTCCCAACATATTCAGTTTAAAGCAAAAACAAAACTTGCAATAGTTGACGCATCTCAAAAGGTGCTTTATTTCTGAATATACGATAGTGTAACACAACGCTCTCAAAATGCGAAAATGTTTCCCCGCCCGTGCTTGAATTGGATAATGTTCGAAATCTCCTACACATCTCCAAATATTCTCAATAAGCCTACCCTCTTAGGATGAACCGTCGTGTTTTTCAGCGAACAAATGGTCCACTTCGCACAATGCAACACGTCAAGCATGGCAACCTGAAAAAAGGCAAGCCAATTAGACTTAACTTCGCCCCTCTTCCCAAAACTGTGAGGAGAACAACAAACAAACAACAACTTTATCTCCGAATATTCGAAATTACTTTGCGGTACGTTTTAATAAGACGTATTAAAAAGTACCTTTGTATACTTTAACCAAGTTCTAAGCAACTCTTCAATATCGAACTCACATTTTATGTATAGATTCCTAAATACAAGTGGATTCTACTGACATAATGTACTATCAAACTCGGTGGGGTACCTCGGATGTCTTAATTGACTGTGCTGCTTTCTAAATAAGGTATTAACTCATTTATAATTTTACCCAATGGCATGGGGAGTTATTGATACGAACAATAGCTTCCAAATCAACATGCATACCTACTCCCATTTCTTTTAAACCATTTCCAACACTATTCTTGACCATGAACCCTCCAGTTGAAATGGAACGGAAATCAATCACTTAATGACGTTTACAAGTCATTCATTGGTTATTCAATGGCAGGTTTGATTAAAATCGGTTGTAACTAGCGTAATGGAAATATTGAAAGCAGACAGAGAATTCAAGTAGTTAAGTGAAATATTCATTTGGAACAGGTTACCTGACAACACCTTGACTATGTTATACCATACTTGTCAATCATTTAGATTCTCTATGACTAAAGTAACTTATAGTTAAGGAAGAGTAATGCCTCCCTCCGTTGCAGTTTTCTATAATAGATGTCTACTTGGCGTGATGAACACATGCTTCATAATGAGACCGGTCTAATTTAGTCTACACCACGTTAAATAACATATACCTTGCATTAGTCATATCTTATAACCCTATTCTATTATGAATGTTAACACTGTGAAGAAGATAAGCCATCACTTCTGAAATTAATAATTCCGACCTATTATTCAAAATATACAAAATGACGCCATAGTGTGGTTAAGACTTGATTTCCGAAAAACAAGATGATAATCGGAACTGCAAAAAACTGACTTTTAAAAAATCAGAATTGCGCCTTGGAATGGGGTAGAACATTACAAAATAAATATATGCACACGTGAAATTTGATTTCCGATCAGCAAAGGTAAAATGTTAGTGGTATATATGATGTTTAGGTTGTGAATCAGTATAAAAGCAATAAGTAGTTAATACATGTTAAGCTAACCCCATCAAACCCATTAGGGAGCATAAATATTATATAATGTGACGTCATCACCCGATCACTTGCGTTACATTTAATGATTTCTTTGCATTAAGGAGGCTTTAAGATATTCCGAATAGGATTTCTGCCTTAAGGTTGTCGCTAAGTTGTAAACTACTTCTGTATTTACGAATGTGATGTAAACTTACATGTCAGATGACAGATTATATAAGAAATAATCTATTTGGATTACATGACCTGTGTTGTGTTCAGTCACTAAAAGGAGACGTCCTTATGTCATAGTTGAATTAGCAGAATTGTGGCGATGCATATGCATTATATGCTAACGAGAAATGCGGACGAGTGCTCCCATAAACTTAATTGCTCGGACACATTTAAGAAACTAGGCTGTTCGTTTATTACGTGCAATGTTCGTATAATGCTGTATCAAACGAGTCTAAAATGACCCATTACGAATGAAGATGTATCCATAGGCATGTATTGAGCCACTTCGCTGTAATGACAACTCAATTGGGTGCAATGATGAAAACCACCCTAGGTAAAACTGTCAAGTAAAATGATCTATATCGTTCGATATACAGTCCAGCTGAGACTGGTATTTGCCCCAGCGATACATCACTTATTTTTGACGAATTTTATTGTGACTATGACAGATTAGTTTCTCTGGTGATTAAATTTTTTACGAGATTGACCTCACGGTAACTGTAAAGTTCATTACAAATGTGTACTTTATTTATGTAATGTTAAATCGTTTCAAAAAAGGTCAATTTACTAATTTACCAGTCTATTTCTTAAGAAGCTGGTTTGTCGTCAAAGGATGTAATTTTTGTAATTATGTATTGATATTTAAAAACCACTGTTGAAGGTATTTTCGTCGAATGGGATGAATATTTTACCCTTTCAAACCATCTCCTCTATCAAAACTAACGACAGACTTGTGACATTTATTTTGTAATATGGTTATTCATCTACAACTTCTAACCGTTAGTACCGGCTGTGAGTTTGCCCCTGGGTCTGACAATATGAAATGCACGACGAGAACCTAATGTGACTACTGCGTTTGATGCTCTTGCAATGTGTTCTCTCTCTCTCTCTCTCTCTCTCTCTCTCTCTCTCTCTCTCTCTCTCTCTCTCTCTCTCTCTCTCTCTCTCTCTCTCTCTCTCTCTCTCTCTCTCTCTCTCTCTCTCTCTCTCTCTCTCTCTCTCTCTCTCTCTCTCTCTCTCATTTTTGCTTTATCTATAGTTTGAATTGTTCGTTTTGAAAGGTTTATGAATGTCCAGTGATCCCTAAATAGGCGGTAACACAAACAGGTTAGTAGTTATGTCTGAGGTGTACTGGATATCAGTATATCTCCACACAGCAAGAAGTGCGTATCTATTTGACTGAGATAGTTTGGTTTCGACTATCAAACATAACACTTAACTTTCATACACTATTCCTTGTACAAGACGACGAGGAGGATTGGTCTGATGATGCAATAAGATTCACTAATCAATCTGGTAGATTATTTGACCAATCAAACGGTTAAAATTAGTTTGTAAGTACGAAAAATATAAAATACTATAGCTAAATTAAATACTACTTTTGGCCTGAACAGCTTGCCATATATATATATATATATATATATATATATATATATATATATATATATATATATATATATATATATATATATATATATATATATATATATATATATATATATATGGCAGACCAACAATCGTCCTCCTCGTCGTCTTGTACAAGGAATAGTGTATGAAAGTTAAGTGTTATGTTTGATAGTCGAAACCAAACTATCTCAGTCAAATAGATACGCACTTCTTGCTGTGTGGAGATATACTGATATCCAGTACACCTCAGACATAACTACTAACCTGTTTGTGTTACCGCCTAGTTAGGGATCACTGGACATTCATATATATATATATATATATATATATATATATATATATATATATATATATATATATATATAACTCATTGAGTATCAATCTGCTAAGACAGTGCTCTATACCGCAGTGGCAGAGCGTAATATATATATATATATACTATTTGCCGATATTTCCACATTCAGCTATGCAAAATATGAGTGACCTACTAAGTGGCTTTGTCGCAACGAGTCAATAGACGAGTAATGACTAAGCACTTAGGTCATGAGTATTTTACAGCTGAATTAAGTACAACACCGAAGAATATTATAATTACACCATCCATAAGCATTATATATAAACAATTGGTAAAAATATAATGGCGGTTGGACCGGTGTGACTCAATACGAGCACCACAGAACCAATGATGCAAACATGGGTTTTTGTGACGAACGAACTGGGTGAAAATTCATATTATATGTTCGAAGGCGTTCAACCTGTCTTGATAAAGGGTTATAAAACAAATATACACTCATCTAGGCAATGTAAGTAAGAAACTTGCTCAGCTATTCTTGACTACCCAGGACTGGTTATAACATGTGACTTACGCACACTCATCC
The DNA here is from genome assembly GCF_964340395.1 of Glandiceps talaboti. NCBI lineage: Eukaryota > Metazoa > Hemichordata > Enteropneusta > Spengelidae > Glandiceps > Glandiceps talaboti. The sequence continues at coordinate 16,162,810 of NC_135569.1, read as the reverse complement.
GATTTCAATTTAATGAGTATGTTTCTATTGTTGAACAAATTCGTTGAGACAAGTTAAGTGAGATTACTCAAAGAATTTCACTTAACCCATCCGTTTCTACAAAATTTAATTAAAGAGTGTTTGCGGCGACACACAGGTTGAATAACAATGAGCGATTCTTAGATTCCTGGTATCCCGGCGATTGTATCAAATTGTTTAAATGTATGCTCGATAATTGCTGTGATTTAATTGAAGAAATTATAGCGATATTGTATCTTTCAGATTAAACCGATAAGTGATTGTTTAATAGATTTCCAGTAGTCTAAGCATTTCATGACACTGTAGACGTCAGTATTGGCATTTCTGCTGGTCACATGTAACAACGACGACGACGATTGTGGGTGGTTTTATATGGAGCCATTGGCGGTAGGAATTACCAAAGAAGACAGTGAAAGTGGGAGTATTTAAAAGACGTTTTAGTGTCATTGGATATCACAAATATTGAGATATGAGTGAACTGATGATTGCAATAGCAAAATCGATTGTAAATTAGGAGTTGCTAACACAGTTGTATTATTTATCATGTATATGCTAACTCTAAGATTCAATTCTCTATGGTCTTTGTTTTTTATGCAAATCAAGTATGACGTATGTGTATTGAATATCAATAAGCGTTTTACTGTGTTACTGTGACGTCATAAAGCTACTGAGAACTATAAACACATATTTGATATTCTATGATACATTAATTGTGATTTGATTTCATCATGATACATTCATTTGTATATAAGGTGATGTGTTCTATACTTCACAAATGGTGTTGCTGTGCGAAGAAGATGTTAAGACGAATTCACTGAGATACAAAAATGTTTAGAAGTTGCTGACAGTCCTATCACACATCTATGTATACAAACATTTACATTTATTTAAAATTTCTTTTTTATTTTTCTACATACATTTTTTTCTTAAAATGTATATCGACACCCAAACAACTCGTGAGTCTCTTTAAAGTAAACGTGTAGTATTACACGTTGACATTAATGCAAATACATTTGCATTTTTTAACGATCAACATTTCGTTTTCTTTTCGAATGACCTTTGACACTATAGATTTTTTTTAGGATAACCAAGATGACTGGACTGGAAGAAAAACATAATGAGTTAATATATTTTTTTTAAATGACTGGCAGTGCTTCCGTACAACAATGTGTCGTGTTTATATTTAATGATTTAATGCATTCACTGAGACACAACGTGCCACTGAACCTTTCTTCCTCTAACTAAGTGAGAATAATTTATCTTTAAAGGCAAAGGTTTCAATCCCAGTGTCTCGTATTAGTGTTATCTTGTCAGTGGAGCCATGAGGATTGCATATGATTATTCTTTTTCCATAACTTTGTCAGACACACCTAATGTTTATTCGTTTTCAAAGCGGACTTTTAAGCATTCTTTCTATATATAAATTAAGCAAATCTGTAGTTATGTTGTAGAGTTGAAGGAAGTAATCTCATATGTCGTATGAATTGGAATGCCTGACAACTGCATGTAGTTGGAAGTAGTTCATAAGTGAAGAGAAAGTAACGTGTCTTAGTACAGTGTGACTTTCACACTTAATGTTACACGGGATGAACGAATCAACTCTCAGTGGGAGCTTTCTACTTTCGTCGTTAAGGCTTTAGTTGAAACACTGTCCTTTTATCTGTATAATACAGGGTTTGACGAAACGTAGACCGACATTTTAAATTGAATTTGACTTTTGTTTCTATCTACGACAAGTACACTGGTGGTAAGATTGATTACATTACTGCTTGTCAAATCCTTTCCCGTCGTTAGTGCGCGATCTGACATATCGGCATGTTTGTTTTGCGTTTCGATAACGATATATGATAGCCCTTTTTGCTGTTAGATAACGTTTATGAAAACGTTTACTCTAGGGGTAGTGCCAAATAATAAATATAACAAAGCTCTTCAGTTCCGATTTGTTCGAGTAATAAGTAATCTTGACAGCTCTATTTATCCATTAAAAAGCAAGAACATCCCCAATCACACATTTACCGGCCTATAATCAATACTGAACACAACACAGGGCCTATATATATACAGCTATTCTGTAAATCTTACACAATGGATCTTACGTGACTAGACTAGATACCTACTCATCGTTTGAATTATTTGCAATAACATTGAAATTTCAGAAGAAATTAATTGATTCATGTCATGTTATTATCTTCTGATTGCTTCTTGGACGTGTGGGAAAAACTATTTAATTCCGTATAAAGGCATTTTGACAAAAGACGTCATAAATAACCGTCGTTATCGCTCTGGAAAGAATCATTTTTGTTTTGGGTTATTGCTCTCAATTACTGAAGTTTCCTTCTGAAGTGTGGTGTCTTTTTGTTCGGAAAATGTATTGCAAATACTGAATACCTATCACTGATCACACAAGATGAGATAATAGTAAAATTGGATGATTTTCAATTTTCTGTGAGTATTGCACTCCCTTGGCGCTAAGATTCTCCAGGGTATGTAGGCAACACTCAAAAAATAAGACAACCAATCTAATTGTTTGTGATTTGTTTTGATACAATTTATTGAATTAATCGAGGTGTTGAGGAAAGCTTGTCGTAGATATCAATCTGTACAAAACAAATTTGAAAACTTTTCAAGAGTATCACTCCAAAAACGAATGAATATTCCATTGAAGTGAAAAGAAATTGCTCATTAAAGTTTGCGCTTGTAAAACTTCACCACTAAGATTTATAGATTTCTTTCAATTCCTGGTGATAGCTATGATCATGATACATGTTGTATGATACATAAATCATAAGATAAGTCTGGCAATAATGTTGGTAAAAGTTTAATTTCCAGTTGTCGTACTTTCTCTATCCATGTGTTAAATGGACGATTCGATAACTACACAGAGGGTATTGTAACATGTACAGCTAATTATACGAAGAGTGTAGTTGCAAAACATAGTCATAGTATCATAGTATTTTGTAAAGGAGGATATTTGAGGCATTATGAACAATAGATTTATAATGATCAATTCATAAAAGTTGCCAAATACCTTGGTTTAACACTCTCCTCTATATTTAGCTCGAATCCAACTAAACACCAGATTTAAACTGAATACCTCCCGTAAGGGAATAACTCATTAAACTAAAAAAACTATGGTAACATGCTTTGTTTTTGGACAAGCGTGCTTTCTTAGGTTAATGTATGTGCCAAATTATACGGAATATGAAGAGTGCATGATACTGCTTAATTACTGAATATCGTTCATTATTCAAAATACTCATTAAAGGTACAAGTTGTAGGAACAAACTTCATAGGACAGGTGCGTATTATTATGGTTGATATATGTACCATATTATACGAAATTTGAAGCTTGCATTTTCAAGATACAACCTAGTTACCTAAAATCATTAATGATGCAAATTTTCCATTAAAACTGACTAAGCTATATAAAATAGTTTATAGGACATATCCGCTTTGTTATGGTTAATGTATGTACTAAATTATATTGAAATTCAAGTATGCAGTCTTAAGATATAGCCTAATTACCGAAAATTATTGATTATGCAAATTCTTCATTAACACTGTAAGGTACATGAACTAACCCTATAGGACATACACATACAATTTGTTATGGTTAATGTATGTACTGAATTGTATTGAAATTGAAGTATGCAGTCGTAAGATATAGCCTAATTATCAACAAGAATCATTAATTATGCAAATTCTTCATTAACACTGAAAGGTACATCAACCAACAAGCTTTACAGGACATATGCGATTTTTTGGTTAATGTGTGCACTTAATTATATTGAAATTGAAGTCTAATTACCGAAAATCATTAATTATGCAAATTATTCATTAACACTGTAAGGTACATCAACAAACTTGATAGGACATATGTGTTTTCTTATGGTTAACGTATGTACTAAATAATGTTGAATTTGAAGTATGTATTCTTAAGATATAGCCTAATTACCAAATATACACAGATACACAGACAGACATTCCCCTTTTAATACCTCCCGTACCCTTACGGGAGGTAACAAAACCAATCTGTACAAGGCATAAAGGCCATGTTTCAACTCTAAGTGCTGATTCGTAAGCGTGGAGGACTCCCAAATGTGGATGCTTTTAAGCTCCTTGATAACACAGTTGCTCCAATTCTTCAGTATGGTAGTAAGATCTGGGGTTTGGAGTATTCTCCACAGATAGAAAAAATCCACTTACAGTTTTGTAAATTTCTCCATAGTGTTAGTGGTAATGGTAGTTTGGTCATTATCCACTATGTGTATTTTATTTCAAGAGCGGTATTAAATATTGGTTAAGAATGTTTGAAATGGACCCAAATAGATATCCACACAGATGCTACTTAATGTTAAAAGGTTAGAAGAAAATAGGGAGATAAAATCAGTCAATTGGGTTTACCATGTGAAGAATTTGTGACATCGTTTTGGTTTTGGACACGTGTGGTTCAATCAGGAGGTTGGAGGAACCATAGATATTTGAATACTATTAACCTAAATAATAAAAGACCATGCAATGCAAACTTGGCATGATGAAATAACGTCCACCTCAAAACTGCGAACTTACTTATCTTTCAAGTCAATGTTGCAACCTAAGAAATATTTAAGCTGTGTCTATCCATGTAATTTTAGAATTGCTATGTCTAGATTTTGTTGTTCCTTTCATGATTTAAATATTGAGAGAGGAAGACAACAAAACACTCCAGAAAACTTATGTTATTGTAACTTCTGCAGCGAGTATCATTTCCTAACATTCTGTCTTCATTATGATGAACTGAGAAGGAAATTCGTCCCAAGATGGTTTCATGAAAACCCTTCATATGATAAATTTATAACACTGGCAAGCTCACAAAATATCACAAAGTTAAACAGGATGGCATGTTTCGTCTACTATTCTTTCAAAATGAGAACCTAAGTTTTCACACAGTGCTTCCATTATTTCTTCTGAACTGTAATATTTTGTGTTATATAAACTCTAATAAAGACTAGTACCTACCAGAAGTACATGTGTCTTGTGTCTGTATGTGAACGACTGAATGTATAAGTCTACAGACAATACAATATAATACAATACAATACATTGGCAATACATACAGTGGCCTTTATTGCAAATAATCTATCTATCTAGTTGCCTGTATTATTTGACTTTGTAGCTCATTTTCAGGTGGCACATAGAAATGAGTCAGATTCAAAGTGTAGATTACACCATCAGGTGGAGACTCATGTAAATGTTAATATATGTACAATGTATCGTTGGAATGATAATGAGAAACAGGAGTTTGTAAACAAATTTAATACAGGTGCTGTGAATGACCTTTTAGAGGAATCTACATGCACTGGTGATGATAATGAAAAAACAATTGATTGTATTGTTAGGGCATTCCAGTTTGCTGGTACTGACATGAAATATCCAACTGGAAATAGATTACGTCAACAACAACCACAACCCTGGTTTAACCATATTTATCAGAAAGAAAAACAAGTAAACATTAATTTAAAAGGATTCAGGAGAACAAATTCTGATATCAGTTGATATTCTGCAAATCTATAAACGTAGTCGAAATAAATTCAGAAATACATGAAGGAAATTGAAAAGAAATTTTACTAATATTGTTATGGAAAAGTATAGAAGTCAGTGGGAAAATGTTGCTGGTAGTAATGGCATGTGGGCTATGATCAGGAGTAGTAATCAACGTGGTGACCAAGACACTCCCCTATATCCGGTAAACAATGCGTAGAATATTTCGCCGAATTGAACAATCATCTGAATGTGGTCTATGGTGATACTTTGGCGAGACTATGAATTTGAAACATTTCGACGAAGTTTAGATGTTTTGAATTCAATTATTACTGATGGGGAAATAATGAAAGCAGTGTCAGAATTGAAGAATTGTAAAGTGTCTGATCCAGATGGCATTCCGTCCGAGTTTTTCAAATGTACAATTATGAATAAATTATGTCGTAACATTTTTGATACAGGTAATTTCCCAGAAGGGGATGGTCTTATGGAGTTATAATTCCACTGTATGAAAAGGAATCAGAATCTGACCCATATAATTATAGAGGGAAAACCCTTTTAGACGTTTTCGGGGAAATAGTTTGTACTATTTTAAATAATAGGTTGTACAGTTGGACTGGAGACACCAGGGCTATTTCTAATGCCCAGGCTGGATTCCACAAAGGTTTCTCGACAATGGACAACATTTTGATCTTATATACCATAATTCAGAATTACCGGCGAAAAAGAAGGTGGATATTTCACACTACAGTTAATTGGTATATCTGGTAAAATGTTTAACATAGTGAAATCGATGAACAGTGATGTGTAATTCACTATACGAAAAGTCATATTTGACCACGTCTTTCCACATGGGTAAATCGTGAGCAGAGGATGCGTAAATGTGGTGAGTATTAGACGAAGTTCCACCTTTGACTTAATTTACCCCCGGTGATCTCTCACCTGGGGTTGCAGACAGTCAAAAGTGGTGCTGCGTCTCATACTACCCATAAATAGAGATGGTGGTTAGGTGTGTCACAGGTTGGATAAAGGTGGGTAAATGTGGGCATGCCTTGGCAAGAATGAGATGTTCATGTCTTAGTCTTAGGAAGGGCACCATACTGGTATTGACATTGAGGATAGAATTTGTGAAATATGTTTAGAAGGTATCGAAGACGAATATCATTTCATACTTATATGTCCATTATATCAAACTATAAGATGTCTCCTACCAAATTACTATAAACGTTTTCCAACCCGTGTTAAATTCTATAATTTGCTGAGGTCTAATTCCACAACTGTGTTGAGGAATCTTGGTAAATTAGTTTATAAAGCTATGGATTTAAGACAAGAATTTTATATGGGCCCTTGAAATTGCTTGATAAGTTTATACGTTTCTACAAAATTTTACAACCTGTTATACGTTATTCTGATTTTCATTCAATTGTTAAGTAAATGTCATTTTGGCCTGTGGCTCAAGACGAATAAACAATACATATTAAAATATATGTCGTAATGAGATGGTGTTTGTATTTACTTTGATTAAGAACAATCTATGGTTTATACAAAGCTTTTCACCTCATTTACTGACCACTCATTCGCTCGCTCAGTAGAATATAATGCACTGTGTCATTGGCTCAGATGTTCACAGTTTTATTGGTGTATGATTGTCCAAATATTAGGAGGTAGCAAATTTAAATTCATTACTAGTACTCAATGAGTCTTGTATGCAGCTGTTAGTTATTCACAATCACATTATTATACAAGTATAAATATCTATGAAAAGCGCGTCCTACAGCGGATTTCAAACTACCGTTCTGCAGCTCTGCCTGATACAATGTCACAGCAACTAATAAGACTCTACACATGCTACTTACTTTAAGATAGCTAACAAGACTTAATGACAACAGTTTTGTGCATCTTTCTGTCTAAATGAAACGAACTGACGTACCATCATACAGACATCAAATGCAGACGTGAAAACATTGGCGCCCGTGTGTCTGCCTCTTGTTCCACTTTGTTGGTGTAAATGATTTATTCTATTTAGACCCAATTGCGACCCAATTTCTACTTAATTCCTATGCAGTTGTATCAAACAGACCTGATATAAGGTATTGTGAAATCTATCTATCTATCTATCTATCTATCTATCTATCTATCTATCTATCTATCTATCTATCTATCTATCTATCTATCTAGTAAAGACAGTGATTGATAATTAAGGGCCTTCAATGATCAAAGATTAGAAGGTTTACACCATTACAACTAGAACTGAAAGACTGTCTAAAATGGTGGTAAATGTGAATTTGATGATATCTTATATTACCAGCGTGTTGATCACAATAGAGAGTCTGTCTTTTACTTCATATACATTATGCATTAATATTTGATAGTCATCTGCTAATGTAATCGTTTATAGCAAAGACGGTAGACAATACGGTTGAGGATGGGTGATGATGATGATGATATTGTAGGAGTTACTGTTTATACAGACATCCCACATGTATTTATATCGTGTTACAAACATCTAGATTCCATTGAATCTTATTAAAGTATCAATTTGAACTTAACACAGCTTCAGTCTGTACACTTTTTCTGTCTGAGTCCATTGCCATGTAAGGTGGCAAATTAACACAAACCAACAAATATTTCAATACCATGACTCTAATAGAAGTCACTTTCAGCCACTTATTCAACAATCCTAAGATAGCAACTGTCTGAAAATGATTCATATGTTCCATTACCTAAAGTACATACACCACATACGATGTTTTAATATGTTTAAATAAGAAAGCAACACACATTGAAAGCTGTTTGTTGATGCAGAATGCTTCTTGTCTTTTGTTTAATAGAAAAAGCATCTTCTATCCATGATTAAGCCTAAGAGGTTTTAAAGGATATATCAAAGCTATTTTGTGCAATTACTATCTTTCTAATACACTTAAGACTTATACACACTGAGCCACCATTAGTATAAAGCTATAAAAGTTGCTAATACAAGCAGCCTTATGCACTTTGAGCAAATACAATTGCTCATGTTAGGACTAAGATTTTAATCGTTTGGACCAAGAAATTGTTCTATTCATAATAGACATGTCATCAGTGGCGAAACTTCCTGCATTTGGGTTTGTGACTCCATTAGAACAGTTTATCGGCTTGCACAATATAACTTAAAAGGAAAACGTGGCTTTTGAACGTTATTAAGTGGAACAACTCAACCAAATGAATATTGCATGCAAAGAAAGTCTCACGGAAGGGCACTTTTTATATAGATCATTTTCCTTTGCACCAAAGGTAACTTTGTATATTTTAAGTCATTTAAGACGTTAGAGAAAGAGGGTCTATTGAAAACAGATATTATTGTGTGAAGACTTGAGATGTATCCAGTGCAATATAAAACGAGCGCTATTCACTTAGAAATACTAAGTGGATTCTAGCCTCGGTGTCTGAATAAGATACATTTCTGTTTTAATTGGAATGAATAGATATTAAATGCCGTAAATATTCCATAGTATTGCAATATAAGCATTTCCTAGACCTCTTGCATGACGTTAGTTTATAGGAGATTGACAGACAGACAGACAGACAGACAGACAGACAGACAGACAGAGCTAGTGAGAGAAAGAAAGAGAGGGACAAATTGAATTGAATTACAGTTACAATCCGTTGCTGTTAATGTTCTCGGCCGTCATTAACATCCTATCTGGTTTTGCAAAAGGTAAAATTGGTAATTTCTGTTTAAATGACATTGCATTTTGTGCTCGCTAATATCACAAAATAATAATACATTTACATGCCGTACATGTTTTGGGTTTGCTGTTTTATGCTTTTGATTGTCTTTATCAGAAATTCCACTGATCATGCAGTGACTACGTCCCTGAGAAATCATCTGTTTCATCATGAAGCTATTTGTCATGCCCTAATATGTGGATACTGCTGTCCTACCTATTGGAGACCGAGCTAGAGAGCATACGTACCCTACCTAAATGATATTTATGCAAAACAAAACTAAGCATGAGTGTTGGAATATTGGAGAACAATACAGCAAAACGCTTGGTTGGAAATTATTGTGAACTACCCAAAATCAATCTGAAAACACCATTGCGACAATACCCCACCGATATCATCTCTGTAGCATGTCGTAAGCGGGGAAACTCAAAAGAAAACTTCGTTCAAATTTGACGCACTCCATTATGGGGAAAGGGGAAAATGCGAAATGGGAAAACAGAAGTATGCTTGATCCTTTCTTATAAATATACAGAAAGTGGATCAAGCAAAGACATGGTATTCTCCTGCTATACATACGATTGCTTAATCATTTCAATCAACAATTAAATGTAAATAGTTGTTGAGTTCTTAAAAATTGTTCAATATACAACAATTTAAAGGAAGATAGACCCCTACAAGGTTTTGTCAATCAAATCTCCTGAGCAATATGTATGTATGTATGTATGTATGTATGTATGTATGTATGTATGTAGGTAGTTAGGTAGGTAGGTAGGTAGGTAGGTAGGTAGGTATGTATGTATGTATGTATGTATGTATGTATGTATGTATGTGTGAGTGTGTGTATGTATGTATGCATGTATGTATGTATGTATGTATGTATGTATGTATGTAAACAGATTTTGACAAGTACACACACACACGCATAGATGGAGTAAGGAAATTACGATTACAGTCATGATACGTAAAAAACATGGATGTCACCTACCGGTATTACATCATGATAATTACATTACGTTCTGTCAATATATATTAATTACACGCACAAGTGAATGATCATTATCGATACCCAATATTTTCCCGCCAAAATGTTCTGAAAGAAATCTCCCGAGTCTCTAATTTATTGGCATTTAAATTAGATTAAAACAGAATAACCAATTGGAATTATATTGATACACTAATAGTTCTACCATTGGTATGCGAGTTACCTTAATTCTCACAAATGGAAGATGAAAGCACGTTCAACTTAGTTACGATGTGATTGGTAGTGAAGGAATTAAAGGAAAGTCATTAAAATTCACTCAACCCAACATGCAATATAAATAAGAGTTAAAGTATATGATAATGACACCGGAAACCAATACGTTATTGAAAGTCTATTTTGAATTTGACCAGAATTAAACAAAACTGATTAGTTGAATCAAATGTGTACAACATGACATCATAGAAAGATTACAAATGTCGTCAACGATGGAAAGGATAAGATTAGTAGGTCAGGCTTATAATCCTACCAAACATGATGCCGTGCCCAAATTAAATTACAGAAACCAGGTAATCGCTTGGCAAGTCTAATAAAATCGACAATCTTGTTAATCTTTTCCGCCACTAGACAAATGACAATTTGATTTGATGGACACGTTTCATCGAAATGAATATAACACTGTAAGATAACAAGAGTCAAATGATGGAATAACAACAAAAGGGCAAATGTAGATTTACCGATATGTTTGTAATGTTAAAGATTTAAACTTACTAAGGAAAACAACAACACGCGTCCGTGTACTATTTTCATTACTTAAAATGAACGCCGATCAAACTGTGTAAGAGAACGTGGATAATCACATTTAGTCTGAGAGAAAGATAATCAATATACTTGAACAATATTCATATTCTTCCCTTTGTGTGAGACAATGACGTGATAACCAAACAGATAAACAGGTAACTGAATGTTCTACAGTTATATCGGACTTAACATTTTGTAAATACGGACACATCAAATATGCCTGTGTTTCCATTGACTGAACATGTATATTGAATTTGGTAAGGTTTGCTTCATTCAAAAATTCTAATTAAAGAGTGCAAAAGTTATATTCCATGAACATTAAGATTAATGCCATGAAATATATTCTGTGCAGCTAAAAGAATGCAGTAGTTTTATTTTCATTTTTGATTCATGACATACTAATCTTTCAATCTCGATATTGTTAACCTATTTAAGGTGACCTACATACAACTGAGCCATTTCAAAATGACAATTGTTTGATTATTTCAAAATAGATTTGATTTAGAGGCCTGTGGTTATAAGTCTATGAATCCATTATGCAATATTAGGTAAACAATTAGATCGAGCTAGATTGAAGGTCTGATGACGTCATTCTTCGTTAAAGGAGAAATGCTTTATCACATCTGTTATAAATAACTTTAAGAACAGCGCATCGTAAATAATATGTGATAACTGTGAGACTACATATGAAAATCGCATTAGTTGATCAGAACCCTCTAGCAATTAAGGCATTTAAAGTCTACCACTCCAACGTATGTAAATTAGTCATCACCTCATTTGCATACATATGTGCGTATATGAACATGGTAAAGTGTCCATATGAGGCTTTCATACATTACGTATGATTGCCACCATAATGCCTTCCATTCTTTTCTTTCAGATCTCAATTTCTGTTTTCGTTTCCTATTAAATGGACAATGTATGACATCATATTTGACAATCATTAAAAAAAAATCTTGACAAGAATGAACCTTACCAGACATATCCATGCACAAGGACGTAAACCCATGTTATTTGGTTGTGTAACCTAATTATTCAGATTTGTCTCCCAAATTTCAATAGAGTAGTCATGCTAAACATGGTTACTCATAAGCAAATCAAAAATTTATCATTCACTTAAAGGGGAACAAAAACGAAACTGGTTTTATTTCTGTTGCATTTGTTTATTCTTAAGACACCCACAACAGTTAACAACCATTTATCAAGTAAACCCTTCCAAAACATAGTTATGAAAATTGGCAACTCTATCTTAGTAGGCGTATGCTGTAGCCTTGGGCCAGGTATTCTGGGTAACAAACAAAGTCAAGAGCAACTAATCTCTTTACTCCTTGTCCAAACAATTCTTATACTATTGCTTTAGAATATTAGGAGCGGTAAGCTTTGTGTATTTATCAAAAAGCTTCACCCCAGGTTTGCAGGTTTCTCATAATAAGCCAGATTTGCTCAGTTTTATAATCAGCTTAAAAATGTTCTGCTATGTTGAATTAGTAAAATGTATCTTGCCTCAAAATAAAGAAATGCAGCACACATAACATTAGCCTCCATTTTCAAACTGTTCTTTAATTACATTTTGTGGTAAAGTCATTCATTATCTGTAAGGCGTGAAATGACATTTTAGCTATTTAATGGTTAAAAGAATAAATTTTACTAGCATTTAGACGTTGAAATTAGATATTTGACAACTAAAACAATTGACAGATAGAACACTAGAAACATTCTTTTGCTGACGATATGCGTTATTAAGAGCAGTCCCGTCTATTGTACTATATGAATTCAAACTCTGACAGGGTATAATAAATGAGTTTTCGTTTTTCATGTTCGATTGATTTTCATGTAAACGTAAAATGATTGGAATGATAATCATTTAATTTATTTCTGACAATAACGTAATTTGTTGGTAATGAAACTTAACTAATTTTTTTAAAAAGAAGAAAACATGTCGACGTAAGTGGTCCTCAATTTCAACATCTACTAGTAACTGCTGCCATAGACACTCAGTATTCACAAAATACTTCTGCATACACACCGTGGTTACTGTATCCAACATGTTATCTGAGGCATTCATTACATTGTTTAAAATCACATGATGTTTCTCTTTCCGCTAAATTACCTGCATTACTGAATATTAATCAGGACAGGAAACATGAACGTTGACATTTTCTATAATTAATGTTGTAGTATATATTTCGTACGTGCTAATATTTCTATTATAACTGATATCTTTATTACATATAATGGATGGTCAGAGCTGGATATCGTTATCATTATCATTTTACTAATATTTTGGTGAGAAGTCATGACAGTCAGCAAGCTGCAGACAAGTACTTCTGCTTGGGGTCTCAGCGTTCAGATCGCCTTTACTAAGTGTTTGACCCACATTTATATTTTAAGAGTACTTCTTTTGGAATGTTTTCTACTATTTTTTCAATCGATATAGTAGTCAGTGGGCGTTGGGAAACAAAACATGTACATTGTGTTAAGTTACATCTATATAATTACTTGTTAATTGTTCAGGTTTACATATGGACATTGCCTCAAAGTAACATATCTTTGTATCCTACGTCTTTAGATACGCAATACACATCTGTTACAGAATCAATTTTTTTAAATGGAGCATATATTTTCAAACATTAGGTAAATTATTGTTGGGAGATTTCACACATTTTGTTTAAACCTTCTATTCTATGAGCAGCAAACAACAAACCTTCAACTACAAAATCATTAAAAGGAATTACATAATACATGTTTTAATCTTAGGCCTTTCCTAACGGAATGTCCAATTCGGGTATTTGGCACGTGGACAGTGGTGTCACAAATAAAGAAAGCAGTAAACTTTACAGGTCTGCAAAAATTGAGGATGTACCAAAAGCAGCTAAGACGAGCATTGTTGTGGTGTAAAGTTGGTGTTCTCAAGAGTATTTGGTTCTTAATTACAACACAACCATATCAAATATAAACACGTGTAAAAGAAATATAGATATTCGACTTTTAAGGTAACTGTTTCACATTATTTGACTTCCTATAAATCCCAACCGTAATTAAAGTATGACTTCATGTAATAGATTTCATCATAAAATATATAGATGTTCACATGACTTTGAGTTTTGTTTCTGAAAGTGTAATTAGTATGAACAAAAGCAGACTTTCATAGATTTTCCCGTTCTTTGTCTACAATTAATTTGTTAGCATGCTCGTCATGTTTGCTCAATAGTATACCTGACATGTCCCTTGGTATCGAATTGGAACTATACACGATTCAATGCAAATCTACGATTCCTTGTAAGGTGTAGGAAGTTAATCACAGCGGTCATTATATTCCAGGGATAAGAATCACCATGAGATTATTCCCCAATTGAAATGTTTTATTAACGAATTATAAACGAACTTTTCTTGGTCCTACAGGAAATCATGGAACGATCGAACAGTCATTTTTAGGTCCAGAAAGTTTGCTAATCTTTGCAATCACATCTTATCTAGACTGGAGTGTCGTAACCTGCACTCTTGAAACAGTCAATCGTATCCTCAGTTGATGTCTTTAAAAGAAGGAAATGTATCTTAGATGGATTGAGAAAATTACTTTACTCAAATGTCTATCAAGGGAACTTTACTTAAGCTTGTCTAGTTGTACCGGGATGGTCATGAGGGACGGCGATCTTAGCAAATGTATAAATTAGGTAAGTGAAATTTTCATGGGTGAAATAATCGTGATCGTCCTACTTATCTTCGACAGTCATAACTCGATTTTCAAAGATCACATATGTTGTTTTAGTAATCTCTTGCAAACTTAGGTCAACCAATTTGGCGCTTCTCAAGAGTAGTGCGCCAGGGATGTAGACACTTGCTGGTGGCATGACATCCTTTGAGAATATTCTCATGTTATGTGCAATGTCACCTTGTCTATCTGCAATTTTAGTTTCTAATTCTGTCGGTATTTGCTGTAATTTGTTTTTAATTTCTGATATGGTTCTTCTATGTACTTCCTTTACAATATTGCCAGGTACTGAGCAAGGCGATAAGTCGTTGGTATCCGTGCCTTAACGATGGTAAGCATAGCTGCAACGTACTGCTTCCTATATCATTGTATCGTGTTCTACGTGCTTAAACTACCAATATTGCATTCCACGTACAAATACAACGCCTAGCTTTGTAGAAATAACTGTCTATGGGCTAGGTCAACATATGGGCAATAGAGTTCAGTTTAATTTCATTTTCAGTACTATGGCCAAATCCCTGTGGAGAATTAGAGGGAAAATGCATGTACAAATTTCGCCTTGTTTGATTTTAGAACATGAGCGAGATGGACCAAAGGATGACTATGTATTCCATAACACATACGAAAATATGGAATGTGTTTGTGTCTATAACATAGTTGCCTCTAAACCAAATGTATCCAGGTCAGTAGTTATGTATCTCTGCACAAGAATACGAAACCTTGGCCTAGGAGTTGATGGCTATTGGTGATCGATTCTTTTCAAACAGTTGTCCATAGTTTGTTAAGTCATTGGCACATAGCTGCATTTAGTCTACAGACATTGACATTCAAACCAATATCGCCAAGTCAACTGTGACAATTTGATCCTGTTTATCTCAAACACGTGACAAGTTTCTACAATTGAGTCCATGTTCTGAATAACTAAGCACAAGTAACAATACTTAGCATGAACATTTATGGTGTCCATCACCTCATAACATAACCCACAAGGCTAAGCTTCAATAAACTTTACTTTTGAAATTTGTGTTTTAGTTGCTATTAATATCAAAAGATAATTTTATCTATAAGTACAGATATATGTTCATGATTCCTGGAGACAGTATAAAACGACAGTATGGATAAAAAGCGAAAGCGAATCCATGTTATAATACTTTCGACCTGTGAAACAGTGACCGGTCGTCTAGAAACATGCAAGTCATCATACTATTGTGATACGGTCGATAGAACAAGTGTTTATTGCAAAACTAATCATCACTCATGGTTAATTTCTTTCAAATGACATTTCTTTAATTATACTAATTGAGCGTTTACAATGTAAAGAACACCTACTTGTATACATATGCCTTACTGAATGTATGTAAATGAAAAAATAATTGACCTTTATTATTAATTTTTGCAAATCCGAACGGTTACATTCTTGTATCATTTGTTCGGCATACTAGAGATGTAACGTAATGAATACATTCACTCTGGCATCAGTTATTTGAAGTAATTTATGGTAGCTACGATAAATGATAAAGATATACTGGGATAAGCCAGCACTAATGATGAAATATGTAATTGTCAGAACAGGTACAAAATATTCAGGCCATACGCAGTTATCCCCAAATTTGTCCGTTCTTGAAATTTGAAGTACGTTTGGACAGCATTTCTATACCTAATGTGATTATTGACAATTTCCTTCGTTGTAGTTTTAGATTCTCCTCTAATCTGCGGAATGATAAAACGCAATAAAGAGGCTATTGAGCCTGCATCCATTCAGAATCAATTAAAACGTTGTGGAATGATGTGCTCCACCTGGGAAAAGATAAACAAAGCTCTTTTTAAAAGTCATTTGTCTGTGTGCTTGAGTACTATAGTTCCGATAAAGGCACAGAGTAATCAAACCAAGTAGCTTGCATCTTACATTCATTGATGGGCTTTGAATGGAAACGTGACAACAGTTCCATAAACACTTCATCATAAAATGAGAAACCATGCCAGCCAAAGAAATTTTCATTAGATAACGAGATGTCACTTTTACTTCTTATCTTTTCCTTAGCAACAATACATTATATATTTATTTCATGTGGATGAGTATGTAATATAACAAAGCCGTTGTTATGTTCCCAGGGTAGAGTTCAATCACGGGACAGCAACTGTAATGGCCATCATTTTTTCCGTATATTCCGTGTAGAATGCAAATGGCTTAGTTACTGACACATTATTGATGGTAGCGTTTATCAACCAAAGTGGTTGCCATGGTGATGGTCGCAATTTGTTGCTATTGATTCCTTTATTATTCATTTATCATCCCAAAGATTGCTTTTTGCGGGGGTGGGGATGGGGGTGTTTGGCTGAGCACTCGCTATGGCTGTATTATCTGCTCGTCTTATAAGCATGCTTGTAATTTTATTAATCAATGTTTGTTCCCCTCTTTCATATTATATTCGATATGTTCCAGAGTTTAATCAAATCACATTGCGCGCTTCAAGCAGTGTTGCTATATTTATAAAAACAACCATGCGAATATATGCTTGATATTATACAAGGAGTATGTAGGCCGTTCTTTAAAAACGTTAACTTAGCCTCCGTGCCTTCACAATGTGTTAACTCTATTGATACACAAGGTCGCCAACGTATTAGTCGTTTTATCGAGTAATTGTCGATTAATAAATTAAGTGATCGCGATGTTTTGATCAAATTATCTTTTTTTTTGCAGTGTGACAAGCCAATCTCCATAATTGAGCATATCATGTTATAAGGGTAAATGTACCTAAAACCAAGTCTTACGCTCCATGATCTCATTACGCTTACCACATTGAGCAAAGCAACTGTGTCATGTATTCTAGGAAATTGTCTATCATATACCGCTGGGCGCTAAGAGCTGATACTGAATTGCCTGTTCCTTGAGCTCGTTAATCTGTGATAACGATTGCAGGATAGCCGTACCAAGGGTATAACCCATTTGTGTTACATTCTGATTTATTCGCAGCTACAACTTCAATCATTAAGTTAATTGATTTTCGTCTTTTTGCGAAAGGGATAGCTAGTGTGAATCTTGTTGTCCCTGTTAAAATCTGATAAAATACCGTAGAAAACGCTGTGATATATATGAATTAATACACCCACTGAACATGTAAAAGCCATTGACCTGCGGATATATTAACACCAAAAACATTTTCAACAATGTTTCCTGTGTACTTCTGGCTCATTGTGGAGAATGAAAGTATATACATCAATATCATATACTAACTGTTGACAATTTTGAATAAAACATGCTTTACCGTCGTTATTGAATACCTTAAATGCCATTAAAAGTCATTTTGATGCTAATTCATAAATGTCTTTACCGAATGTGTATTTGTCTATGCGTATAGCTATTATGTTTGTTTGTTTGTTTGTTTTTTTGTTTGTTTGTTTGTTTGTTTGTTTGTTTGTTTGTTTGTTTGTTTGTTTGTTTGTTTGTCTGTCTGTCTGTCTGTCTGTCTGTCTGTCTGTCTGTCTGTCTGTCTGTCTGTCTGTCTGTCTGTCTGTCTGTCTGTCTGTCTGTCTGTTTGTTTGTTTGTTTGTGTTGTTTGCTTGCTTGCTTGTTGGTTTGTTCATTGGCTTGTTTATACTTTGATTCAGGAGACGATTATAGAAGTGTATAGTGTTATTCTGAGATTTACGGTAGATATTACTGGTCTTGTTCAAAATTGAAGACAAGACAATATATGATGAAAATCTGGATGAAAATCAACGCACGTGAATTACGTGTGAATGGTACCGCCATGTGCACGTGTGTGCACAATGTCCAAATTCAAATTTTAGTCAATTTATTTTATATTTGTTATTTGTATTTCAGCCATCTAAGCTTTAGTAAGTATGAACTTCAGTTAAGAATTAAAAAAATAAAAAATAAAGATCAAACATTCCAGTGTAAATACCCCGATATGTCCACACATTTTGTCGTTTCAAAGGGACAATATTAAATGATATTGCCTAGTTTGCGAGGAAATAAGGCATCACTGTATCTACTCAGTACTCATATCACGTTGTACATCCAGAACTACAAAATACGTGTCGAAAGGTAGAGATGAGGCACCATGCGAGACTTTGATAACGTGCATACTACACCACGTTGCATAAATAAGGCTAAAATTAGTTATTATTGTTCCCAGTGGATATGTCCTCCGGTTATCGTGTCACGCTGCGTTTACTGTATGTGCTTACACTCACTATATAGCATTCATCAAGACATCAATACATAAATTGGGTACTGTATTTGAGGGTTTTTTAAGTATCTACCATTATACCAATTTTAAAACCATTTATTTCAAAGCAAATCATGATAACTCAAAACACTGACTCGCACAACAACGAATCATCGCATATTTGTATATTATTGTATGACAACTCCATAATCAGATATAATAAATTATCATTTCTTGAAATAATTGTTTAATGTTATCGTTTGTCCCCAATTCAAATCCATCATTATAATAAAATGGTGGTAGTGATGATGGTGATTGTAGTAGTAGTGGTAGTAGTAGTAGTAGTAGTGATGGTGGTGATTGCAGTAGTAGTAGTAGTAGTAGTAGTAGTGGTGGGGTGGGGACGATAGTTGTGTGGTTGTTTCTGTGGTAGTTTTGGTGGTGGTAGGGGGTAGTGGTGGAGATAGTGGTGTGAGTGGTTGCGATTGTTGTGATGGTCATGGTCATGGCATCGTCGATTGGTAGTACTACATGAAATGAGATCCAGTGCCGGTGATGTTGTGAATGTGTTTGTTACATCTACCATAGCTACCATAATTACGATTGCTGTTTATTATGACATTGAAGTTGTTTGTTTGTTTGTTTGTTTGTCTGTCTGTCTGTTTGTTTGTTTGCTTGTTTGTTTGTTTATTTATTTATTTATTTGATTGCTTGTTTAGTTTTTTGTTTGATTTTCACTTTCACATTGCTTTGACAGTATATGTGCATACCATTCTTGAGCAATTTATCCAATGAAATATCAGTTTTCGTTTACAAATTGTACACTTACTAATGCCCTGATCCAAGCTGATGTTAGGCAATGTCTCTTCACTCCAATAATGTACGTGAAGTTTACGCCACCATGGATATTAACATTTTGATTAGTGTCGGACGTCCATCGACACTTTGCTAGATTCACAAAGAAGCCAAATAGTAACGATACCATTATTTGTCATTGATAATGATTAAATGATAATGTATGTGAAATCATCGATTGTGTAACAGACTGTGAATTCAAGTAATATTTTCTGTTTTCAGTAAAGCTAGTGTTATCAATGAGTAAGCTGTTAAATCTTGTTACGTCTATCAACCATTATGTTCTTCAAATGGTATTCATTTGAATTAGACGATAGAATAGCATCGTTTTTGTGCAAAGTTATTTTTAGATTCTGCAATTGTTTCAGGAAGCATGCAATTCTTGGAAGCTGCATTGCCCATTGTTGGAAAATGCAAGTCAGTGCATAGACTGCTTCAAATTGTCGGGGATTTGTCCTTTTGGGCAGGAACTTGATCGGAAGGTTAAACTCGCCTGCAGTGATATTTCTTTAGAAAAAGGAAGCTACAATACTTAGTATTCGGCTTGCTTTGATCTCCGTTCTATGTTTAGAATGTGATTAGATTTAAAGCCCAATACAACTGATTCACATGCTTTATGCCTTTTTAATCATGCAATAAAACATGTTTATGTAGGAAGGACCGTCGTTGAAAAACAGTATCAGTCTAAGCATGAAATTTGTTGTTTGTCTGGCGAGCAATATGACGCCATGAAGCCATTTTGCTTTCCAGAGCATGACAGTTGCGCACGCGCAAATCACAAGTGCCAGATAAAGCTGGTCATACTGTAATGGAATTTCATTTAAAATTTCCTTCAGTGCCGTTGGGTCTGAAATGCCTATAGCAAAAAAAATATTAGAAATTATTGGCATTTATCCAAATTGATTTTGGAAATATAAATCACAGAAAAATTCTAAATCCTGTTCTGGGACTATGAATGTTGTTGCTACGATCCACGGACAATATTGATTGTCGTTACCCTTTTTGTTGAAACCCACTTTCAGTTAGCACGTGTAATTGATTACCAAATGGTGCCATTAGATCCATCTCATGACAAGATATTGGACTACACGAGTATTCTTTTATTTACGCTTAATATCGGTTACCAAGGTAACCTTGTAATCTGCGCTTAATGATGCAATCGGATGTGCCACTTGAAAAAAACAAACGTTACATGGAATTTCTGTGACGAAGTAATTTTTAAAAACACATCTCTAAAGGGGATATTGTATATTTTAATTCATTATTGGTTGCTATAGTAACAAGCTTTCAAAGAAGCTATTGTATCAGGCACTTGAACAATTAAAAAATATATACAGACGTCATGTTGGTTCGAAGTGAAGATTAGCTATTTCATCTAATTTATCAATGTTACCATAGTAACCATTAAATTCACCTTTATGTATTTGGATTAACGGTCTCAATAAACGTATGCAAAAATGTCATTTAATTTGTGAGCATGGCATTATTTGGCAAATATGATTCATTTCAGATTTCAAGCACGTTTAGTATGGCTGTCTCCGAATTCCTTTGTTGTGATAGTGTCATTGGAGCTTGGAATACATAACAGGTACATTTTTCTAATAGATGATCGTTATCGAAACCAAGCAACAATTTGATGTCCAATTACTTTCGGATATTATTGACCATTCTCTGTATACAATAGAATCAATGGTACACCGGTCAAAGAGCAAGAAAAGCAAAGTTACAAAACTACAGTACAAAATACTATTTCCATCAATTATTCCATTCACTTGGTGATCGTTTCAAATCATTATAAATGGTCATTTTGTATTGTGGAAGACCTAATTTCCACACATTGAGTGCTTTTGGTATTACTGATTGATTACATTTTCAAGGATCCGATACAAATGATCGGAGTTTGTGTTCAGACTTGATGTTGATAAAGTTGGAGAAATCAATTTTAAAATCTGCATATACCTAATGAGTATAGCAAAGTTAATAATGTTATGCATTAAATAAAATATATTTGAAAGATAAAAGCAATTTTCATGTTTCCATCCATGATAGAATTTGCTCTAACAGGAGAGGAAACTGAGGAAATTAAGTAAAAAGATGAAATGTGAAATGCGTTAGTGTAAGAAAGATATTGTGTTAAATATTTTACATATATGTAAATTGGAATTTGAAAAGTGACCTTCTCAAAAATGAGTCATGAACTTGTAAGCTTTCATGAACAGTATATGCATCATCAGTTCAATTGATTCTTCACCTTTTAATAGAGTATACTTTCAATAATTGTATCAGCATCGTGCTCAAAAACAATTACTGAATAAAACCATTATCGGTTAACAAATAATGAGGTCTTTAGTTTATGATGTTTTAATTATGTATATATTTCTGTAGAACCCCTATATGTACATATACCTACCTACCTCTCTATCATTCACCAATCATTACACATTCAGACACGTACACATACATACATACATACATACATACATACGTCTGTCTGTCTGTCTGTCTGTCTGTCTGTCTGTCTGTCTGTCTGTCTGTCTGTCTGTCTGTCTGTCTGTCTGTCTGTCTGTCTGTCTGTCTATCTATCTATCTATCTATCTATCTATCTATCTATCTATCTATCCATCTATCGATCGATCGATCGATCAATCTCTCCAAATATCTATCCATCCATCCATTTATCTATCTACAACTGATCGTAGTTTGTTGACCAAGTACTAATAAATCAGTTAATTACACCTACAAGATCATATTCCTAACTAAATTATTTACTCATACTCATTTATTTCTACCAGATAATTGTATTGATGGGGTTACATCCAAAACTAAAATACACAAACAAATAAACGACACTTACCTTCATTAAAATGAGAAGGAAAAAAAACATTTTCTACCATGCTATTGTTATTGAAAGCCTGTTTGTTGTAACCCAAGGAGATGAAGTCGTGACGAAATAAAAAAGATTGAGTATCTATTCTTTTTTGATTTGCTTTAAATGGTCGAGAGTATACAATTGGGGATAGCATTCAATAGCGATGCTTCAGGACAGGGTTATTTTAGTAGGTTCTATACACCTTATTTTTGTAATAAAATTCACATTCATTTATATTCATGTCTATTTTATTGAAAGATTCTGTAAGAATCTTGTTGTTGGAATTATTTTAGACTAAGTATTTGCTTTGACACTATATTTCTGGACCCTAGCCGATTAATATAATATTTGCTTTGACGCTATTTGTTTTAACACTGGAACCTAGCCGATTAATATGACGTGTTTTGACACTATTTTTTAAAAACAAAAACTGCACACTAGCCGATTAATACGATATTTTGACGTTAAATGTTTTAACAAAAACTTGACACTAGGTGATTAATACGACATTATTTATAATGTTATCTGTTTTGACAAATACTAGATAGTTTTAAGCCAATCCTCTTAACAGGCATACAGAACTCGATGATCTCAAGAGGTCTCCATATTCCTACTGTATGGACATAGAAAGGTTGAAGATAAAATATCGAAGAAATACTTCAGGCGATTTATAACGGCATTTGTTTTGTATTCTTACATAATTCAAATAAGTACATATCTCACTTATAGTACAAAGTTGTTTGTGTAATCACAAACATTAAACACGCACAGATTATATTCTTATGTTTACAGCTCCAGAGTTTTGTGTTTTCTGTTGAAATTCACAATAGTTATACACTGCACCTTCACCGAAATAAAAAAATTACATTGCAATACAGTACAATAGTACAATATAATGAAATACAATACAATACAATACAATACAATACAATACAATACAATACAATACAATACAATACGATACGATACGATACGATACAATACAATACAATACAATACAAGGAAGGCGATGCGATATTGTAAAATGTGATACAATACAATATGACACAAGGCAACACAATGCAATACAATACAACACAACACAACACAACACAACACAATACAATTCAATACAATACAATACAATACAATACAATACAATACAATACAATACAATACAATACAATACAATACAAAGAGTTTAAAACAAAGTGACTGTAGTAAATAGCTCTTCATTTGATCCTTACATGAAATCCAAAACATAGCCAAATACATGTCAAGTGCAATAATTCTGACGACGTTTATTAGCTTTATCAGTTACAGTGATCTGATGTATGTTATGTCATATACGTACTTTGTTTTCCTTTCAAACCCATTACATTTATTTTCAAGTCCATGTCTCCTCTCTGGTACATCAACATTGTAGTTGGACTGACGGTAGCTTTCACCACAAATCCGAAGATATACCTCCCTTTGTTCAACCCTATATATGTTACACTTTGTAAACATACTAGTTCAAAACTTTAAACCTATTGGACGCAAAAATGTAGTAACAATGGTAAATTAACATATAAAAGGGTCAAATAACATTAATTAAAGATATTAACCGTCATGAGAGGTCAGATAAAATAAATGAGTAGGACAATTAACATAAATTATCATTCAAAGTAACATGAATAATTAGATAAAGTAACATATATGAGTTAATTAATCGACATAATAACTCTGTCAAGTTATATTACTGACTGTATTAAATAACTTTAGAGACTGAAAAGATCAGCAAGTTCTTCTAAGTACGCAATGCTAACCTTTAATACGATAAAGAAGTTAATTGTGTTTTCATAATACTGTCTTGATCTCGTGTACGATATGGTATGAGCTATTCTATGCACGTGTGTATATTTAATTATTCTCAGTTTACTTGGTATATATACCAATTCGAATTTGGCATAATCATTTTGACTGTGTACATCAAAGATATATCAAATTTTATATGTATTACGTCGTATTCATTTGTAGCTATCGCATTAACTTATTAGCAGAATTCGTTCTTCGCCAAGTCATACTGAGAGCGAATGATTGAATATATTTTCTGTTACCCTATAACTTGACACCTACAAATGCAAAACAACATGAAAAGAGTACAATTTGATATATTTAGTTTATAGCCTTTTAGTAATAGTCACGGTTACTGACGTTTGTTCAAGTTATTTAACACTTAAATAAGTTAACTAAGATTGAGTTAACACAGGCCAACAATTCTACAGGCGAAAATGTAACAAATCGTTTATGCCCAGCGTTACAAGCAACACTTCATAGATATACTGACATCACAGACGGCCTTAGAATTGCATTTTAACCTCGGTTTAGATAAAATATAGACAGAAATCATCAATAAGAGCAAGGTCAAACTATTGTCTAATCTTAGAACGTGGTCTTCTTTTCATATGAAAATAGTATAGCACGCACGCACGCACGCACGCACGCACACACACACGCACACAAAGTTAGTCTACATGTTACTTTTTTAAATATAAATCAAGCCAATGTGTTATGACGTCACCGTGTCAAAGTTCATGATTACAGAAACACGGAATAGTTCTATCTTATTTCCAATTGCCTTAAACATTCAAATTGAATTAACTCTTTCCGGTTAAGATCAGCGAGACTATTAAACTTTCAAAGGGGTCAGTAGTAATAGAAACATCCTTTGCATAACCTTACAGCATAGATCGACGAACAGTGACTAGTCTAGTAATATCCGATGTGCGACAATCCGTGTTGAAATTTAATATAACAAGGTTTTAACTGAATGCCTCCCATAAGGGCAAACCGTAGGTCTTAGCTCTTACACACATTGTTGGAATGCATTCTTATTAAGATATAGCCTAGCTATATCTGTGCCAAATTATATTGAATTTGAACTTGCATTCTTACGATATAGCCTAATTATCAAATCTCATTAATTTATGCAGAATATTCATTAAAAGTATAAGCTAAATCAACACACTTTAAAGCAGAGATGCGCTATGTTATGCTCAATGTATATGCCAAATCATGTTGAATTTGAAGTTTGCATTCTTAAAATATAGCCTAAATACTTAAAATCATTAATAATGCAAATTACTAATTAAGCTTCGTTCGATGTTTACCACAATATAACCAGTTCTTGTGTTGATATTTGGAAGATGTATAACAAGTTTCATCAGAATCTGTGCAGTAGTCTTTTAGTTATCGTGTCCACAGACAGACAGACACACACACCCACACACCACACCCTCACACACACAAACAATAAAAACAAACAAACAAACAAACAAACAAACAAAACAGACAGACAAACAAACAAACAAACAGACAGACAGACAGACAGACAAAAGCATAACATAACACTCTCTTACGGAGGTAAAACACATCATAGTTGTTTCGGCGTTTGCTACTAAAATTACAGCATGACTCGGCAGCAATTGCCTACAACAATAAATAGCTCTTAAACATATCATTGATGTGTAGTCCAACTAATTTCATGAAGTATAACATGCCCATTAGTTTCCATAAATTAGTAGTAAATTTAAAAGAATGGCCTTCACCATTAAAATGGAGGTTAGCTGAATAATAAGATACATCATAAATGCTAATTATAATGCATTTGAGTTCAAACCATTATCAGTTAAGCAGATATTCCCTGTGTTCCTTGTATTATATCACATGCCTTAATTGTACTGCACAAGCCAAGTGGACACGGCAAGCGTAAACATTAATAAATGTAACAAGTTGGGTTTTAAAGGAACCAGATGGAGAGCAAAGCAGTACACATGTATTTTGGAAATATAATATATATTTATTTAATCTATATTAATGTAATATTTTGAACATGAAGAAATCATGTATAGCTTAACTACCTCTTTGAGTAATTAATAAAAGCAATTTAATGTTCACTTGAATGTACCCTCCATTACCACGGTCTCCTTCACGGTATATCGATTATTTTTTTTAGGAACACACCTGCTGCCCTGAAAAGACTCATCTTCATCCAGAGCACAGACAAGCAGTGTGTGCTGAATACCAGGATGAATTCAATAAATGGACACGGTGGACTGTTCTTTTGCCTATAGTCTACATAACTAGCATTAACTGTTAGAGTTGTATCATGACACATTGCATTACATAAAATCGTTTTAAGAATGTGAAAACTATATGACGTAATGCTGTTGATAAAGGTATTTGCTGCAATGCACATACATTGGATTTAAGACCACATCTCAAGCACTTCAAATATATGTTATTGGTATAATTATTATTTTTATTTTCGTTTTTTTATTAACTTGAAGTATTCAAAGACATACAGGTCGTATTTTTATTCTCTTCAAGCCTTAAAAACTTAACTAACTAATCCTACACTTGGTATTGAATTTAAAACTACAATACAAAACTGTACAATTCAAAATATACACTAGTATATTATATATATTACATTGTGAATGTCGAATGTGTGGATATAGCTATATAGGGTTTGATGTCAACATATTTCTATAACTGTCAGCAATAATACACCACGAAAAGAAATGGTTAGTGTCTGGATCATGTCTGTCGCCAATACATGTCTGCTTATACTCCAATTCAGTGTGCTGCTTTTCAGTTTAATAATAACAAGAAAAAGGACTAAACCGTCGTGTTTATTTTGAAAACTACACCTGTTCACAAGCTGTGTTGTCAAGTGTTATTTTTCAAAACAAACAGAATGGCAAGTTTTGAATTATCCTTTGACCACACTGTTCTTAATTTGTTCAAGCATTCCTTCAAGCGAATTTCATTTATGTTGACATCGTCAAACTAAGGCGACAGCTGAGAGATGTATAATTAGTGAAACTTGTAAGTATGCGTGACGTGTTTGTCGGTCATTGCCACTGCAACAATCTCGTTTTATGTGGCTGAATTTACAACGAGATTAGACATTATCAAACAATCCTTTCCCATTATTTCCTTGGCGCCGTAAACAACACAGCTTTGTCACAAAAGTGAAGGATACAGTTGCCATAAATCTAGATATACAATGTTTTCGTCGAACAGCTAACTCGATTGATTTTAAAACGAGTTGAAATTCTGTCGGTATTTATAGTAGTATTATATATTCAAACTGTATAACAACGTGATGAAACGGATAAAAACATACATACATAATGCTGATTTATAGATTGGCAATTATTTTATCCCTCTTCGTCCTAATGCTGCCGCAATCTACAACCCCATAGCGTCTTTTCTTTCCAACATGTTGGTGTATAATCACATATGGCATATACATGCTTTGACGTTCAATATAATACAAGATCCAAATGTGAGCAGACTGCTAAGCAGACAAACGTCTACTGTGTTATAATACACCTAGATCAGCGAGATAAGTCGACGAATAAATGGTCTCATTTTAATTCCATCGACAATATAAAATGCAAACCTGCCGTGCAAGATGCCAGTCTTTGTTCGGTTAACAGTATTGTACATATTGATCAGACTAAACCATAAATATAGTCATTACTAATGTACTCTTCAAACTTCATTTTACCGGCTAGTGCGTTTCCATTGTTGATAGTATTTAATTTAAAAACGAGTTTACCCACAGACGATCGCGTGAAAGAGTGAAGCCATTGAACATTCTTTAGACACATATTGACAAGGCAGATCACTTTCAAAAAGCCACTCATACATTTCTATTCATATTAGTATCAACATCGTCCATCTAACGTTAACAAAGAAAGTCACTCGGGTACTTCAAATACCATCTACGGAGAACCTACATACACCAGGACTACCTTTTCTATGTTTCAGCATGTACTGTCATCACCTTCCAACAGGATATCATCAGCGCCACTGTGTTTACAGTCCTCCAGACTCAGACGTACATACATACATACATACATACATACATACATACATACATAGAAGAAATACTTGGAATTAATAGATTATCCACGTCATTCCCGGTCTAATCACGCTTTTTTATATTTCAGGCGTGTTCAATTGGGTTCTATTTGATGCGTGTGAATATTAGAACTTTTCACACGTATAACCGTTAATCACGCGCGGTTGTCATTCGGTTCCATAACATTCAGATATATTCAGGTGTTTACCTAATATGTCTTTCCTATAAATACTTTGAAAAAGAATTTTTATTCGAAACGTCGCATTACATCTATTTATTCGGACTGTCTCACAAGTTCCTTATGCATTTCTTTCGACATACATACATACATACATACATACATACATACATACATACATACATACATACATACGGGCATACATACGGGCATGCAGGCGTTGCAATATAATATCGGATTGTTAAAAAGAAAAACATTATGATAAAAGCAAATGTATTTATTAGACGCTGCTAGCTAATCGCTACACAGTGTTTAGACAATTAATCCCGTCATCCGGAGCAATTGTGTGGACACATGAACAACTGCGACGGACAGACAGATTGCGATTGAAAATAAGAAACACAGACAGATTGAAGAGTTTCCATGTCATTATGTTGATACTTGTTTTAAAGGACATCTCAAGTTTGGGGATATTTACTCACTTGTGACTGGTGAAGGTTCACATAGAGTTAGGATTCACCGATCATTAATGACAGATGATCGTCCATGATATTGTTTACTATTGAGAACAGACAGGGGAATAGACGCACATGATCAGCGGATAACTGGAAATATCACAAGGCAAAGTAATGCAACAAAGAAGATTGCCAAGGCTGATAATTACTACCCTTGCTGTCCGCAAGAAGCAGGTAAAACTCAGACAAAATTCTTTCTTTGTAGATGGCCTCGATAAGTTACCTATCGTGACTTATATATTAAGAACGATAGTTGTGGTTTTGTAGTACTTGTAAAAAATAACTTAATCTGTCGTGAAACCAGAAAATTGTCAGATCAATTTTCAACTCCATCTCAGGAACACATTGCCATTAACAACAACAGTTCTGAAACTTTAATGTTACACGACAATGCACATTCAATAAACAAATTTTCCCCAAAATAATTTGCACCAACCTTGATTTATTTCATATGATGATGTATATAATGCCATTTGGTATGACTCAATCGACAAATTGAATATTTAACTCATTCTTGCCCATTCTTTCGATGCGTATTGAAAAACGCATTCTCATCTTTAATTGTGTCTGAGTGTAAAATGATGTCAATTGTCATAACATATGAATGAATACATGACAAAATATGTCACCCTATTATCAAAAGCTGTTTTATGACATACATATGTGGTTTACGGGTTGCTTTATTATTGAAAAAAAATAACAATATAATTACAGCCATGTTATGCTATGAAATGCCAATGGCAATGTAGCACATTATCAAAAGCAAGTCACAATTAAGACCTGCAGATGCTGTTAATGTTTACCGTTTACTGTATCATTATTTTTTTTAAATAATAATATAATTACTGTCATGTTTCGTTATGAAATGCCAATGGCACTGTAGCACATTATTAAAAGCAAGTCGCTAAATTAAGACCTGCAGTATTATTTAAAAAATAACAATATAATTACTGCTATATTACGTTATGGAATGCCAATGGCACTGTAGCACATTGTCAAAACCAAGTCGCTATTAAGACCTGCAGATATTGTTTACGGCTTACTGTATTATTTAAAAAATAACAATATAATTACTGTCATGTTACGTTTATTATGAAATGCCAATGGCACTGTAGCGCTAATAGGCATTCCCATATTTGGATGGTTGTGAGTCACAGTTGGTACTATCAATCACTATGTTTTCTTGTCGCAATATCTGTTTATTTGGAAAAATACTATTATATTTTCTCATAAAAAACATGACAGCCATTGTTACGAATGAAAGGGGTGGTTCTTTTGATATCTACGTCCTTTTCGGTCGAGTATACCTGTCATGAGTTTTATCATTACATAAAAAACATAACTATAATAACAGCAGCTAGGCTTGGATGAATGTAATTACTGAGGATCAATATCATTTTTTTATTTCCAGATGTCATTCCCCAATATTTTCTTCGTTCAGCCAAGCAAAATACGAGTGACCTAAGGGGTCTTTGTCACTGCGAATCGATAGACCGGCTAAATGAAGAAAAAACATTCGAGAATAACATAATTACACCATATCCCCTGCTTCAATCTGTAGAATACTTTGTTATCCATTCTTTGTCGTCTAGAGGTTGAACGTTTCTTTTGGTTTATCACTTACATTTCAAAGAAACAAATTTGATTGCCATTACGTAACATGAAGTCTACTGTCATTAGTTTGTATGTAGACCATGCACGAGTCAAGATGAACAAAAACTATGAATTATATACTCTAGGCACATCATAAAATGTATAGGCGCATTGGAAAAATAACAAACATTCGTTTCTTGGTCGACACCAAAATTTCCGCTCTACGCGCTTCACATGCATTACTACAGGCGCGCATAATAATAAGTCGACATTCTTGTTCTATTTTGACCCTCTAGCATGAGGTAAAAAGCTATTGCAGGTACAGAGAATTGCCAATACTTTCCCTGATATTTCTTTGATATTACTGGCACTCGTATAATTAAGTTGTTCTCCAATAGCTGTCTTCATTCAGATGGAAAATACTCCTAAGGGTTGTTACTACTCGTCTAACAACTTGTAGTGACAAATTCCCCTTAGGTCATTCGTATTTTATTTGGCTGAACAAAAGAAACTATTAGGGAATACCATCTAAAGGTACATCAAAGATATAAAGACCGTCTGCTACATTGTTTGTCACTTTATGTGCAACACCTTAAAGCCCATTTCGCACAAACACTCCGGCATGCATGCACGCGCGCACACACACAACCCCCCCCCCCCACACACACACACGTCAATGAATATGTGGTGCTTCGATGCTGGATCTCTGTTTATGTTTGTAATGTGCACAAGCTGGTATAAATTATAATTTTGTTTGTTTCTCTCATTGTTTGGATTGTTTGCTTTCATATTTACACTATACAATTCATTATATGAAGCAGCTGCGTCAATGGAAATCGTGTATATCGTAAGATATTATCTTTATTCATGCTTGAATTGGAAAACGCCATCATAATATAAAACGTAATGAAATGCACTTTTCACATGAGAAATTCGTCATCTTATTTACAAAAACAAGTACCAATTTTGAGGATTTATTTCCTGTACACACGTCATGGCCCATTATGTTGTTTGCTTATCAATGTTAATTTGTTTGGTTGTCGCAATGATGATACCTTAGGAATATAAAAAAGGGAATTACTTATCACAACTAGACCGATGAAGAAACACGAAAAATAAGTCAACTGAAATGTTTTGTCTTAAATGGACGTTTATATAAAATGTTTTGATTTCAAACATTTTCTTTCTCATGGTGTTATTAAAGTTGTATTTGATGTTCATCATCATCATCATCATCATCATCATCATCATCATCATCATCATAGTGAACTTATTCATTAGAACAGGATAACAATTTGTAACATCCAACGAAGTTGTACGAAATAACCGATTAGTTATCAATATGACCACTTCAATCAAACATGTTGACGCTTCCTTACACAGAGATAAATAAATAAACCTGGACATACAGTCAATTGTCATTATAAAATGGACGGATTAAGACAAACGATGGAATACTGTAGTACAGTTACTCCACGGAAAACCGACCTATTCTTTACGCGTTGTAAGTGTCTACGAAATCTAATTTGTTTGCTATATAAGGATGTTTTCATACTGTAATTCATATCGAAAACAATAAAATATTATCACAAACCAAATGTCATTCACTAGTTCAACATATAAAATGGTTTGTCCCATTACGACAACGAGTAATAATAGGCATTGTCTTCATGTTAAAACTTTACATATACAGGAATGAGATGTTCCATCACTCACTGTCTATTGTATACTTATACAAATATCACGAATAATGATGTACACTCATCTTTATGACAGCTAATGACTTATTATACATGATACGAATATTTTAGGTACAAGCAAACACAAACTGGAAATTGAAAAAATGTATAAATGTAACTTGTGCATTAAAATAAAGCAATGACTCCTTGAAGGTAATCAGTTAGATGTCATGACAAGATAAATGATTGCTTTTGTAAATAATTATCAGGAGGTGAAAGTAAGGAGAAGTCATACAAAACTTAACATATGGGATGATATAAGGTTGACTGTTTTTCGAATTCATCTAAGGTTTTTTTTATGAGTACAATTAAAAATGTAATCAAAAACATGGTGGGAACCATGTAATTAAAATGATACAACTTCAGAAACGTTAGCGTAATAAAATGGAACGACTTATAAATATGAAATTCTTTATGAAATTTATAATCTAGTATTTTTAACTCCGATAAAAAAAAAAAAAAAACATGTTGTGGAAAAAATATGAAATTCTGTTTATAATCGAGTCCTTCAAGGCTGATTAAAACTTAATTATAAATTGTAATTGGTAGTAGATGTACAAGGTCAAGTATGTGGCCGTTGTATATGACGTGAGACGATTGTAAAGCATGTCCTCAGACTCAGCATTTCAACAATACGGAAAGTTTTACCATCGAGGACGTGTACGCCAACTGTAAGCTATAGTTGCTATGTCAAATCAGCATTCTTGTTATCAACCCAGACGTATTTTCGAAAGTTCAAATTTACGCGAGTCAAATAATATATATATATATATTATTTATTGCCGTTTATGGTGTAATAAATTCGTAAAACACAGCTCAATATTCGGAGCGACAGCGCAAAACTTCCTCCATGGGTTCCCAGTGTAGATCGCTACATTTTCAAATATCATGGGTATCGGTGAAGAATTACCTTCAAAATGAAAAAATCCCTTAATGCAATAACACGATTGTCAGGAGAATTCAGCCTCAATTTATGACAGGTATTTATAGCATCGATTCGGGAGCATGGGAATTTTTTGACATCGATTACCTCAACAATCAGTAGTAACAAATTCAGCACTAGTACAAATATATATATTCCACGCGTGTAGTAATAAATTGCACTATTCTAGTGTTTGGGGCTGTCGATTATTTAACTAAGAAAGTAGAAAGAGATATGCTTACACTGAGATAAAACACTTCACGCTGAGTCTAAGATAATCAATACATAACTAATGATTAAACGTTACGACATGCATATATATTTCCCTGCATTCATGACTGTATAAATAATCATACTTTTAAGCTGAACTTACCTTGAGAAAGAATCTGCAGCGTTACAATGATATAGAGGAGAACCCCGTCCAGCATCTTCGGATGAAATAATAGTCAGTTATGCTCCCCCTGTAAGAGTTCGCGCAGATAGGAGAAACTTAGATCCACGTTTGTCATGGGAAAACCCCAGTACACTCATATCCAGAACTAATCCGTAAACGTGTATACGTTGGAATGTGTCTTGCTGCACGCTGTCGAGAAGAACATAGAAAAATGACTGAATGTTAATGATGAAGCTGCGTACAGAGTGGCTGGTTGTTTTCTGTGTTGGGTCAGTGGACAGTGCTCTGTAGATGAGTTAGGGAATTATTGTGACAAGACTGGGACGCATTGACGGGCAGTTCATCAACACACATGAGCCGTGCCCCTATGATCTCATCAAGTATTAATGAGATGCAAGTCTGCAACTGTGGGACCCGATCGCCGTCATGTTTTACCTGCATTTGCGGAGGACTGCGCTAGGGG
This sequence comes from Glandiceps talaboti, assembly GCF_964340395.1. Taxonomy (NCBI): domain Eukaryota; kingdom Metazoa; phylum Hemichordata; class Enteropneusta; family Spengelidae; genus Glandiceps; species Glandiceps talaboti. The sequence goes on along the minus strand of NC_135569.1, from coordinate 16,128,473 downwards.
GAAACTCTTTGCAATATGTATGAATACTATTTTGATACTCCGAAATTGTAGACAATAGGGAGATTAAGGGAAACTAATTTGATATGTGTAATTGTCCTCGAATGACAGTAGGAAATATATCAGTAATTATCATTCATAACTTGGTTCTAGATATTTTATTGCAGCACTTGTCGGTATGCACTTAAAAACAGTTGAGCATGTTATTTTCATTTGAAGTTTAATAACAATTGCTTAGGGTAGGGTTGTGATCAATCATGAATATTTGGTTCACCTGAAATGTTTCTCCCTCAGGCAGAATAAGGACGCCTGGGTTGCACACAATTCATCGTCTCTCTGCGTGACAGCTTACGTACAGAGGATGACCCCAAACAAAGTATTAACCACAAGCCAGCTGTTTTCAACTAAAGCAATATTTTCAAGTTCCCCATTAACCAGTCTCAGAAAACTCCTCTTTCCCGGATAACGGAAGTACATGAATCGGGAACTTCTGATCTGGAAATATCTCTTCAATGGAAACACTCAACTGCTTAGGGCAGCCAGTACGGCGACGTACACACTCCGGTATAAATAGTTCATATACAGTAACACACGTTAGCATATTAGTATTGCAGAACGAACCACGTATGTGATATTTTGACGACACACTACTTCTATGCCCTTTTCTGTGCGTACCACGGATATGCTGAAAGGTCCCTAGCTTAGAATACCCGATAAAATATATGCATGCTCGTCCATCCACTATCCCAGAGGAAGTATCAGGCTTCATACACAACCCTTAGGCGATACAATACGTATTATTTTGCTGGCTAAGTCTAATCTATTGCTTCTCAGTGTGGTTTTCACAGCCCAATCAATCATTATAAAATATGTATGATTCCTTACTCACCGAACGCTAGAGGGATCGGCACAAGTGTTGGTCCTCTCATGACAACATAATTATCATTTTAGTAACAACACTTGATAAAAACAAAAACCTTTGATACGAATATCAATATTTATAATGATAATTTATCAAAAGTATATTCCCCTCTGACCACGACATGAATTCATCAAATGGCACCATATGTAGTAAACATTCCATACGTTAATGCAACATGGAAGTCATCTGTAACCAATTTCGTGGCGTGATAATATAAATAGAAAAGGGGCCTATTATTATCGATATGATGTTTTGTAGGAACTATTGGAGACGAAAATGTCCATCTCAAAATAACATTTAAATTAGTCAAACTTAACAAGAGTTTATTAGATATGTATTGCTTAGTGAAACTGATTCGTGTTAAAAACAAAAGCTATGAAGCTACATAAATTGGATATTAGTAAGTGTAATGGAAAATAAACACCAGGGTTAAAAATTTATTAGTTTTATAAAGAAAAGTTATTTGAAAGAAAAGACGATATCTATTTTAAGTAGCTTCAGTGTACGTGAATAATTAATGAAGTGATAAAAATGGACCCATTCTCTGTCAGCTGGTAGAATAATATTGCACCCTAGAATCTATATGTTATAAATATATAATAAATATAGCATTTGGTTTTCTCCAAACTGTTTGTCTGTGAATTACAAGTCAACCACCGTGAATATTTTGTAATGGCGTATACATGTAAATTGAATATTGTTATTGCTGTATACAGTTTTTACACACGCCTCTCCTGCCTTTTGCTTGAGATAGAGATCCATTGAAAACGGAAGTTGTGAATGCGTAGGGAACTGAAAACGTATATACACGACGGATGAGGGCATTTGATATTAACTAATAGAAATACAGTTGTTCCGGCTTTTTGGCTCGAGTTTACGGGAAGGTGTTCTACTACAGCATACACATAAATAACATAAATAAGAAGCATTTAAACTAGTCTTTCCAGTCAACTAACAAAATTTGAGTTCTTTTTCGATAGATCATCCAAACATGACAGATGTGTGTCGTTTCTTTGGGAACGGCAGGACAGTTAGCCGTTCATGATTAATTCCGTCCACACGTAGATTGTCATAATTCACGGCTATTATTCTATACTTTCATTTAAATTCCTAATGAAATTATAGCATTAAGACTCGTGGAAAAGCAATACAGTAATTATAAAAAAAATATCCCGACCACGTGTTTTCACATTCAAGTCCATTGTGGTATATATGTTAGTACCTTGAATTCAATTTAGAAACTACAATACTCTAACTTAACCATTGACACATATTAGGATAAATCACGACTGCCTCGTCTGATACGTCCTTTAAGTGGTTCAATGGACCCCATATTTGATTCAAAAATTACTATGGAGCTCCTCAGAACGCACAGCTATAACAACATCAAAATCATTCGATAGTAGAAGTATTACGTTGGATCGGACGAGTGCTATCATATAAACTGGTGAACGAAAATTCAATAATACAGATTAGAAAGCTGAATTGTTTTCACTCACATGGAATCTCACAAATTTGGTTTGGCTCAAAGGCTCCAAAAATATAAGCTTTTAAACCCTGGCACATCCAATGATAAACCAGCCAAAAAGGACACCTGCCTTCCGTATACTGCTCTTTGAGTCAGGGTGATTTCCCGCCCGCGCGAAATAAAAGGCATCAGATCGATACCATGGCAGCCGACAAAATGACGAGCATACTTCTCTATTACAGAGAATACATGGTAACGAGAAAGCCCACGTCACATAAGTGATTGCTTTATTGTGTGGGCGCCCTTCATTTTCCATATCCTTGGGTGGAATATCCTCGAGGTAAATTTATCGCATAATTGCCAGTGTATAATTGTTTGGTTGGATATCACTTGACTTCTCATGTTTCTCTTGTCAGTATTGTTTATGATGAATTCAAATTGGTCATAATTATATGTGAGTTGTTTTGTTTGTTTTAGCATAAATTATTGCGTTTGGGACTTTGATATGATTTCTTTCGCGTGCATTCAATCAATTTCTGTCGCCAAGCTCGCAAAATATCCAAAGGACAATATATCAAATTTACGAACATCCGTTGGGGTTGCGTCTACCCAGAGTGTGAAGGAGGAAATTGCAAAATAAACATAAAATTATATAGTTATATTATTGTGTGTTTAGAACCAACCAACCAACCAACCAGCCAACTAACCAACGCCCTTAAGGATATGCTATGTTTATCATTAGAATTGTAATTTGGATTGGTAGCTTTTTTATCCTCAAAATGGACTGGAGTCTTGGTATTCATTGACTTGTATCTAGTAGCAATAGATTCCATATTTTAGTAATGACATATACATAGGTAAACTTTAATACGTCAGACACAAAATGGCTATGTCTTCTGTTTTCCAAAAGGCGTAAGGGAATGAGCCCTAATTGTCGTGAACAACATCATCTGTGAAGTGTTCGGTGCTATCCTGCTGTGTTTTAGAAAAGTGTCTCCACAGACTAAGGAACAGTTTCTTGTCTGGACATAGAACCAAAAACAACAGAAGATATTGACCATTTACACAAACAAATGAGATCTCAAAAGTATTAATTTCATTCATGGCCTAAACCTGGTTGATTCGTAATATATGAATGATTTCAGACCGAAGTGTATCATATTTACATAATGTCTATGTCTCCACTTCATCACGTTAGCACATTTCAAATGAGAAAACGAACGCGTAAAATTTCTAAAAATGAAAATATAATGTTCAAAAGATACATTTATCAGATCAACTGTACCACAAATATCACAGATGTGTTTGCTAAGGAAACTAATTGCAACTTTGTCCAAATACCCATGGTATTATTTAGCTAATGTAAATACATTTTACTACATCTTATCACAGCAATCTGTACCTATTATCTCCAGATATGTTTACACGTTCTGATGTTTTACTTTCAAATGTGTTTTTGGAACATACATGTTTGACCGTCTGTGTAGGCTCTCCCCAGGTGAGCAAAGAAAATCAATAACCGGATTAGTGCATCGCTTTAAAAGATATTATAAAAGATATTATTTTAACCATTCTTATCGCAAAAAGTATAGACGACAAATATATAACATTTAATGTATTGCGTCATTTGTAAATTAGTCCAATACGATTATTCTAGCCGATTAATAGCTTATGCATTCATAGTTGTATGCGGGCTTTGTAAATTAATGATGCTAGTAAACAGACATTTCACATTTTAGTTCTTCGAGTGGTTTTGTTTGATAAATAGTCGCCAATCCATTACAAACTCAATAATATTTCGACAGATGAAAATTCCCTGCTTTTTAGTGTTTCTCCAAAGTTAAAAGGAAAGGATAAACACTGCAAAACGTATCTACTTCTTGTATAGTTATTTATTGCGTATTGTTTTCAAAGGTACGAGACAGAGAGTGGCTTATTTTTTTTAAAGCCATGTTGTGTTTCAAGACTTTTTGGTGTGGTTTGCTGTTGCCAATCGATATGCTAATCCTCTTTATGTATGTTTGTTATTGTCTGTTCGTAAAGTGAGTAGCTGTCACTTGTGTGTATTCTACATACATTTTTTTATTTAAAATAAAACCAAGCTGGATGATATCTTTACATTTAAAAACATATTAAGCATTCCTCACTGTCATGTCATTAAACATGATTATCGTTACTGTATGCCATTTGCGTAATAAGAATTATTTAACCTTTCACCTTTCCTGCGCATAGTATGCGCAGTTTGCCAAATTTAGCACATCAAACAAACTACCAACGGTAGGAAGCATACTGAATTCGCCAAGATATATCTAGATGGTCGTAGATTTTGTCTGTGTACGATAATTATAACATTATACTGTGCCTGCTGTTTATGGCATTTTAATGGCTTTTAATAGAAGTGAGCGGGAAACAAAGTGCCTAGACACTCAAGCATGAACGTTTTCGTGATTAGCATATCCAGTGATTGCGTGATATGACTGAAAGTGTGGATAGTTTTAGGCTTGCGACAGTTTCTACAATCAGTGTAAGTAAGTAGTCTGATAACACGCGAAAGTGTGATTTCGTTGTGTAATGTTCGACAGGATTTAGCCAAGTAAAAGGAAAAACATCTTACTATTTTTAGTTAGTGGAATACTAGTTTGCGCAACGCTGTGTATGTACGCATGCGCAGTACCATAAGTGGAATAAAGAGCCATCGATTGATTTTTAACAATATCATATTCTATATATCTTGAATCGGTCTTTTGAAAAATTACATTGAAAAGTAATAGTTTTCAAACGCTCCAAACAAACTGTGCAGCGTAGAGAACTCACGTTAAATTTCCATTTGACTGTTCTGTGTGAGGTAAGCTGCTTGTGAGATATACTTCAGATTACCTATGCTGCAAACAAATAATGTGCTAAAGTAAGGCTTTATGCACTTAATCATATTGTGAACGCCAGTGTCACTCACTCTTACGACGCTTTAATTACGTGCTTGTGAACCTCTTCGTATTAAGTAAGTGTCGAGACTTTATTATTCTGAAGGGATTAGTGATTCTTAAATCTGTTCTCGTGTAAAAATGTGATTTTCCCTTCGTCTCTTCGGAATACCTTTTATGTACGCATTTGATTATTATGTCAAGTCTTTCATTTTGGACATTTCATTCATCACAACTCTTTATACAGACATCTTCTATAAACCCTCTCCAATTGCTGCCATTTTTTTTTTTCAAAAAGGGATTACCGACGATACTGGTTAGAATTTCAATTCGCTAAAACTTTGCTTTGAGCGTGATATTTCCATGCAGCAACAGTTATACGAATAGCGGTGATTTTGGTTAACTTCTTCATTACAAACTTGCTTTGGTTAGAATAGAAGGAACGACCTTTAACTGTGGACCATTTTAGCTTTATGAGTTTTCAAATCTTATCAGACAGCAGCATTATGTAACTCAAATGGGTTTGATAAATGAACGTTCGAAAACTTCATTTATTTAAAGAAGTATGTGTCTCCCTGACGGTTGCATATTCAATACAGGGTTCCACTAATCACCTCATCCATACCAATTGATAGACATTCACTGTCTGGCATATGATCATAACACATCTGATCGGACTTCTTATGGGTGATTAACTGTTTATTTCAGCATTTAATCTCATAGCCTATTGAACATCTCGGCCTTACTAAATCGGCAAACGCCGACATTTTGAAAATCAACAGCATTATGACACGTTTTCTTGTTATATTTGCAGTCATTTAATGGAAAAACTACAATTCAAAACTGAATGCCTTAATTCGAACAATCTAGCCCGTGAATCATGACTGCATTTTCAGGTGTTCGCTCTACTAATTCTTGTAATCTGCTGTAAGTAGGGTAAAAACAGGGTGCAAAACTAAATTTTATGAACAGCTTAATTGCCCATTGAACCATTAAAGATATAGTCTTGACAGCAGAAATGAGTTCCTTCAATTGGGAGCATTTGTTGAATTGTGTTTGAGTTTTTAGTGTCAATGTTCTTAAAAGGGATGTATATTTTCATTGAACACATGACCATCTGTTTTCATGTTTTCATTTTCATTCTGACATACCCTATGAATTTACCCAACGTATTGTAACTAGATGACACATGTAAATGTAACTTGTGTTTTGTTCGTTGCATCTGATCATCTCACAAATTTATATCAAGCTTATATTTTAAAACATAGATATTCAGGGGTTAAAATTATTAGTTTGTCGTATTTTATCTATTCTACGATTAGCTGAATGTCAGTTTGCTCTCGGTTTGGCGTCTACTTCTTCAGTTCTAAAGACTTTGTGTATTTTTACTTTAGAAATGTAATTAAAGTGTGTGAATGTTCCACAATCCGTGTCTACTTTGACCAATCTAAAACAAGTGTACAGCATTGAGTGTTTTTTCGTTTGATTGCCATTATCTTCGTATCTATACTAATACCCAGGATAGGGTGAGCACCACAAGCATTGAAGAAATGAGAAAGAACACACACGCTGGGGCCGGGGGCACTCACAAATAACGTTAATAAAAAAACACACAATCAGTCAGTGATAGGTTTGACTTTGAATTGATCTATTACTATATAAAATTGTAAACTAAATGTTACCAGAAAATCGAGTAAATTGAACTGGAGTCAATCAAATTTAAAACAATTCTGTGACATCGCATTTCTTAAAGTTTGTGACCCTACTTAAATTCAAACTGCCACAGAGGGCAGCCTTCTAATTTCTTTGATATGTAATTGGTCATTGTATAGGGCTATGTAAATTAAATTAAGCTAATTACTATGGATCAGCATATGTTGTACCAAGGTATGTAAACTGTGAAGTCACCACTTTTAAGATGTTTATAATTACTGAAATAGTTAACAATCCTTAATAAACTATTTTATATGTATGTCACACCGACCCAATGTATACACCGTTTATGTTGTGTTATCGACTGTGCTGAGCAAATTGCATAGGATTATAATAGATATTGCCTAATTACTATATTTCGTCGATATGCAAATTAATTTGATAAACGTGCATCGGTCTAGCCCAAAATACAACAGCTATTGTCCTAAAGAATATCTGAACAAAATTCATCATTATGTAAACCAACCTTTCATACGATATTGCCTAATTTAATCCAATGGTATAGCACATTACAGCCTGGTTGTAAGTTGAACACAGACCAATGTATTATGGCCTGTGTACAACTCACAACGTGGTGACTTTTATACTAGGCTTGCGCAAATATAGTTGCCATATTCAATTGGATTATCATTATAACCATATAGGTGCCGTACGTGATCTGTGTGAAATCATAGATGTGTATAAGTGCCACCTCGTCTGCTTTAATATGGTAATCACTAGCAAACAATTTGCATATAAACTAAAACCCCAGGTTACCTTGACATACTAACGTCAAAGACTAATTCAATAATTTACTAGCCATGTCATCTCTTCATGACATCAATTCTTCTCTGATCATCAAATAATTTAAAAAGTAGCACCGCTCTCCAAGGATTTAAACCATTAAAATATAAACAATAATTCAAGACAGGCATTACTGTAGTTAGTTAATCTGAAATGCAACGTCATCTAATGCCACAAACATCTAGCTAGCATTGCTACATTTTATCATCTGGCTCAAGAAACATCTTAAGTTACTAATACAGTGCAGCTACACTTTATCGCCTGGCTCAACAAATCTCTTACCAGCATTGCTAAATTGTATCGTCTTGCTCAACAAAGATGTTACTGACACTGCTACATTTCATCGTCTGGCTCAACAAAACTGTAACCAACATTGCTAAATTTTATCGCCTGACTCAACAAATCTCTTACGAGCATTGCTACATTGTTCAGTAAAGGAGCTACCTTTAGGCGATGCGCACCCTTAACATAAACGAAATGTGACAATTAAAGTTTTATCGAGGCTGGCGATAAAATGTAGCAAAGTTAGACTTGTTGTCTAGCCAAAAGACGTTATGTTTCAGATTAACTGGGTTATATTGTATTTTAAGACGAGTGTTCGGCCAATAGTATCCGTTTTTCTTACTGCGTATGTGTACTTTTAAAACCATTTATGGTCTTCCATATAAAGCTTCAACTTGTGATTCAATTTCAGTGTTTGTATTGACACCTTCCCAATGATTATAATATCTCTAAAAACTAATCAGGATGATTACAATTCTTAATCTTTTCTTCAAGTTGATTGTAAACCACTTGAAGAGTAAGCATTCATTAGAGTGACTCTGTTAAGCCCTTACTTATTGATAAAGGTGATCACAATTCCACAACCTGATTAACTGTTATATACTCGATTAGATCCCATATGTGCACACTTCATATTTAACCTTTAAAAAAGTACTTGATATAAACCTTAACACTAAGACAGTTTTTAATGTAGAGTTTAACTAAGAGTTGCGTGCATAGCTGGTTTGTGTCACTCCACATGATGTCAAGAGTGTAGTTCTTATATGAATGGTGCCTGCAAGAATTATTAGTATTACTTTAAACTTGATAAAATGAATGCATCATAAATATGAATATAACTATTCAGATGTCTAGCCAGCCTTTAATCTATCTCAACAATCACTATCTTCTGAACAATAACACGAAAATGGTATTATATAGTTTGTGTTTTCTCGTAATTTCGAGTTCGACATCGTTCAATAATTAATCTTTTATGTACCTCTATATCTCACCGAACTCCATTTAATATTTCAGGTGTGCAGTAATGGGGGGTAATGTGGGGGAATAAACTCGTTTCTCTAAGCCGATTTATCATGAAAACATTCCCTTTTGTACAAGGTCGTGCTCCCGTGAGGGTTTTCCATCAGAAGGGGATGAATATTTCACAATCTCAATCCCCTGTCATAGATCACTGCAGTGCGCCAATAGATTAAAATGTACTGCTCTGACAGTCATGTGATTTTCTCAGAGACATTTTGATAATCACCAGCTGAAGATTAAATTCGTACATTATACAAACCCATGTCTCTGTTAGAAAATAGTAAACCGTCCAATGTTGTAAATTGATATTCATTGTTTTGATCACATGACCTGGTGAGTAATTGAAGGCTATAGTGTTTTGAAACAAGGCCGTGAGAATTAGATCGTAATCAAAACAGCCCTTGGCGCTTAACAGTTAGGTAACATGTGTTCTAAAATGAATCGGTTATCAGATATAAGCGTCCTTGTATCTTCCAAATACATTTATTGTATACGGTTATATCTTTAATGAAATCTTTACAGTGAAAAATGAAGCAAGAATTCATTGACCTTGCACGGCAATTTTACATTCATTATTTTTGTGTTCAATGTCTATCCAATTTAAAGCGTCTGTAATGGCGATATTTTGCTTAATTGCTTTGCTTAAAGACATGTTTAGCTTTTGACGTAATACCACGTTGATTCAAAAATAACAGCCGACAGACCCCAGAATCGTAGCTACCTGAGTTCGTTCTGTAACATTTATACTGGTTGAAATGGCTAACAAAGGAATTGGTTATCTCCTGATCTTATAAAGTCAAATATAAGAAGTTGTATGTCTGTCTGCCCTTGAAAAGAGAATATTATTTTGGATGTATTCATGCCCTATGACCTATATTATAATTACGAGTTAATTCATGCAATGCATGGTTTTTGATAAATTGTGGATAAAATGTCTACCTAGGAAAGTTTAACTAAAAATGAGGCTTAATGACAAATTATTGATCGTCGCCATGGGTCTATTGTTTACCACCGTCTATCAAATATTCATCAACTATCTTACCAGACTATCAGTCAGTAAAATGGAATACACTAAAGTAATCCTGGTTAAACCCAACTACGGGCTGTTCGTGATTTATGTCAGATACTCACAATCGTGTGTTTTATATGCCTATATCGACCAAGGCTGACTATCTGAGAGTTACTTTGACAGTAAAGAAAGTGGTATATGTATGTAAAAGTAACAAGTCGTACCTTATTAGTCTTGCTTTTCGCTTCATCATCTGTCATTCTCAGCGTGAAATGGATGGAACATGTTAAATATGGAGAATATACACACTGAAGGGAAAACTTGTCAACAAAATGAAAGAACTATTGAATGATCTACGTCTTCTTCAACATCAACTGTAAAAACCATCCTTGATATCATATCATATCATATCATATCATATCATATCATATCATATCATACCATATCATATCATACACGTATGATGAATATAGTGTTGTAATATTAATGTATCAACAGTGATACCTTTTCCATTTCATAAATTCATTTTTAAATGCGATATTTGACTTTCTAACACATGGATTGAGTATCCCTTATAACCTTGATTGTCTGGCTGCGTTTTCGAATACTCAACACTTTCATTCCAGCGTAGTAAATTAGTTTTATCACGAATACATGGATTTTACTGTTCGACACCTCATCAAGAAAATAAATGAAGAGAATGCTATTGTAACTACACTATCTCATCGCCTTTCCATTGACACAGTTAGTGCAAGCATTTTAGGGAAACAAAGAGCACTTGTAAATGTGGATCAAATATTTGAAATGTCAAAGCTTCTTCCAAAATTTGAACCTTTTCTGTTTTTACCATGTTCTTGACAACAACCCAAAACCAAATTGTCAACATAGGAATTGTAACAAACTGTTGTTATGAGAAATGAAGTATTGAAGTAAGCGATGTTTAATGATTATCAATCTCAGTGGATTGATTATTTAGATGTCAAGAACAATAGTTGTGAACATTTTCAAAATGTTACAATATTAAGAGTTGGTTTGACTACTTATTCATGTCTAAAAGGTTTGTTTCACCATAATGGTTTAAGCACATTACGGTTTGTTTGAAGGGAATAAAACGACTTCACTTTCTTGAATTTTAAATATGTATGGTATGGTATAATGGTATGACATTACAACAAATGATAGCATAGGTTCTGAATGTTTTCGTTATTGGGTGTTTTCAATGTTCATAACCTTTGCACATAATAAGGCTAGCTTTATTGAACAACCAATCATCACCGAAATCGCAGAGTGCTAGTTTGTGTAGTATTTTTGATAGAAACTAGAATAATTTGTAAATTGCTTTTATTTGTATGTGATTCACAATATTATTGGATTGTTGTAGGTTTTTTCCTTTATACCTGTTAGCGTAGTAGTACATTTGAGCAAATTAACATGAGAACATTTTATCTTCGTGTAAACACTCTCTTCAATTCGACCGCAATGTTTGCTTCCTTAATAAATGTTCTCCTTCCTTCGAATGTTTTGTTTGGAGAAATGTTTTTATCAAATTTTCATCATGCCATTACGCTTCTAGAGAACTCATAAAATGTTCTAAAGCTACAATAAAAGCAAGGCAATTTTCTACCATAAAACGCTGTCCTACTACTTTCTATTTTCCTGAAATGTAGTCAAACTTAATTGTCTGTAACAAATTCACTGTACAACAAGCTCTGTCTCAGTTTTCTCTCCAATTGCTCTAATTCTGTCACGTTCCACGTCTGTGTGTCTCTACATGCAAGTCTTGGTCGGTCTTCCTGCTTGTTTGTGAGTCTGTTTGGCGTGTCTGTCTGTCTGTCTGTCTGTCTGTCTGTCTGTCTGTCTGTCCGTCCGTCCGTTTGTGCCTGTCTGTATCGTGTATGCCTGTGTGTGTTCTTGTGTCTATGAGTGTGTACATGTGTTTTCTGTAGCTACTTTCATAACACTTTGCACTACAATATCAAAACCATGATAGGAGCAAAAACCAGTATGATGCTACCAAGTTGTATCTTAAAAATAGTTTTATTTTGTAAGGATACGTGTCCAATGGCGAGACAAATTAAACCAAATGGAGTTGTAAATACATCATAAATATGTCCAATGATTCAATACAACACCATTGTTAGTATTATAGAATGTGACTGGGTGCATGGCAAAACATCAAATCGACATGCTAAGCATTCAAAGGTACTCAAACTACTATTTGAGATATATCTTCCACGTGACAGTCGTATGTTTGAAAATGTATGGTATAACGATATGTCATCCAAACGTAAAAACTACCAATTCTGACGATTCCAATCAATCCCAGATTGTCTATTGCTATGGCAACGGCAAAAACACAATTCGCACTCTCCGTGATCATTTCGAAGAGTAACAGTGTAGATTTACTTCGCATGACGAAGCAATCCGTGCTATTTTGCCCGTAACATTGAATATCGAATAATTGAACTGAATATTCTAATGAGCTCACAAAATTGGTTTGATGAGCGTTAATGTCGACAAATGTCAATCCCAATCTGGTTACTGCACTTTACTTTCCATCGCCAGCCGTGGTTGTATTCATATCGTCGGAAATCCTCATTTACAGATCCATCGTACTCTGATCTCAAATCCATACAGACGTTGCAGCGCATGCGCCTTCGAGAGCAATCTTCGTAAAATATTGGATAAGTTACACTTTTACTCCTTCTGCATTAAACCAGTTATTTCTAAATAAATTGTATTTCCCCACCCGAAACTTAAAGTGATTGATATTTATTACTTCAATCTATTTTCGAAATGGTTATTTTTACTGTACTTTGCATATAACCACATTCATTTTCCAATTGTGATTTTACGCCATCGTTTTCTTTTTATTGAATACTAACATTTAATGTCATCATATAGTTATAGGATTGTACAATACTTGTTTCATGAGCAGATGACGCCAACCTTTGCAAAGTTTTTTTTTCGATATCTCATTATTTTGCAGAAATTTTCAATGGAATATCTTTCCTGTCAGGCTTACATTTATTTCATTTATGGCTAAAACTATCAAAATGAAACGCTATGTGACTTGAATATTGCATATCTATTATGAAAATGTGATAAAAGATATACATACATATGTATGTATATATATATATATATATATATATATATATATATATATATATATATATTCTATATATATATCATATCTCAGACCACTATATCTATCGTTGGATGCTACTGCAAGACGATACGGCTTTCATCTATGGATTGCAAGGATAGATGTAATGTTATAATATGCTCTAAACCACCGCTAGTAACCTTTGACCTCAAAAATTATGATACACATGCCACAGCTGAGTTAGTAGAGGATCTAAAAGTTAAGGATTGAATGGAACATTACAGCGTTGAAAGGTGATCTTGATTGTCTAAATCTCTTGGGTCTCAACAAACAACTAAAACTAATCATTTGTCAAAAGCAATAAAGCAAATTCACGGTTATTTCGAGTTTTACTGAACAAACAAGAAAGTAGACTTATTTCAAAAGTATAAAGTTCAATTAAAGAGGATTTGTTGTGACGATGAAATTAATTGGTAGTGATAGTGCATCGGAAACAATAACATCAACTGTCTTTCTAAAACATTTACCAGTAATACACTCTAATGTATTTTTTTCCGATGGTGGACATGATAGAAAGATTGGTATAGTTCAAGAGGTAACGTTGTCGTTGCGTATTTGTGTACATGTTATGCTCGTCTTTGTGTTGTGTGTATTTTTGTACAGGTACTCAGACAATATCAGGTGACCGCAAAGTTTTCTTGTCTTTGCGATGCAAAGCAATGCAAAATGTCTTAACTTTGAAATTATCAATACATTGTTTAGCCCCAAATACCACTGACAGGCGTTTTTTGTTTTTATATTTTCAGAACAAAATAAAAATATTCATGTTATTAAGTTGGAGATAGGTTTAATGATGCTTCTTAATTGGAATATATTCATTGTTTCAACGACCCCCGTTAAACACCTAATACAAGTGATAGGTTGACGTCATCACGAATAAACGTGGAACGTGAACTTGACAATTATCAATATATCAAACAGTATTATATAGACACACGTTAAATGACCTGGTAAGAGTGATGTCCGCTGTTTGGAATAATGTACTCCTTTATATTGTCTAATATTTGTTATTGTGTTTTGTCACGTTCAATGATTGATATAGTTGTGTACAACAACACTGCAAGCTTATGGCATGACATTTTAGGTTACCAGATTAGTTCATATGATCAATTTTATTGTGAGATCTCAACGTTAATGACATGAGATAATTTTGTTCAGTAAATTTGAAGGCATAGAAATACTACAGGAAATCGTAGCGGACAATTTTTTTTAATAAATGGGAAAGGAAGCCAGCTCAATTGTCCTACTGCTTTCCATTTCAATACATCAATAGTTGTAATGATATAATGACAAATACTGTTTGCGAGATAAATGATACTTCAGTTAATACTAGAACTTTAGTCATATATGTTTACAATGTCTAATTTCAGATTCTGCATTAAATTCACTCCTGAACAAAATACATCATAATAATAGTCTGATGTGATTGATTACAATACTGTATATTCAGAATATTTCTCTACATTATACAGTTGGAAAGTCTCTCTAATTGTAATGAATGAAAGAATGATCCTAGATAGATAATTCATACCAAGAGAAAAACTATACTATTGAGTCATAATCACACCCAGGTACCGCACTGATGCATGCATGCATGCATGCATGTATGTATGTATGTATGTATGTATGTATGTATGTATGTATGTATGTATGTATGTATTTATTTATTTATGTATTTATTTATTTACTTATTTATTTGTGTGTGTACACGTGTATGTTTGATATGTGGTATTACACAAAAAAATTGCTTAGATAACCGTGCAAATGCCGCGAATACTTTTTTGATTGATGTACACACAAATTATTTATTTGTTCCAAATTTTAAGTACTATAGAGAATCACTAATGTAACTTGACAATCGAGCCACCTTCTCTATACATTGGTCTGACAATAGCGTTCTTGATGTATTTATAAATTCTATGTCACAGAATGTACTCCAATCCACTTGCAAAGAGAATATGTCTTCACGGTACATGATTTTATTACTCATTTTCATTACCTTTAATGGCATTTTGCAATCAATCACCAGGACGGGCATAAACATAAAACACTTTACAATGAATGTGAGATCGCCAACAAATATGTCGTCTCCTTTGAAAAATAGACTAAAATAAGTCTGATAACACTTAATAATCCACAGAGATCAAAGTCAACTTTCAATAAAGGGGACATTGTATTTATGATCCTCGAGTCATATACTGTCAGACAGTCAATGATAATGTGATATTTAATTCATTAATGTACGTACATGTAATTATTCTAATATGTTGCCATGCTTGACTGTGTTACATTTGTACATAGATTGGTGTACCGTTTTGGTTATGATTTCGAATTTTTCTTCTCGGTTGTAGTTTGATTGATATTTGCATTCATGTTGTTATACTAGCGTGAGTAGTTTGGAGATTGATCGATTGTTTGCTTAAGTTTGTTTTATTGGTATACGCCTGGTTTTCTGAAGATGTTTATATTATGAAGATAAATATAGAAGTATTGCGTCTCAAATATCTCACACACAGATAAAGAATATGTATTCCATATTCATTACGAAAACAGTTATACTGCGTAGTAAGGTAATTGCAGCGTCCGTTACATCTAAAGTGGCCGAACGGTGTCTTGTTACCTGTTGGTAAATCGGATACCTACATTTGTGTCTGCCTGTTTGTTTGTTTGTTTGTTTGTTTGTTTGTTTGTTTGTTTGCTTGTTTGTGTGTTTGTTTGTTTGCTTGCTTGTTATTTGTTTATGTGTTTGTTGTTTTTGTTAGTTTGTCTGTTTGTCTATTTATTTATTTGTTTGGTTGTTTGTCCGTCTGCTTGCTTGCTTGCTTGCATGCATACATATTTGTTTGTTTGTTTGTTCGTTTTTTGTTTGTTTCTGTTTACTTATGTGCTTATGTATTTGTTTTTTGTTTGATTGTTTATTTCTTTGGTTGTTTGTTTGCTTGCTTGCTTCCTTGCATGTATGTATATATGTATGTATGCATGTATGTATGTATGTATGTATGCATGTATGTATGTATGTATGTATGTATGTATGTATGTAGGTAGGTAGGTAGGTAGGTAGGTGTGTGTGTGCGTAGTATTACTCTGCATCCTTTTATATAAGCATGGAGTAAACTTGTGCTTCCTTGGATGTGAATACATATTGACTGGAAGTCGCCTCTCCGTGATTTAAACCATATTCTATATATAGTTCAAACTCAACACTCTTCCGTAAATTAGCCTATATACAGCTTTAGAACATACTGGATTGAAATGCCATTTAATAAAACGTTAATCTAAGTAGTGCAATGCTGACATCATTGTAAACACATAGTATATCCAGAACATATTTTTTTCTGTAAACCTCGTTTACGTTGTCAAGATATGTACTATGATACCACTACACACACACACACACACACACACACACACACACACACAGATATATTTATATATATTACATTGTCGTACATATTTAGTACATTGTCGTCTGCGGCATCGTAAACCGACATATGCAATTTACTCTACGAAAGATGGTGTTTATTTAAATATAGGTTAACTTTCATGTAGATGTTGAAAATGTTGTAAGTCAGTTAAATTACGTACAAAAAATAATTTAGTAGGTTCTAGGGCCGTTGCCCAGGTCTGTCTGTTCGTCTGTCCATCAGTCCGTCCGTCCGTATGTACGTAAGTCTGTCTCTTTCTCTGTCTGTCTCTGTCTGTCTGTATGTATTTAGGCACGTAGTAGATGTGTGACGTAGTAATTTGTATGTATGTATGTATGTATGTATGTATGTATGTATGCATGTGCGCGTGTGGATTAATGCGCGGATGGGTTGATGGATGCATATATGCACACTCGCGTGCATGACTGGTTGCATGAAAATATATTAAATCAATAATCGATATATGAACGAATGAATGGCTGGATGGATAGCTATCCGACATGTAGTAATTTGTGTGTACGAATGTGCTAATGGATTTTACCATATGCAGGATTGTAATATTCAAATGGGCTTCTGTAGCTGTCTGTGGTTGCACACAATACCGTCTATCCAAAGATCTGATGAGGGGTACCTTGGAAGATCATTGGTTGTATACTTTATACACCGTACATGCTATACTATGTTTCTTGAAGATCCATGTTGAAAAAAAAGACAAGACACATAAATGGAGACAGAGCGAAATGTCTAATTGCTTTCGAAATTGGCTAACCTTAAGATGTTAATGACAATTAGGTGATGCACACTGTCTGTGTTTTGTTTTAAACTGTCGAGATTCACAAAAGAAAAAAAAATGCATACAAAATAATTTGTTGCTCATTATCCACCATTCAACCTTGTACACAAATCACGTAGAAACATAGATAAACTGTTACAAACTATTAGTTGAGAAACAACCATACCATGCCTAAAACAATCAGTGTTATCGTTGAAAAAAGATCCTTTGTAGCAAAAAGTATGAAATGCTTACCTGATAAAAGAAAACCTTGATTTGAATGAGTACAGACGTAATTTCAATCACAGATAACCTCAAAGTCTACTGCGCATATAATGTACCAAGACGGAATGAGATGCTACAGCCGGCGAGGATGTACACGATGAAATGCATATTTTAAACACCGCTTGTGAATTATATATGAATTGTAATACAGTAAGTAAACAACGCTACACACAGACATGCGTCAAGTCGCAGAAGTCATTATTCAAGAAAGATTATCTTTCGTGTGAGAGTGGCGGACTACATCCTGATGTTCATTTCCAATTATATCATGTAAATTTCACATATTTCCCTAGGGATCATATCTCCAGACCATATTTACCATTTTACTCTTCTCATAACTTTAATCAAACTTCTTCAAGAATATATATTTGGACAACATCAATAGTAATTGGAATCAAACAATTTGAAATCATACCATGTCATAGATACTGAAGCTTTTTGTAAAGTTACCAAATAACAATATACGATATTTTAGAATATTGGTATAGCATACATCTATATTTAGAATACTGATAATAAATGTTTATGGTCTCTTCCTAATAGTAACTGAGCACTTTGCAGTCGGCTTTCAGAAGCAAGTCTGTGTCAATTGTAGTCTAATAATCCGTTGGAGTAAATAGCAATGTTCGTTAAATACACGTCTGGCTTAATTATAAAGAAGGTGAAATCTGAGGAACCAGGTGAGGATTATTAAGAGGAGAGTGTGAGGCGAATGACGTAACATAGAGAGGAGGGTGTGAGGCGAATGACGTAACATAGATGTTAACGAATCCAATCATCAGACTCCAGTTAACATCTATAGTGGTCATTTCAATTCCAATGATGGAATTGCGTGTACATAGATACAGTTAATAATAAGTTGTACAAAAATGTTGAGTTTTTAGATGATTGATCGAAGTATTCCATAACTAGATTTTGTCAAATCTGTTTATTGTTCTTAAAGTCATGTGAATTGTAATATTTCTATTTCAACTTCAATTGCAATACTTTAAGTTTTATTTTAGCACTTCCCATTAAGGAGTTCTATTCACCCGTGAAAAGACGATGATCTAGAAACTAGAAAATAATATACGGAATTGTTAAGCGTCAGTTTGTTAGTTTGCGTATATCTGCTTTCTCTTTTAATGTATGTGCCGCCATGTTGATACACATAGATGCGCTCTATCCGACCAATCCTTGCAAAGTCATTAGTACGTGAATACCGGTTGTCAAGGCAATTGTTGGCATACATCATACTTGTTGGTTACCATCACAAGTCCCGCATGATAGAAATTGATATGTAAGTATATGCATTATACCTAGGCAATTATAAAAGTTGGACATTTGTTCTCTGGAGGAACTGTTCCCGCCTAATAATTACTCACATCTCGGAAACGATGGAATATTTTTTTCTCTCACTTTACCCGATAGATTGACAAATGTACAGAATACAGTTGTCGTTATTATAACATATTAATTTCACTCAAAATGCAATCCCACCGACCTCATTAAGAAGTGCATTCATGAGAAAAATCTAAACGATGATAAATTTTGTTAAAGGTTCCTCGTAGTGTGCGAATCTTCTGATCATTACAACAACCAAATTATACTTACTGCGGTGACAGTGATACATTCCATATTGCAATAAATCCAATAGCGACATGTTTCTTGTTTGAATTTACTTATTTGTCAAATATGCACATGTGTTTGTGGTTTATCAAGTGAAAATATGTGTTCTCGAGTTACAATTTTTATTTAAAACACATGCACATTTGCTTACAGAGTGCACCCATTTTAATATGATAGAACGGTTATAATTTACAGATAGTTTCTCCCAACGTTGGTAATAATGAAACTTTACTCTGTATGTTACTAATTCAAATATTTCCGTGCTGCAGACAGCAACGCCTACCTCGTATTGTATGTGTGATTATTTTTCGGTGGAGTTACTGTATTAAAGGGAAATCTCCAGTGTTGGTAATGTCGACTCCATTTTCATCTAAATTTCAATAGGTACTAATTCATTGTGATATGAACATAATGTGTTGCCTGCAATCACTGTAAGGTTGACATATCAACCAGATTAAAGTATTAGTAACTTTTAATTATGGTAATAGAAAACAACATTAAACTGTGGCTGTGTACGTACTTTACTTTCAAATTGATACATTATGAATTCAACGGCCATTCAACTTCAGCTTTCCGAGAGGTTGATTCAACAGCCAATCAAATGCTGCCTCTCAATGTGACGTCACGCATGTTATCAATCTATGAAATGTGTCTTAGCGATTGTCGTCACTGCAACTTTAACAAATTAAAAGAATTTTCGAGGAGTCTTGTCATATTTGCATTCCACTAGAATCATTCTATTTACTAGTTTTATTCCGCATTCGGAGGTCATCGGCCCAAAGATGCAATAGACAATTATTACAATAAAGCAGTACTAAAACAGTTTCATATATCGTAACGACTTGTATTTGATAAGGTTTGCATACTTACAGAAGTAATTCTCAATAATTTTAAGGTACATCTCAATAATTTTTTTATTTTCTAACAAACAACATCCATGATATGTATTGTCAATTCAATTTTAAAAGAAATATTACGAGGTATTAACCTCTTAGTTCACTATTAATTGTAACATCTGTGACGTCACATTCATATCACTCGAAACCTGATATCAATTTTGAATATTTCTCTGTTTAGAGACGATATGAATTTAAACTAACACAATATGATTTTCATACCCAGTTTACCATTACCATCACAACAAGCTAGTTGATTTTATTGTTGGAATAGTATATGTAAAGATGTACTAAACCCTCAATGAGTCAACTTTGGTCAACAAGATGGCTATTGAGAAAAAAAATCATCAGATATCTTAACACATCAAAAGTTGCAGGAAGCAATGTATCGACCGTTTTTTATACATCCTATTATTGTTGAGGATAGTGTGAGGGAAATATGTAGCATCTCACACTAGTTACTCGGATATATGTGCTTTCTAATTATGCAAATAGTAAAACCAAACAAACTACCTAACAATATAATTACATTGTATGTTTGTTATAATATTCATTTGTTAATTCCTTTTTTATTCAGTGATATTAAACCAATAAAATTAGGTCAACCCTAAGAAATGTAATTTTTTAGCTTGCGAAACAATGTTTTATGTTTTGGTCTTGTCTGTCTGTCTGTCTGTCTGTCTGTCTGTCTGTCTGCCTGTCTGTTTCTGTCTGTCGCTCTGCGTGTATATATGTGTGTATGTATGTATGTATGTATGTATGTATGTATGTATGTATGTATGTATGTATGCATGTATGCATGTATGTATGCGTGCGTGTACATGTGTGTGTGTGTGTGTGTGTGTGTGTGTGTGTGTGTGTGTTCACGTGTCTATGTCAAATATCTTTCTCATAAACCATACGCCTAAACACAATGTCATTTGGTAAACATATTGTATATGTGGTTATACCAGGAACATTTTGGATTTTTTCTAAAATGCGTGCATGACGAGCGTCCTATTTTCGATACTGTTTATCACAATCGGATTTTTGTTATTACTGATATCTAAAAATGATATGATTATACGAGCTAATACTTGGCAGATGTACAATATACAGGTAACAGGTTTTCATTGAAATTTGTTACCATTACCTCATAAAATGTTTGTTTAAATGAATATATTTATATGACACGTATCTATGCAACTATCTCTAAATCTGACTAGTTTTGACCATTTATTTATTTCAATAAACAAAAAACTTATTTGCTTGTTATTTTTCAAAATGTGGGTTTCTTCCTTTGTTGATTGTGGTGTGACTAAATGATCAAGTAAGAAACAACATGTTACTTCCATTTTCATGAAATGTATCGATATCAATTTGCATGATGAATGTACACATTAAAGCTTTTCTCAATAATTCAAAAGTCTAACACATAAAAACACTTTATATCGGTATGCCTAGGCACTAAGATGTTAGGCAAATGTATGCATATTAAGTATTCCGATTTGCATATCTGTTTTAAAAATGTGTTGATTGTCAATATGTCATGATCTTTATCAAATGACATGTGACTACTTAATTCATTGCGTGAGTGACATCTTCGTGTACTAATTTGAATTATTAGCTTATAATTTAGCTTATAATTAACAACTTTAATGTGTACCATTATCTCAAAGAATGCTGCCTCAAATATACTAATACCGCGTACATACATTTTATGAAGCACATGTACGTTATTCAAGCTAGCTTTAATAAAATTTAACAATGTTTAAGCTGTGTATTTCAAAAAGATCACGTTTAAGTGACAGAATAATTCACGGATGAATATTACGCGAGTGAAGCACTGTGTGATATCATGTGAAAGAAATGTTTTGTCTACCATAATTGTAGCATAATTCATATTATGATTAAATGATCAATTAATTCAACCTTTTCCTTAAACTAAATTGGAAAAAAACACTTTCGATTCATATCTATATTTTTCCATCATGTTGTATTGTTAGATTGGCTCAAGGAAAACAAACTTTGAATTGGGTTACAATGAATTCATATAGAAATAACTCTCACTTGGTCTACATGACTTTATTAAATTCGACAGTTTATTTAATTGGACATGTTTATCCGTAGATTCATGACGTAGTAAGAACTCTCCCTCACAGACACATTGTCGCCGTCTTAGTACGTTCTCTGCTGTATCGTATTCCCTTGTGTTAACAATAACATTCTCTTCTAAATATAGTTTCTTTTACCGCGACAGTTTCCTCTCAAAAGTTGTGAAAAATTACTTCTTTCGATTTAAAAAAAAAGAATCAATATACCTTAAGTCTGGTTATCTGTCATATCTTTAGGAATTAACGTCGACTTC
Source organism: Glandiceps talaboti (assembly GCF_964340395.1). Taxonomy (NCBI): domain Eukaryota; kingdom Metazoa; phylum Hemichordata; class Enteropneusta; family Spengelidae; genus Glandiceps; species Glandiceps talaboti. Next base: position 16,105,856 of record NC_135569.1, on the reverse strand, counting down.
CGATACAGAAACAGTTAGTAAGACACAACACCTTCATTAAAAGAACAATGACATCTCAAAGGAGAACTATATGTAACATTAAAACAGATAATTGAAATGGTTATGAGGAATAAAGAAATTGTGATGAGCCAAGACTAGAAAGTGTGAAAACAGGAAATTATTTGAAATAGAGGCATGATTTCACAAGAATCCTACCCACTAGAGATTTTGATGATTACTTTACTTATGAGGTATGTGAATGTACTTTATTTGTGAGTTTAACAAGAAGTCATTTGTTGAGGAAGATGTATGTCAACTTGGATAGAATAAACTACACAACTTAGTTGCGTTACTTGATCAAGACGATAAAACATACAATTTATTGTTTAATTCTAGCAATAGAATATAATAACACGTGATGTTGAAGCTATCTGTGAAATGTAACGAGATGGGCCAACTTATGTTATTGTTGATCTAAAGTTTGCAAGATCAATATACCAATACTAATTAGGAATCTACACAGCAAGGTGTGAATTTAAACAAGAATACAAGCAATACTTACAGTCTACTTGTTAAAACACTATTGATGGCAATTTGATTTGTGTTTGTGTTTGTAGGGTTAGAGTTGGAAAGAGATAGTATTCTGTCTCTTTTTTTAGTCGAAATCTTTATGTATACATTTTGATTTGTTTTTTTCCATTTCTTCACTTGTAGAAGTTTTGAATATGTAGAAAATCCAAGGGAACGGTGAAAATGCCAAGATAATATTTCTATTCTGATTATTATTACATGTATTGGCGGGGTTGAACTAGATTAGTTGGAAGACAACTATTTTTAGATCCCTTTCCCATTTATTTATGTAATCATACTCTCTTTACTTGCTTGTGTTATTTTTATCTGTGAATAAAGTCAGATATAAATTCACTATATGGTTTTAAAAAGATGTAGCCAGCAAAATCTTGCATCTACCGTTTGTAAACAGAATATGGATAAATATGTCAGCAAAGTGGGATATGGTATGACCCTGACGTTCCTAAAAATCAGACGTTGATCGCGTATTGATGACAGTGTTAAAATTTGCATAAATGGCAGATGTATTCAAATCTTATCTTCGCCACGATTGTGAATAACGAAATATATATTATATAATCGTGTCGATTGTGCAACATTGAACATAATTGAAATTGTTTATCAATAAATCGCTTATATCAACAAACTAAATGTTGTCATTAAAGATCCAATGACCACAAATATGCAAATGAACGTGTTCCATACCTTTGCGTGTTTACGACTGTCCATTTTAATTACAAGCAAATAATTTTGACATGGAAAAGGCATTTTGTATGCCCCATTACTTCACCTTCAAATGTAGAATGTGCTCTAAACTCTTTCAGTAAATTCATATTTGAAGGTAAATGTTGATTTTTCCCAATCTCTCTTTTGTTTCGTAACATAATTCTGAAAATATTTCGTGTCAGTGTTTTGTTAGTTAGATTACATACACGTAATGGAGAACATTTTATTTGATAAACTCAATTTAGGAATCAAGGCGCTCAAAGATTGCATATTTCTTCCACATGCTGTGAATCCATGATACGGTAAATTATGAAATATTTCAGGATATCAAATCATTAAAGTGCTGGCCCCGATCATTTACAGATGAATCGGCGTACGTGATTATTTGCTTACTTAGGGAGCCTTCAGTATTTGCAAGGGGGAGGGCCGGAGGAAATCACACATTGTCTGTTAAGTAAAATATGACCCTCCCCATTCTCCATTTGTAAAAAGTGACCCACCCCTTTGTCCCATTTTGTTTAAACATGACCCCCCCCCCATGGCATTTGCATATACTGAAAGTTAATCAATGTTCCCATTATATGTATATATATACAGATTAAATGATTTTGACTCTGTATTAGAAAGCAATATTTGTGCACATAAAGTGACAAACAGTAAAAGACTGGCTCGTTACCTTTCTCTTATAATCATACACAATATAGTTAGTATCTAAAACGTGATTTCCATGTTGTGCATACACCGTCTGATCTCACTTGTAAAACTTCCCTGATATCATTGTCATCATCATCTTCACCTTCAGTATTGCCATTATCAGGGTCACTTTAATCTGGCTCATTGTCACTACTTGGGTCAGTACATGTATCACTGTCCGTGTTCTCTATGACATTCAAAACTAAATCATCATCATCATCATCATCATCATCATCATCATCATCATCATAATCATCATCATCATCACCATCGTCATCACCAGCATCATCACCATCATCATCATCATCATCATCATCATCATCATCATCATCATCATCATCATCATCATCATTATCATCATCATCATCATCATTACTTCTACCATTACCATCATGTGTTAACAACTACATTCACGGACAGTGTGAATGATAAGGTGAGATTGTACACTCAACAAAATGCATCGTTTTATGAAACAATTTTCTTACAATATATGTAGTTTTATTTTTGTATTTTGGTATATAAAGTACTCATAAAAATAAATGTTGAGTGCTCATCTCACTTTTACATCTCAAAACACACAAAACAAATTGACAATAATTGAATCTTCAATTTGGTCACAAAACTACGGATTGTAAAATTTGACCCTCTCCAAAATATTGTAATACAAAATGTGACCCTTCCCCCAAGAACAGGTTTGTACAATGTGACCCCCCCCCCACCCCGATTCCACCGGCCCTTCCCCTTGTAAATACTGGAGGCTCCCTTAGCACATATTAGCAGTCCTTTTTTGGTATAATTCAGACGATTTGTTATACCACAAAAATGGTGTGCATTTTTCGTACTTAATTTTAAAAGTGTCTGCTGCTACGTCCTCCTCTATATACTCGATATCATATTCCTGTGTCCAATGTGTGTCTTTAAGGAAAGGAACCCTAAGTTATCCAATGTTTACAACCGAATTGCATTTTCATGTATTAAATACGATTTTCACCAACTTCTTGGTGTTGAATTATTACCTTCATTCCTAAATGTTATTTAGTTGAGGTGTTTTAGTAGAACAATATTCTTATTATTGTTATAGTAAGGTCGCTCGTTTCAAATGTTTTTTATCCTTCACGTTGGTGTCATTTTATCTTCAGTCAGACATTTTGCACGAAGTATACAATATTGGTCAATGATTGCATTTACAGCGTCTCCATCTCGTCTAGGTCAATTCATTGCTATGTGTTCCTACCTAATGAGTACATTCCCCCAAGTGTTTTTATAGCGTTTCCTTGCGTGCCAAGACATTGCTCAAATCGACAGTGCTGTCTATTACTTCAGTTAACGCCGTTTGTTCACTTGAATATATATTGTTTCTTCAAGCGTTCTAATCCTAGAATACTCATCTTAATCCAACTGTGAAACGAAAGCAGATATTCATGAAGATGAAATTTAGCAGTCACCAACGGACACGGTTATACTTTAACCAAATGCATAATGTGGCAAAAGACGTAATTGAAAACGGACTTTGCAAGTTTCAAGCTTTATTCATTTGGTGATGTCTACGTATTACAGTACATCAGGTCGACAATTGGCCTTACTAAATGGCTAGCATACAAAGTGTATATAGCTAGAAATCCCAGGCAATTTGAAGACGTGTATGACATGTTACAGGGTTGACATTGAAGGATTTGCACAAATTTCGTGTATATATAGGATGGTGGCTTAAAATTGTGTACCGGAAATCAATTAGTTTACGGAGCAAAATGCGCCATACAACTAATATCTGCAAACGCTATATGAAGAGCTAGTGCAAAAAAAGGTAGTAAGCTACTTTTGTTGTGACTTTTCTCTGTTAATTTTGTTGACGTGTGATTTATGATAAAGGCAACCTTTATTCTATAAGATAACAAAGCAAAAACGTGAATTGGTTCAGGTTCAAGGGGGCTAGGTGACAAATATTGTTTGTATTGTGTCATTTTCTACAAAAGGCATAGTTTATAAAATTTTCGATGACTGAGATCTGATAGCGCACTGTTTTTTCTCCAAACTTAGATTTTTATCACATATCGTGTTGGGCCCTCGAAGACGGGCTAAACTGTCGTTTTATCAAGGACTTGGTATAACTTGTACTATATCTGAGGCTAAATATGGTGGTTTGGTTGGAATTAAAAAGTGAAAAAAGAATGTTATTGGGAGCTATGAATTATTTGAAAAATACCTGACTTTTCACATCAAATTGAAATACAGTGTTCCCGTGCACGTGTGTGATACTATGAGGTGAATCTACGTTATTTCACCATATTGATCATATTAGTGCTTTCATTGGTTGAAATCGAAACACGTGACTTGCCATAACAGACTATCGCCAACATATACAAGGTGACATAATTGAAAGTGTCTGACGTGCATTATGTCTTTGATAAGATAGTACCAAAGCATTATTGACCAATCTACTGGAAGTAAAGTTTAGCATTAAGAAATTCTTTGAAATTTCATTCAAAATTAACTTGTTTGTTATAGTTTGTGCTGCTGTTGAAATTCTGCAAATAAATTACTAAGAAGTAATCTTAAATGAACCCATTTTGATGAAATTGAGTGTTTATTATAAATTTTAATTTTGAGACGTGAGTTATTTTTTCTGCTTGGATAAGCAATTGAAGTAATGTTTCATAACACTGTGTTTATAACTCAATACATATAAAATAAATGTGTCAATCGTGTTTTTGTGTTTATTAAGAGTAAAACATGGTGACGTCTTGATATATAGGAAAACGACAGATCCACACACAGACTGGACGTGACGTTTAGCCCTACATCACCGGTGACATATCATGTTATATACAGTGTTCGAAACAACATTTTTACTATAACATGTAAAGGAATAATGCTAATGGGTTTTTGATTAATACGCTGACTTGATCAAATGGATGTATACGCATCTTCGTCTCCTTATTAGTTTGAGTATTGGTACGGGGACTGTAATATTAATAAGGTTTTGGGGCAGAGTCCAACTCCGTGGGGTAGCTCTATTAATATATGTATGTAATTAGGAATGACATTTCTGACTGTACCCATTAGTGAAATTACTTCACTAAAATTCAATTATGCTGACTGGAAACATATTACGTGAAAAACTAACTTTTCAGATCCAATCTCATAAATGCGTACGAAATAACAATTACGACTTGTATCCAAGACTTTATAACAGTTTTTTAAATATACTAATAAACGGTATTAATGCATGTCCAAATTGAGACAACAACATCACCGTCTGCAGAAGTTCATCGCCATTATCTTTATGCTCTAACTATGTGTCATAACATTTCGATTGTGGAACGGTAACAAAGACTTGTCGTGGATCTGTTTTAAGGGCGGTAGAGTTTTACAAAAATTTCAATGTCATATCTTTGAGTACATTAGTAGTAGTCGCAGTGAGCTGATGAACTAGGCAACTAAAATTCTTAAATTGAATAAGGGTCTTATAATTTCCGAAATAGATTAATGAAGAAACCAATTAAATGCATATCGTGGAGCAACATAAACTGTCGTTAAAATGTCCCACATCAGATAATAGAGTTATGAATAGAACGTTATAAACCCTCCTGATAATAATAAAACCTGGTAAAGATGGTTTGATGAGAGGCAAGATTTACGAGTTGTAATGATAAAATCTGATCACTACCTTTGCCTAATTAACAATATCATACCGAATAATCACAATGAAATAAGGATATCTGAAATTCTCTTTTTCGCAAATTGTACAATTGATGGACGCTAAAGCTCTCCATGATTGAATTGAGTTTTTCATACGAAGTAAAAGACAATGACCAATGCATTCATCATCAGTTATACAGTATGGACGAGATAGATATCAAGGCCAGCAATCCAACATGTCATATACAACGCAAGCCTCGATTTCAGTGCTAATTATAGGTTGTATGGAATAGTGACGTCACACATTTTACATAAACTGATTGGTCTGCTAACAAAAACTTTGCTTTAAACACTTTTAGTCAATTAAATTTCACTGAAAATTCAATTAATCTGATATCACTACCAAAACTATACTATGAGCTAGTATTATAATTATTCTGGCTCCCACTCGATACAGCTATCACCAAAGCCCAAACACAACTTTAAATTTGTTGGTAAATGTTGACGGAGGGTTACACCCGTCCTTCGCGGTATTCAATTTACGTCTGTATGGTGGCACGTTTTTCTTTTCACTTCGATAAAATGTAGTAAGAATGTGTATTCATTTAATCCTGCTATCTTAAAATGTAGAACGTATAGTTTCTTATGAATTGGTCTCTGAGTGATTGTACCAAAACAGAGAGTGAACAGTAATCTGCAACACACTGTATACGTATGTATACGTCGCTTCATTAGTGGGTTTTCACCAAAGCACTTATACCGACGGTCAACTACGATTCCCTCGTTATTGAGATATTCATATGCAAATACGGACGTTAACCTGAATGAACACGACCTAAACAACAAGATAGACTCATTAGTCTATTGATAATATTTTACGTCATTGAAACCATCTGTAATTCTATATGCAAATGTTTAGATTCTACCAATCAAAATTGTTGTATTGCTCAGACACTGCAGCAGTAGCCGGCGGTTTTCGAAACAGGTGTTCTCTAAACTTGAGAAGATTGTAGCGTCATTGGCTAACGTTGTAAGACGCTGGCATGCAAATTATAATGAGATGTCCATTGGAATATTGAAGTATCAGGTTAAATCATCCTTAACGGAAGACAAACTTTGCACTGTATCTAGACAAAGACTAGAAATGTGTTGATTGGGAAGGGCACTTAGCGACTTCTCTCTGAGATCTAATATTTTACTGACCGAATAATTAGAAAGTATGAACCATGAAAAACAAAAGGTCGAAATATTCACGGAAATAAACCGTTAATCCTCATTCGACATACGTTCGTAGGTTGTCAAGCCTGGCTGCTTTCAAAGTGAAACTTTCACTGAAAGTGAAGAACGGTAATGGTGCTAAATATTTTCTGTTTTAATTCGATGGATTTGACAAGACATTTTTGTGGCAATCTTTATTTGTCAGAGGTGAAACTCGAGAGTAAAAGTAGTAAAACATAGTTATATATGTACTTGGCATTCAGCAAGCTCTGGTGATTCTCCCCAGAACATAGTCGAGCAGCACAGTTACGCAACCATATCGTACCATTACTTGTGCTTACCCTTTGTCATGTTAATTTCCATAATTCGACTTTCGTCGAAGGCGCTAACTATTGTCAATGCATTACTTAGTGGGTGTTCACCTGTAGAAGCATTAATTTAGCCAGGAGCACACTAAAACAATCAGCTGATTAAACTTTCACATGCCAATTTCTCTCCGGTGCGGGCAACTTTTGATGAGATTTTGGTCATTCGCGGCCGTGAGCCTAATATCTAGCGTGTTTGATAATTTTGGCCAAGAGTGAATATTTCCTCTTGGGTGCACCTGAATGTGAACATTCCTCTCACGACTTTCTCGTAAGAGCGCATGCTTTGCAAAAACATAATTACAAAATGTTTGCCCCAGTCTAAAACACACGTGAATACACTTCTACGTCAATAACTACGGTATTATCATAGTTTTATAAAACTCTCAACCTGATAACATTGTGACATCATTAGCTGACGTTGTACAAGTTGATATGCAAATTAATGTTATGAGATGTCCGTTGAAATATTGAAGTGTCAATTTCAACCAGTTCAACCATGTTTAACGGAAAAGAAACTATGCAGTGTATCAAAACAAAAGAGTTCAATTGTTTTAGGGTGAAATTTACCAAAAAGTATTTCTATTTGATTTGTATATAACAAGAGCTATATATTGGTAGAACTGCCTAATACACACCGGTGCATTTACAATTATGAAATAGCCAAGCGAAAAACAATAATTAGAATAGAAAACGTATTGTTTATTGTTCCGAGAATCGATAGGACAGTACAATACAGCTATTTTGAAAAGGCTAATTTTGAAAAGAATGCAATATTTAAAAATGAAATCATGGTCCTGGTCAAAACGTCGCATTCGTTTCTAATTTAACTTTCCAAAGTATCTGTATTTTACTATATACAATGGAGACTTCTCTAACGTCTGTGATTGTACTTTTTTAATAATGAGAAAGTACTACCCCTCAACTTAAAATGTTGAAATATTTGCAACAATTAATGATTATTCCTCATTTTGACTTGTATTTATCAGTTATCTACCCTGACTACTTTCAAATGAAGCCTTAAAAACTGTTTTAACCGAGTGCAACTAGTATTGATGTTTTGCGTTTGTTCAACGGATTGGAACGGACATTTTCATGATAACTTTATTTTTTGCCACAGGTGAAACTGGAGAGGATAAGTAGTATAACAAAGATATACCTCGAATTCGACAAGCTTGGAATCCCCCCCCCCCATAAGTTGTCGAGCAGCACAGTTACGCAACCTTTTACCGTTATTTGTACTTACTCTTTGTCATGATAATTTCCATATCTCAAATTTCGTTTGAGACAAATATGTCAATTGATTAATGACCTTTTCGATGGTCATTTCGATTTATCCGTTGCACTGTATTTGCATAACGATGGATTTTCGTCGGCTACCGTTCTAAATGTTTTCGTTCTAAAATTTGCATAGGTCCACTTTCGTCGACGTTAAATATTGTCAAAAGATAATGAGTTTCGTCGATTTACACGTCGCATTTTATTTGCATAAGGATATCATATTTTTGTTTCTTTTTTTCCCTGTCTGCACAGTCAAATAACTTGTTTTGTGAATGCATGAAGCCGATGAGGCGAAGAAGCAGGGAACAAATAACCGATCTCTACTCCAAAAGTGTTGCAAAAATCTGTGAAACTTTAACAAATGTTGATGTAGTCATGACATATGTATTCGACGATCGGTTTGTTGTGTTATTGTCGACCAGCACCATTACGAAACCCACTATACATCTATATAACTGGCTATCAAGGTATCAATAATCATAAAGTGTTCATGATCACAATATTTCGAGTCCACCCCTGTCATAATTCTGGTCGTTTCCTATTTGTGCAAACAATGACCTGTTCAGGTGACGTTGGACATCATCCCTTATTCTACGTCTTACTACAGTAGCAGAACGAATAATGTAAATGTCTTACACGTCTCGAGAAAGAATACGTAAATTTGCATGGACATGATCTGCTATCAGTTGATAATTGTTAGCATACTTACTAGGTTCCAAAATCAATTGACGTTCGTTAGGTGTCACAGGAACCCGGAAAACACGTCCGCGCCCGGCCATTTTTTCACGACAATTCCCCTGGATCACGTGTTCGAATTACTTTGATAACTAATTCTAACATATGTTTACATGAATTCTATGTTTAAAAAGAATTAGAAAGTGAACAGATGGTTTAAATCATGAAAAATTAATGCGCTCTCCTCTCAATCTTGCATGCTTATCAACCAATCGCCATGTTCTTTTAATTCATTAACACATGCAAACAGGTGTACAAGAAATGTATTGACAAATCTGTAAGCTTGTGATAATGAAATGCAAGTTACTTGACAAAGGGCACATTCTCTTTCGCCCACTCGGGCTGAAGACCATAAATATTGTCAATAGATTATTAAATGAGGTTTCAGTTGATTTATACGTGGCATCTATTCATGCTTAAGTTCGTATTTGCATATCAATATTTTTTCGTCGCATATATCGTTCATCTACGCTTAGGTGAAAACCCACTATTGATACATACAACTTTGTGTTGTCTGTAGCTGTCTGTTGTCTGTTGTCTGTTGTCTGTAGCTGACTGATAGTTTTGTTTCATAAATAGCGAACATCTCTTTAGGAACGTATGACTTCGTACTGTGTAGTAGTTTGTGCAAATACATGTGCGTGTCGTTGTATATATATATATATATATATATATATATATATATATATATATATGTGTGTGTGTGTGTGTGTGTGTGTGTGTGTCTGTGTCTGTGTGTCTGTGTCTGTGTGTTTGTACGTGGATGTATGTGTGGAGGGGGTTGGTGTCTGTTTCTATCTGTCTGTCTGTCTGTCTGTCTCTGTGTGTGTGTCATTCTTTAATTTTGGTGTTCACGATATTCATTGTGAAATAAAACTGCACGAAATTAATAAATGATCAATCGTAATGGTATAAGGAGAGACAAATCAAAAGCGGCATTGCTAATTTCTCCATTTCAATTTTTTTTAATTATAATTTTTTTAATTTTAATTATAAATTTTTAAAGCCTTCATTATATTTTATGATGTTGGGTTTCTATGTACATTTGTAATTGTATCAAACGATCGGATTTTAGATTAGACTTGGGTTTTGGTTTGTTCTAAACTAATCCTCTGACATTTGGTTCCTCAGACAAATAACCAGTATGAACTCTTTTTAGAGATAAGGATGTCGCCAGTTGGAATGACAAATGTCAGCAAACCATAACTCCTATGGGTACATTATATAAAACATTCATATGACCAACTCACAATATGATATTAAAACTATTCGTGTGATACTATGTATATTAATAATAAAAGCAACAAATTTTGATTTACAAATCAAGTCCTATTTTTATCATACCATGGCCAAGTCAATTAGACATTAATCTCGATATACCTGCCCAATGTGCCATCCATTGTTTTAAAGAAAATTGACAAATTCTACATTACAGAATGCCATTATAATTGTTGAGTAACTAAATTCAATTGCATGTAAAAATACCCTTTAAATACTCATTATAGTATGAATATTTAAGAGTTCAATACATGTGGACGAAAGTGCTTCTCCAAAATGCAATCACTTCATCGTTGCCGGAAATGACGTAGATAGTAGAAATGAAACCCCTCTTATTATGAAGTCTGCAGTAGGTGAAATGTTTTATATGGTGTTAATACAGTTATAATCTTGTTGATTAGTCTGTCCGTTTTCTACTCAAATGCAAGGCCCAGTTTAATACTGTCCATGCAAAAGGCACTGCAGCTATGATGATATAACAGAAGCTATGTTTCCCTTACTACAGTTCCTTGTAGTAGGAAGTATGTGTGTGATTATTGTTTGTTGTGTATCTGTTTGTTTGTTTGTTTGTTTGTTTGTTTGTTTGTTGTTTGTCTGTCTGTCTGTCTGTCTGTTCTTTTTTACTTGTGTGTGTGTGTGTTTGTTAGATTGTTTGTTTGTCTGTAGGTTTGTTTGTTTGTTTGCTTATTTGTTTATGTGTTAATTGTCTAAATATTAAACCTTCACAATTTACTATTGTCATGAAAGCAATTGTTTATCAATGCATTTAAGTCCAAAAGGTTTTGAAAAGAAAGCATGTTTGACAAAATTTCCCAGGGCAACCTAATGTATATATTAAGAGACAAGACTTTACGTCAACGACAGTCGTCTTGGAAACTGAACTCAAAAGATTTAGGTTCGGTATAGGCAATTCAGATCGCAAAAATGATACAGCTCAAGTCTCTGTAACAAAATATTTGATTGAATATATGGCACCAGCCGTGAACAGCTTCAGCTGCCTAACGACTTTCCAAAGGTTATAAAATACTCTAATGTGAAATGTGGTTTGATATTATCACTTCTTGTCATGTTCGTTATCACGACAGTGAGGATCAGCGATGACAATTGCAGCACAGTACGAGTTCTTCTATCTACAGTTGAACTGTACAGCTTAAGAGGTACAAGTAACTTCGTTACGCTTACCTAGTAGATTGCTTGTATCGTTCTAAATCGTACATACTGTAACCAGTTTTGATGCACATATACCTTCCACGAAGTTGTTTAGGAGAACGAGCCGGTCAACCTCGAGTGTGTACAATTGAGGATTGACGTGTCATAACTCACAACGCTATTCATCTTTAAAAGTATGTATATTCACAATACGGAAGTCCTACTCACTTTTGTAACGAAAGGTGTCTTTTAGAACATGCCAACATTTGTTCCGTCGATGGAGGAGGTATCGACTCGCAAGTACACACAATTGTATAAACAACCAATGCTTCTTATACAGTAACATCTGCATACATCTATACCCTATATGGAAATGTATGAGATATTGTCGTTATTCTGTCAGATCACAATAATTTTATGTCATAAAAAATATTTCCTAGATATATGGCACATCTCCGGGTCATTTTTCTGTTCTTACTAATTATAAAAAACTTACTGTATTATTGCATTTCTCTCTTATGTTTAATGACTTCTGGGAAGGCAGGTGCCCGGAACACAGGGTCCATGACTAATGACCATCAACAGGGAGGAATCGTTAGAATATGGCGTCGATGACGTGGTTATGTCGTTCTATTTCCATCAAAGTTGTCTGTATTTTATAACACACCGTCGTAATCTGAGCAATGACTACTGATGTTGTGAAACCATTAGTGTCTTGCCTTTGTCGTTCCACATGACGACCTCCGATAGATATATCTAAGTCTACTCAGCTTGGACTTCTGCTAAATGACCCAAAGTCACCTTATTCTGAGCTTGGAGATGCCGTATCTATTCAATGTCTGTCTGCCCTAAAATCCCCTTCAGGTGTTTCTATTCTTGTCATTATCGTTACCAATGGATTCAAGAACCTTGTCTCCCCTATTGCATAAAACCTGATTGGAAGCGTTACGTATGTTTACGCGTTTAATGTAACTTTACGTAAAATGTAACGTGTAAACCAGTTATTGTATGGTCTGGTCATAATCTTATGTACCAGACTCATTGTCAATATTATCTATGTTACTAATTTGTTTTAAAAATTGATTCATAATCAACTGCTAAAGGTATGTGCCATTCAAATGTCCCTTGGTTTATGCCCTTCTCCAAAGAAAAAAGCCAACTTGAAAAGAAATATATTCCAAATTGTTCACACAATTCATATTTGTTTAATTTCAAATCATCTAATTTACCATTTATGTACGTAATTGTCAAAGTTGGTGAAAGTATTACTTGGCTTTATGGTTTGTTCTTGTTGCTTAGTTTACGAAGATGAAGACGTCGGTATTTGTGATAAGGATTGTTGAGTTACTTGAGGTGGTGGTTGCGTAAATGGCGTTGGTGGTAGTGGCAGCGGTGGTGGTGTGGTGGCGTTATTGGCGTTGGTCGTAGCAGCGGTGGTGGTGGTGGTGGTGGTGTTATTGGCATTGGTGGTAGTGGCGGCGGCGGCGGCGGCGGCGGTGGTGGTGGTGGTGGTAGTGGTGGTGGTGGTGGTGGTGGTAGTGGTGGTGGTGGTGGTGGTGGTGGTAAAAGTAGTTGTGATGGTAAAGGTGGTCTCGATGATGATCTACAAATCACTGTCGATGGCTGTAACGTCCGATTAACAAAACATTGCTATTCTTGGTCGCTGAATTCGGTAGGCAGACAAAATTTGAGCTCGTTCAGTTATTTACTTTTGTATAACATGAAGGCGACAAACACTTTCATGCAATTACACAAATTATGTACTTAATAACACTTAAACTGCTGAAAAAAAATCGAGGCGGGGAAATGAACTTACCAACGGTACGAAGCATGTCGCTGACCTTAGCTTTCAACGTCTAGAGTCAAATGTTCTTTTCACAAAACTGTCTTTTAAGTCATTAAGATTTGAAGTTTGTGATTAGTAATTCACGAGATCACCAACCAGCGTTAGTTATCACACTTATTTCATCAATCAAATGACGTGAAATCAGAAGATGGAAAACATATATGGGCTTTCGTTATTGTAGAAAACGTACTGATATCACTACAAGATTTATATATTTATATACGTATACCGGACCCACAATGATGGCGTCTTTCTTTGTACGATATTCCCCTACAGACGGAACCACCTGTCCGGACATAAAGAACGCTCTCAGCGTATTTAGTGCTAAAGTGTCAAAGTGTTCCCGGAGATATAATTCAAACTGTGCCATTAATTTTCCATCTGTCCTGTATTTAATATAAGACGATTATGTTAGGGACAGGGGTTATTCCTGGCACGAGCCAGCTTTACAAAGACAGATTACACAATAACCTGTATAAATTATACAGTTTGACAGGGACAGTGATAGCTTGAAGTGAAGCCATTGTACACGTATTTACCATTGCACATGTCTTACAATCTTCGCGAGTGTCACGGTGTTCCTCCTTTTCCGTGTTAGCTGTAAACACAAAAAGAATTGCTTCATATTTCAAACTGAAGTTGATGAGGAAACCATAATTCAGGTGGTTATTGACTATTGACGTGGAATCAATAGTTCCATGTCATATTGAAAACAGATAAGGAAATAAGATATTGATTTATATTGCACTTTATTTTTTTCTAGAGTATTACATGTCAAGAAAATGTGTTAACATTCATTCAGAAACGTATCATTCGTCGGAAAAGAGAAACTTATGTGAGGAAACTGTTTACCGAGTATATAAGGCGTCGTCAACGCTATAAATATAAAGGGAATTCAAGACAGAATTCTTCCACTGAAATTAATACGTGAACAATTACGGTTGTTATAGCTAGGAACGCTGAAACATACCACATTGACTTTCATTTATTTACTCTCTGAGATAACACAAAAGTCCATTTAGTCCTTTTTGATCATTCCCACAAATGTTGTATTCTTATAATCTGTATTTCATTGCCATACCTTTATATTGACACCAAAATGTTGCTTCTTATGCAGTAACATAGGTTATACCGCGGAACAAATATTTCTAAATATATAACTTTTTAATTACAATAATGATATTTATGAAGCAAATTAACTCTCCATTCTAATGGAGGTTTTTTTAAAAATGTTAATAACACTACACTGTATAAACAGTTATGGGTATAAACAGTTATGGGTAAAATTATTAGGACAGGTTCAAGTTCAAGATGGAAACATTTTACAAGTAGGTCAAGAGTTAATTTGACGATAATAACATCATACAGCTAGAAGAACAATGGTGCCAGTATGATGGTTGTATGATTAGCTCTATCTTAGGTAATTATGATTTTCATCAAATAACATCTGTTATAAAAATAGGAAACAAAACATGATACCATACAAACACTAGTCTTGCTTAGGCCAAATAAATAAAGGATTGTGTGTTTCCGATAACTCGACCGACTCGTTTAATACACACAAACCAAAAGGATGAAAAATCCTTGTCTTCTTCAACTTCCATGCACGTCTGTTTTAATTCTCAAGTGATGTTTGTACATATTTTATTAAAATGTCACAGTAGGGGTATTCTGACCGACATTTGCTTCGGTTTTGGGTCGAAGTAATATTTTTTTTTCAAAAATAAAAACAATAAAAAGATAAAATACAATAAACTAAAACCTCTACTACCTTAGTATTTGAAGAATTAATGTTATCCTATAACACATCCTTTCATTAGTAGTTGTCCATACACTATTTAATGTATCTCTTGTAATTTATAAATTCAGCATTTTCTAATTTGGTTTAGAATTTTTAACAATCTTGTAGAATTTAAAATTGTTTTTGAATTATATGTTATATATATATATATATATATATATATATATATATATATATATATATATATATATATATATATATATATATATATATATATATATATATCCCATTGCAGTTGAATACGTATAATTCACTATACTGAATTGACTTTATTTCAACCAGAAACATAAGATAATAACAATACAAAAAAATATCATTACTAAGAAAATATTCTGGTGAGGACCATGGCATTAGTTCACTTGAAACCAATCTAGTCCATGTTCATTCTGTTCATGAACATACTAATTTAAAACATAAAAGAAAACACGAATTAATGAAGTAGTCCAATAGTTATCACAACAGTAGAACAGTCAGAGGTTTCAATCTGCAGTAACAAACAGTTTCTTTATTTAATGCACAGTTGACTTGGATTAAACTGTACACATGACAACACATTGTAGGATCATGTACATATATATTTCACGCTAAGTTACACGGCTCACCATCAATGATTGTTAACATGGTCAGATATACTGTAAACTGCCGCACAAAGATTTCGTTCATTATATAGTTCAATTTACTGCAGAGATTGTTTCATTAAATATACGCAAATAAGAAATTTGACACAGTAAGTTTTGAAAGAAAGAAGTTAGAAAAGCTGAATAGAGGAAACAATAAAAAAAAACAATAGTAATAAGATTGGCTGTTAACGAACTGTAACATTTGACAGTATAACCTCTCTGATAGTAAATAACATCTGGATACATTATTTGACCTTACATTTTGTAGATGACTTGTAATGTTTCGATAAGAAGAGTGATTATCTGTCGAGTATGTTACACCAATGAATTTTACTACTTACAGAGCAATACAGACATACAAAGTTGAGAAGAAGTTAAAATGAGAAGATGTTGATACGGGCAGTGCAAGACATGCCTACAGAGTTGAGAAATTACAGAAAACATATGATTTCATTGCATCACTGGATTACAAAGTCAAATATCTAATTTTACTATCACCGACGACATGCTGTACAAAGCAAATTCTAGTTTTGTCAATCTAATCCAGGATATGTACACTTTTTGACGAATAGAACTAAAGTCATTTTTTGATTTGCTGTCTGCGTAACGCCACGTTTACTTTCAATGTTTTACATGACTGTGAGGAATAAAAAATGTAGGCTTAGGTGCGGTCAAAATTAACGACGGAGAGCCTTGGGAGCAATGGTGGGGGAGGGGTCTCGAAAATGCTGATGATCAGAAGAGGAATGTTAGTTTTGTATCCAATGTAAATAAACACAAATGAACAAAACTGACAGTTTAACAACACACTAAGGCTCCAGATCTATACGAGGGCACTGGAAATGGTACACATCTTCGATTTAAGATTTTATTTCAGATAGACTGTTTCCCAAAATAGAATGCCAAAAATATTAACCGTGAACATATCTGACTCATGTCAACCTTTTTGTAATCCAAGGAAAAATAACACAAATGACACATAATGTTACGGACTTTATTAATTATACTTTAGTTATTTGAGAAAAAATTATTAAGTGTTTGCTAGTGTAGTTTTAGCGATTATTTCTTATATTAGTATGGACCGATTTTTGGTACCATTTCAAGCATGTTTATTCCCAACTCATCGAATAATTCTATATACAGTACCATTATAAAGACTAATTCGATCCAAAGAAGATTTAGGTTTTTATTGTTTTATTCCACTCTGTGTATTTACAAGACATTTGGCAGTTTGGTACTATATAAAATGAAGCAAGCATAATGAAGCTGAAACCCATACTTTAGAACTGCTTTGAACTTGAGATATGCACTTACATACCCCAGTCAGGTATTATGATTGCAACATAACCATATAAAATATCGACGGCCACATGGTTGTTTGAGGAGAGCTTTTTAAAACTTTGAAGTTATTTAAGTTATTTTGTCCAAGAAGCCAAACTATAAGTACTATCTGCCCTCGAGTCTAAAGTCTGAGGTGGACAGGCGGGGAGAGAAAACGCGGTCTTACCGATATATTTACATACCATGCTTATTCGGATTCGTCAGTCTATAGTACCAATACGTATGTCATTCTGAAAATAGGGATGTGTGCCGAAATCGCTTTAAATTGTTTGTTTTTCTTTTTAAGTGTGTAGAGAGATCTTGTTGGGAATATATATTAAGTGCAATATAGACACGTCGTTTATGACCACTAGGAACTGGTTGCTTCATAAAGTTGATATGATTGTCATTGTTTAGTTTCCTGCATGATTAATTATCCCCACTTTAAAAATATTCATATTAATAAGTTACAAAAAAAATATTATAGTAGGATGACTTTGATTATTTTAGTTTGATTGTGTGCCCGGATACCCAACCCAACCCCAACCAGTATAGGTTGAGAGTCAATATGTTACTCCTTGGAAAACGCATCTAGCATTTTAGGACAGATGGAGTGGACTAGAAATCGTATTCAAAAAATATAAGACCCACACCTCGTAAATCCTTCTCCCTACCTTGTTTTTGTTAAAGCATCAATGTTTATGTCGTCTGTCTAAATCAATTGTCACGTTACCGAACCTTCGATCAATTTGTTGCGCTTTGCCATTCAACAACAACAACAACAACAACAACAACAACAACAACAACTGCGACGGATATGTTTTACGAAACGTCTTTTAACATAGCACGTCTAGCCTGACTATGAGAAGATTGCCTGTTAGTAATATGGAGACAACACAGACGAAAGGGGTAACCGCAAACGGAATTTATAAATAGAAAATGTGATAGATATCATGGTGGCCCCTTCCCCATAGGTCACTGAAACCTACTCAAGGTAGAGACGTGATAGAAGTAACACAGACCCTATTTTAGGATGTCGATGGTCGGGCGTGATAGCACACGATCATCAGCAACACATGACAGTGATCTTTTCAACTGCTTTGTATTTCATCACACATCAACTCTCATATGTGTGCATTTCTGTTGGGGACGGTGAAGTGCTACCTAAAGTAATGACCTACTAACAACATGCTAGTTGCAATTTTATCTTAATCGTATATAAGGTAACTGAAATCATCTTACCAGAAAATGACAATAGTCCTAATCCAATGATCTCACCTTCAGTCAAAGAGCACAAGTTGCCAAGAAATCCTACTTTTCCATTGTGCAATTATATTAGTACGTATATGTCTAGCTGTCTCGATCAGCAGTGAAAAGTGCCTAAATGGTGTTCGAAGACAATTAGCGTTTATGAGAATGCAGCTGGAGTAAGCGATAATGACAAAATCAATATCCACGGGCGGATGTGTCGTACTGGTTGGTTGCTTGAAAGCAAAATATTCGATTTTTATTGGCTAAATGAACAATCCTGCTCCTGACAAACTTGAAACACTTTTACGGCTGGTGTATATATTTACGTAAAGTAGGCAATTAGTTTGTCATTTAATGTGTTGTACACTCATAAAACTTTGATAACGATGACATGTTTTCAGAACGAAAAGTCTGACCAAATCGTTTCTCATTTACTGAAAGCCATACAAAATGAAAATATATACAGACATGATGAACTGGCTACAACATTAAGTGTGTACATTACTCTTTCTCGAAACGGTCATCATATCCTTCCTCCAGGGGTTTTCAACTCATAACTGGTTTATTCATAAAAACGAAAGAACCTAAGAGTGCTTCTAAAGAGACTCACAAAAGATACACGTGCTTTTAAATATTTGATAAAGGCTATAATAGATGAACTCTATATCATAATAACTGATATCATATTGCATTACCCTGGTTGGATATGCTTTCACTTTCAATGCTCTATATTACTTTAATGATGACGTTGAATAAAACGTTTGAATGTATTATACAAATCTGACTATAAAATGTATTAGACTCGACAAGGGAAAAGTATTAATCCTTTTTGTCGTCATGGCGATGATCAAAAGGTCACTCGCGAGGCATTGTATCATTAAACATGAACACGCTTACATATTTTTCAAAGCCATTTGTTATTGTCTTCAGGTACTCGTGATGGTAAAGTGATTCATCTTTTGATGGTATGTTTCTATGGTAACAAAATGATGCATATGATGTACATACTTAAAAGTGCTTCCGACAAAGAGCATAGGAAAATCGTACATAATTATTATAACTGATTTATTTTTACATTAAGCCTCTTACATGTTGCTCTTTTGTTAGTATATGTGCTCCTATATATAGAGTCACACGATATTTAAAAGTTTTAATATTGAGATAATGGTATTGGAACATTATATCATGGTTTCATTTTAACCTCAGATTTGTCATCATGATGTCATGATCTTCCTATAACCGAAATAAAAGACACTATTGTACACCCATTACCTTGCTATGCGGGCATTAGTAGGCATCTATTGCCAAGAGGTCTATTGTATAGCAACTTCCCGAGACTGAAAGCCGACATAACAACAAGACAGGGAATATGTCTACAAGTACACGAATAAGGCCAGGAAATAAGTGTTTTAAAACCCATCACATTCTTAGATACATATTGTCTTCATATCCAAAGCAAACCCGATCAGATTTCCGTGCCATATGAATATTACTCTAGGGAAAAAGAACGCGACTAGTACCCCTATAAGCAAATTGAGGTCACCATGGCTCAAAAGTTCATGCCATGTGATATGATCTAAGCCAATCAATGAATGTTATATGTACGCGATATATGTATAATAGATAAGTTTGCTGGCTTGATAAAAATGCGATATTCTCCGGTAAAGGCACGTCAACCAGATATTTGCAAAATGTTTGTCAAAACACTTTTCTGCTTCATTATATCGTAATAAGAAAAAGAGTAAATGGGAGGAACCGTGTGTTTGTTTTCTCCTCTTTTATAAAGCGTGGCTTTTGCTAAGTAACAACCAGCATAACTGTCTTTTATCACAAAGAATCTTGTATATTTTAACATTTTGATATCGACATTATCACTGAAAAAAATTTAAACCGGGTTGTTTTTGCAAAGTACAGAATGGGATGGAGACCACATACATTGATCCAATAAGGCAAAGGTTTAACTTTGAGCTTGTAATGAAAATATTCTAGTTCTTAGAAAATAGAGTACATCTTTTAAAATTATTGGTGACTGGATGTGGCAAATGACAGTACTGCAAAGTTTGGTGTAAAGGTATCTTGTTTTGTGTAAAGCGCGTACTAGGCATACACAGAAACTGCCACACAGCACATAAATAGTAGATGACGTTGACGGCTGCTCCCGCCAATGAAATGTTCTGTACCACACGGGGTCGACACCACAACCCAGGTAAGATGTAGAGCTTGAAAGAAAGGCCAAAGGTCAGAGTTTCTTCATACATGATTACAACAGCATACTACAGCCTAGTTCTAAGTTCCTCACAGACCAGACCATATTATTAAGTGTCCATAACTGGCCAAATAGTCTCTTTTCAAGGTACATATACAGGTTACTAATTTGTATACACTGATGTAGATATAACACATATTTGGATATTTGTTTGGTCTTTCAGTCCTACACGGTTAGCCTAAATGTTGGAATATTTGCAATCTGTACAATGTAACAAATGTTATGTGCTGTAATCGTTATGCACAATTACATTGTCTATTTTTTGTCTGTGACGAGCCTTAAACTTTCTTAAACTTTAGAATTAACCTTTCATAAGCTTATAACCAAATGTAGCCTTAAATTGCGAGACTAATACACTAGAGGAGTAGGATTCTCAGTGGTAATTCTAAACCCCAAATAAACCGTCTTAGATTTCATTAAATGAATAAGGATGGGTTATGTTAAGGTTATCTTTTAAGAATCAGGTCAGCACTTATATAAGTTATACATATATGATGAATATTCCACTCGTCCAATACAAAGTATCGACTAACCTTTACTGATTGGTTTGTTAAGCTCATTAAAATAAAGTGACACATTGTGATTTTTTAGTATGACTAGCTTTTCCTTACTTGTGAAATGTTTACATTAAATCTCGATTAACCTATTTTAGTACGATATAAGATTAATGTCAATAACCTTTGATAGGCATTAAATCACAGTTTAAGGCATAATGCAGTTTTCCTCAGTATTGTAATAACCGTGTAATATATGATGTAATATATGATGTCATTTCGGTATGCCTTGGTAAGCAGAATGCTACAGGTACCTTTTATTATATGCATCACAACTTCGCAACAATAGATCTATGACATAGCTTCCATCTATAGTGAAGGATCTTCCATTTCAACTTATGACAAGGTAAAGCAGACTCCATGAATGTATACTTTTATTTGTTTAGATTTAACAACTTCCAAATTGTAGCACTAAAGAAACAACTTCCAAATTGTATCACTAAATAGTTAGCTTTGAAACTATTACATTTTAATTCGATTCAAATCAAGTCAATTCCACCCAAGTTGATTTAATTTATTTTGAATTTTCTATTTTGATTTCAATTTAATTCAATTCAATTCAATTCAATTCAAATCAATTAAACAATTCAACTTTGTTTTTTACACTTTTCGTACACTTTACAGAGATACGAGTGCTGAAATCAAATAATTGAGGAATGACTTAATGTATGCAGAAGAAAATGATTCAGCATATACCACATAAATGTATATATTGACAGATTTAAGGAGGTTACGACCAGACGTGTATTGTGTTGTATAAAATAACTCTCGAAACTGTTGTTGCAGCCGAAAATATGAAAATCTTTGTTTTTTAAATACAGAATTTATATCCTAAAAGTCAAGTCTGTTGCTTTTGGATCATAAAAATTGACGCCTTTTTAGGGGTTTTCAAAACAAACCTTGCTAACATTCACATATTGTAAAGGTCCTCCTAGGGTCTTTTAATTAAAGTTAATAGAGCCATTAATATAGAATGTAATATGTACTGAATAATGCCAAAGGGACACACACAATTCATAAGCCATGAATGCAACGTCGCCCTTTAATGGCCGCCACGGGTCGCCTCTGAGACTATAAATTGGCGCTGTAATTGTTCAGTAGCTATTAAAATTCTTTCCCGTCTGCTGTACTTTAGGAGACGGAAAAAAAACTGATCTATGAGGTCACGATTCTCTCGCTATGTGAGTGATAACAAAAGATTAGAGTTTTTCCTAGTACTTTGCCGCAGGTGTTTTTGGCACGTTTTTATATGAAAAAAAGCACACACAAAGTTATAACCTGCGTCTAAAAATGTCACAAACATTAGTTGGTTAAAACACGTGACGTCATACTGTCTGACTTGTAGTCACTTTGTCACATTCGTCAATCTTGTGATCAAAGACTAAGAACACCAGCTAGATAATTGTTTAAGTGTATTTAATGTCAACACGTAACCACCGTTTAGGCAAGCCAATAATTAAATACTGGGAGGCCCGTCTTTGGTCTTTTACAGTGGCAGCAGAGAATGGTGAAAGTAACTTTCTCACTGTTTTGCAGACAGATAATGTACACAAGAATTTTGAAAAAAATGTATTTGAATAATTATATCGTTGTATACAATATATATAAATATATACACATAAATATTTCAGGCATAAAATCATTAATCACTATAGCGATTTATGTGTGAACAGAAATATTGCATTTTGTGGGTCTATTTTAGTTTGCAACTCGTTGGTAAATATTAAGATTTTCGGCAAATGGAGAACAAGTTATGCGTTAGATATATTGAATTGCAGTCACTAAAATCACTAAGCAAATTTACTTTTTTTTTATAAACAACTGTACTTGGTGGTTGCCATGCTTACCAATTTGACTATTCATTGAATGAGACTGAATGTATAAAAAGCGTCTTTAAAAGTGCAATGAATTGTTTTATGATGGGCGTTTTATGGATATACATATTGAGGAGCTTGCCATAAAATGGTCTTGGGCATGACGATCAGCTAGTTTCGCAAGTGATTCGACTCGATATTTTTCACGGTTTATTATTTCGAAATTGTATAATTTGATTTTAGTAACTTTGTAAACTAACCACATATCTAAGTCGTTGTAAATTGCTTGTAAGTTGAGTTTAGAACGCCATCAAAGTATATAGGATTACAACGCGACGAACAATAACATGGTATGACGTGTTAAAATTAACCACTACAGTTGCCATGGTTTTGAGGGTATACTATTCCCGGTAGTTACCTTCCCGTGTGGATATCTATGGTTGCTTAATGATCAAATAATCAGTAGATTTAAGTCTCTAGTATGCTCTCCTCATTCAATGTTAATAAAACTAAGAAACAAAGTCACGACCCTAACTTGAATCAAAATGTAATGGAAACGAACACTAACTATACTTTGGAATGGGTTTGAATCACCAAGATTTAGAACCTCTTCGTCTACAACTAATTAATGCAAGTGTATATCGATATGTATAAAACCATATTTATAAAATAGTTTTAGAAGAACACCTTGAATAATAACTCATTGTTATGATAGATATATTATTAAGATACGGTTGCAAAAGTCACGTATTTGTGCATGGACAGATTGAAATAAAACCAAGTTAAGGAGAACATGTTTACAGTTTCAGACTTTCTATGACTCGCATATTGACGGCTATTGAATTACCCTTATTACCTTTACAATAATATATTGTTTTGAAACTCGTGATGTGAATTTAATAATTTGTCATCACCCTAACCAATATTTTGTAATGAATTGATATAACGTACTCGTTCCATTTGATTTGAATCAGTCTTCAGGAATTTGGACACTACGGAATATTTAACAAAGATTTAAGCGGGTAAAAGTCCAGCACAGAATAGTTGACGAGACACGCAACAATTCACTTGTTTAACAATACGATCCATGGTACTGATAGGGGTATTTCAAGTTGTAGGACTTTATATGTACATGTGATTACGTATTTGATAGTATTATATCTAACACTTGCCCTTTGCATTGAATGTTATTGAAAGAAGTGAATTAAGAATTTCAAATCGACAACTCTTTGAATGTTCATTAGGACACAAATATAAGTGGTGGGATTGTAGGGTTACGTACTGTGAATGTTAAAGAGAATCGTGTTTGTAAATCCGTTGATAATCGTTGATTCACACGCGAGAATAGAGTGATAATTATTGATATTTATTAGTGATCTCATTTACGACTCCTAAACCTTGTTTTTTCGGAATTCCTAAACTAGGTATGTCACAGAAGGATAATGTACTAACGTCAGCAATAAATAATAAGAATTGTGAATAATATCTGCATTGATTATCTGTTACCTATTTAACTTCACATGTATACATTACAACAATAAGATATACTGTTACAATATTATGATGCTGTGTATAGTCCAAAACACAACGTAACAATAAAAGCACAATCAAATTCTACGTACATGGAAATATGCAGTACATAAGAATAAAAGTTAGGGACCTAACAAAGGAATTCTTTTTAAATAGACGTATGGTGACTGTGCTCTTTTTTCCAAATTAATGGCATCTACATTTCTGAATGAAAGAATTCAATGCAATTTTTTTTCGCAAAACTAAATGTCCATTATGTAAAATGAATAGCGATTAATAGGTTACAATCAAAAATAAAGAGGTGTCAATCATAGCCAAGTGAAGGTATGACCTTATTCGATATTACATTTGCCCGAGATTGATACGTCCATATGGTAAACAGCATTATTTAGATTTTAAATTGATGGGATATTATTAAGGCATGGCAACGATAGATTCCCTGATGTAGTTTCTATACCATTATTTAGCAATTGTATCGGTTTTGTTGTTGTTGTTTTGTTTTTTTTTTTGGGGGGGGTTATATTTTATTATTATTTTTATTTTTATTTTTTTTGGAGGGGGGGGGGGGTATGAAGTAGGGTTAAAGTTAGACTTCCCTTGAAAATATCAGTATGTAGCAATTATTAGCTGGTAACATTATTGCGTCAACTGTATTGTGTAGAATTATGTATATCACGATAGTTGTGTTGCCACTTATTAGAATAAATGTCATTATCTTAATATGAATATGGATGGTAGTGTGTGTAATATCTTAATACCATTCAGGTGCTTTAAATTTATACTTTCCCATTAATATTCCTACTTCTTCCCACTGGCTCAACCAAAATCATCGACAATATTTTGATGGAAATGAATATTAATGACATTGAATACATTTTGATTATTTGTATGGTAAGTTCAGATATATGTTTTAATATATCAATGCACATTTTGCAGGTTTGGCGCACTAGGTTGTTTCAAGTTCAATCCCCTAATGTATTCAAATCATACATCATTAAAGACATGTTTGGTTAAGTTACATGACCTGTGATTCCTTATGGAAAGTAGAGCAACGGCAAATTAATATTAGCCTCATGACGCACCACAGTACTAAAATAAACTAATCCATGTAATGCGACTTTGCCGTCATGTAAAATTTAACAATTGAAAACTAAGCTCGACGAGCAGTGTTTCACTTACAGCAGAGTACACATTATTTACAGCCATTTTTATACAGACAATATTCTTTACAGTGCCTTCAAGGCACATGTACTTACAAGAATAGGTTTTTAAAAGTATGTTTTTTTTTAAATATCTTTTTTAAATATCACATCAACACATTTTCATATAGTTTATCTGATTTTTAAAAAATGATGTTAATACTAGAAATTAGCATTATTTAGTTTGTGTTTTATAAGATCCACTATCAAACTTTTCAAAGTTTACTTTATCATCACAATCCACGCCTTACAATATTTGTAAGTGAAAATGTCCTAGTGAAATATATATCGCTAAGTCCTCTGATAACATACCTATAACGAAAAATGGCGGCGGTTGAGAGGGGATATGCGTGCTTTCACGGAAATTAAAAAGGTTTCCTATGTTTATACTGTATATTGCTACTGTTATGATGTATAACATTAAAGTATAGTTGATGTATATCCTATCAAACCTGACGAAAATAAAAGTTTCAAGGTCTGCTGTCATATCAATAGTAAACAATACACGTAAAATGTATATAAGGAAATTTGATACCTTATAATAATTTCATATCACAAGCCTTGCCTTAATACAGGGATTTTCTTTTCATGTCATTTAACTGTAGTCCTTCACAGTGAGTTGGTAAAGAGAGATTAATGATAGCACATATAAGCTGTACCTTCCAGCTATGTACTCTCTTATTTTCAAAGAGATAATGGAATTGACATGAGTAACGTCTTTTCTACGTTCATATGTTGATGAACTGTGGTCGGTTTTTTAACGAAAATATTTCCGTTCCTTTAATTATTATTATTGCATCATACTGGCAGCTTTTTTGACACAGTGATGATAATATAATGATAATCAAGCAAAAAGGGGTATAATTGTGTTATATGATCATAAAATTATTGTAATTCTATTTATGGAGAGAATTGTGATTGGTGAACATTATGACGCAAGTATAGCAAACTTCCTTGTCGAAATCAGTCCAGCCAACTATTTTGTCAATATCTGTTGAAACACATGGTAGTGAAATCCAAATAGACTGGTATAAAAATTAAGTACTTACCCAAAGTTATGAACAATCCGTGGGGCACCGCAGAATAACTTCATAAATATTACACGTTGTCCGTTTGTAAATGTTATCCTGATCTGTGATTTGTTCAATGTGTTCAAACCAAAATGATTTCCTCGTCGCGATCCGCACACCATCAGCAAGTTCCAGTCTCCCTAGCAGAGATGTAATCGCCAGTGACACCCTAACTTTGAATAAATGCCAACAGTCAGGTGAATTACTATCGTGTGAGTTTTTTCGTCTAAAACCCGGCGTGCAAGGGTGTGTACAGTGTTCAATTAAATCACTCCTTTGGCAAGTGTTTCGTTTTACGATGCTTATATATAAAGACACAGCAATCTTAACCAGCGACGGTATTCATTCCCATAATGTGACTTAACAACAAAACTAACATCAATCCAAAATGTTGCAATTATAACGACAGTGTGTCGAACAGACAGAAATAATACGACAATGGGATGTAAAAATAAGCTAGTTTCGGTTGAGTGCTTTTATTGAAAATACCAAGGATTATATTCACAATGGATATGAATGTTTCTTGATGTTTACCCACATAACGGGGTGTAGGTTCGCATAAATGCCACATTGTCAACATTTAAGCATCAAATAGTAAACGAAGAAAAGATTTTTGAATTAAGAGAATACGTTGGTAAGTTCCTTTTAAATTGTATGTTTGGATAGAAAATCTCCTAACATATGGATATAATAGTTCACATTGCAACAGGTGTTTGTATCACTTGAATAATAATCACAATTCACTTGATCAATTTGCACAAACCTATATCCATCATTCTGATGCTATCTAGTCAGATGTTCGTAAATTTAGTTTTTTTAACGAAGGCCGTTCAAATCTGAAATGAAGCATATGGTTCCTTTATTACAATATTTTCAAATTCACAACGCATTTATACAATATGGGTGTATATATATACGTATTCCGTGCCCTGGAAACAACTGTGTCCTACTTTTTATCGCAGTGCTTAGTGTAGTGAATTCATAAATTGAACGTAAAATGAACAGATTTAGTCATAAAAGGATGATACTAAAGTCTGCTGCCTCCATGAACAGTCGTTAATACATTCAAATTTGTATCTTACGGAATCCGAAGATCACGAATACTGATGGAGATGGACTCCTTTCAGTGTTCAGCATTTGACCTCTAAAATTCCTAGCCTGTTAAAGTCAAAATATTGTCAAGGAATATGATATCTGTATTTCTTCTAATCGCCATTGTATTTTAGGTTGAATTGCAAGAATAACTGAAATAATACTAATGTACACAAAATGCGGTTCATGGGTAGAAATGTTCGCTTCTAAAAACATTTTCGAAAAAAAAGGTTATCAACATGTTCAGCACAGGTTAAGTTATGACTAGCGACGGTTATGAGCCTCTTGCAGTAGCTGACATTCATAGTATTTAGAATGAATATGAATGGACTTTTAGTACACTTAATTAACCCGATGTTTGTTTTCCTCATTTATTCTTTGTAAAGGCGGTCTTATGTGACATCATTGTTAATGACGTCATTCTGTAACATCTTTCAGACGACGTTGCTGTGGCATGTTTTTGAATAATGTAATTTTGTAACATCTTTTGAATGACATATGACATTTTTTGGAATGACGTCATTGTACTATAGTTTTGATTCAGGTTATTGACATCTTTTTAAATGACATCATTATGACATGTTTTTGTAAAACACCATATGATAACTTTCTAATAACGTCATTTTAGCATCTTTCTAAATGACATCATTATGACGTTTTACATTATTTTATATTGTTATTTTTCTAAGTGACACCATTATAACTTACATTATGTCATTATGAATTTCTAAATGACGTCACTATGACATTTTTTACACTACGTCATTATGACATTTTTCTAAATGACGTCACTATCACATGTTTTACACTACGTCATTATGATATCTTTCTATCTGACTTCATTATGATATCTTTTTTATAAATTTTGATTTTAAAGAGCCTGGTTGCATAATTTTGATATACTTGAAATTAAAAGACATTGTATTCATATAAACTGTGATGTCCAGTCCTTATTTTGTGGATGCATGGTAGGTGTGCTTCTCAGGGGGGGGGGGGGGTGTATAATTGATTGATTCTGATTGATAATATTGTGTCTAAATCCACTAATTAAAACGTTCTATCAGGCGATTAATTTCCTTTTCATGTCGCCATTTAATTCAGTCGATAATTGAAGTGCATTAATGTGTACGTAGGCAATATTTTCTGCTTATTACGTGGCATAAACATAGTGATTAATAGTTATTTTCAGCCATTTATAGCAGTGCTGAAATTGATATATAATATTAACTTTTCAAATATTACCCAACTTTCGCCTTTTCTATTTATACACTAAGATACATAAATGCAATAAAATACATATCAACATTTGTTTTTGAAATTAACGAGACTGTTAGTTTCACGTGGTCTGCTAATTCAATTCATATACTAAACTAAAAGTGTAACGTCTACCACGTAGTATGCCATACACGAGCCAAGTTGAACACAAATATGGAATATATACTCTGGTCGTCTACGTCACGACAACGCGTGTCTATGTCACGACAAGGTGTGTCTACGTCACTGGTTATGCTGTGTTCGAAATATGAGTCAAAACATTCAAAATTACCATTACTTTCCCCGATTTTTCTTCGATATTACTGGTGCTGGCATAATTAAGTTATTCCCCGATCTTTTTCTTCATTCAGTATTTTCCTTGGCTGAAAGAAGAAGAAAATATTGGGCAATAACTACTGAATGTTCCCTACATATTCTTTAATATTCTGTGAGTGGATTTCGTCTATAATTGCATTGTCTATTGTGTATAAAAGCAATCAACTAATTTGGCGTTGATTATCAACATTAGCCATGAAGATAGATTGTAAGTTTCAATTAGGGTGTCATAAATTATTTATGATATGGAAATTTATTTTGATTTAATATATCATTATCAATAACTTGGACATAAATGCATCATTATAAAAACATTATGGTGATAAGAATTACTTGAAATGTTCTTTCAAACAGGCACTATATCATTTGATTAGTGAATATGACTGAAAGTGTATCATAGAACCACATTTCGATATGAAATTTTACAAACTACGTACTAGCTCTTTATGTGACGACACTTTCGTCGTAGTGATGTCAGCTTACTGGCGATAGATTTTTATCATTATCAAATGCACATTACACGTTCCTGAAACCGATTAAGCGGCACTTGTCCTGAATCTAAAGATTTTAACATGTATTTGGTCAAAATATAATAAAACACCGTCGTTCATAGACGTGTGGCCTAAGCCAAACTAACTTCAACAGCTCCATACGTCTGATTATTCGACCTCTGACCTTGTCCAATTCAAGCTTTTGATACGAGTAGAAAACATGCCGTTTGTTACTGCTTACAGAGTAAATTGAGCATTTAAGTACCTAGACGTGGTATTTTCCTATCATAATATGCTTATACAAATTCGCCATAAGGCCCTCGTTTACCAGTATTCACACGTAAATTAAAGCCACGACTCCCGTAAGTTGCTAAGAATGCAACAAAGTAGGGTCACCATTTGATTTATCGAATAGTCAAACTAACAAAGTATTCGGTCGACTTCGGAAATGGTCGATATATAGACACACGTTTTAGACAACTAAGAGGAAATTATGCTGTCCACCTGCTGTACAATCACGGCGTCATAGTGGATGTGTTAGCATCTGTCTCCTCGTCTGCAACGACAAGTTTAGCAATTTTATTACAAAAACATGACCAAGAAAGTACGAGTCACCTTTCGTTATAAATACACATAAGAGATTTCAAAGAGGCTAGGCTAGTCATACAAACTTTGTAATAGCGACATTTACTTGTAAAAAGTGAAAATGCAACTTGTTAAGAATTTTTGTCAGTCATTTAGTTTAGAAAGAGGACATTGCGGTATAGATATGTTTGGATTTCTATTTTATTCACGTTCACACTATTATTTGATACCTCATTTTACCTACCGTAAGGGAAGTTTATGTTTTGACGATTCTTGTCTGTCTGTCTGTCTGTCTGTCTGTCTGTCCGTCTGTCTGTCCTTCTGTATGTCCGTGCGTATGTGTTTACAACAATGGCTCGGTTAATTTAAATGAAACTTAGTAAATACATTGTGGGTAATGGATAGAAGTAATAAGGTTTTAGCAAACATGCTACGAATATTAATGAGGTATTTGCTTAATTTACGGTTTATGGTAATGAGGCCATAACTTAAGAATGACATGCATAATTAATGATTTTCGGTAAATTCGGTAAATATATAAAGAATACAAGCTTCAAATTGCAGTAGATATGATTTATTCATTGATTATCATAGAGGGCACATATCCAACAAAGCTTGTTGATGTACCTCTTATATTTATAAGTCATTTGCATAATTAATTAAAGTCAAGCTATTCAATAAGAATACAAGATTCAAATATCAGTTTTCTGCATACATCGATGATAGTATTTTTATTTGTAATTGGTCATTTGCATAATTATCAAATTTACCAATCAATGGATACACCATGTACAGTAGTTCGGAATTTGCATTGTCATAAAAGTATGTAGAAACTAATCGAAAGGCTCACGTTTTGCCCTTACGACAGTCTTTCAGTTTACACGTGGCCATTAAAATAAGTGATATACCGAGTTTGGTACTAGTGGGTATATCATAAAACGTATCATTCCATTTCAACATGTTCAATTTACGATTTGCATCCGTTTGCTTTTTGTTAAAATATTAAATTTAACTGCATTTACCTA
Organism: Glandiceps talaboti; assembly: GCF_964340395.1. Lineage (NCBI taxonomy): Eukaryota > Metazoa > Hemichordata > Enteropneusta > Spengelidae > Glandiceps > Glandiceps talaboti. Next base: position 16,074,169 of record NC_135569.1, on the reverse strand, counting down.
TAGACCAACGTAAAGAACTGCCTTTGTGACTAATGCATGTGTTAGTATAGAGTAATCGTAGTGAAATGTATAGAGATCGATACCGAAAAGTATTAAAATTAATTCGTTCTTTAAAGATGCGAAATTTAAAATGTCATGTCACATCATGGCTTGAGTAAAGAAAGTCCATTAAATGTGTAGGATTTATTCACAATAAGGTATTATAACATATTTTACATTATCATATATGTTACATACATGCACACACACACACACACACACACACACACACACACACATACACACATACATACATACATACATACATACATACATACATACATACATACATACACACATACATACATACATACATACATACATACATACATACATACATACATACACACATAATGCATACATACATACATACATACATACATACACACGCACGCTCGCACGCACGCACACACGCACACACACACACGCACGCACGCACGCACACACACACACACACACACACATACATACATACATACATACATACATACATACATACATACATACATACATACATACATACATACATACATACATACATACATATACACACATACATACATACATACATACATACATACATACATACATACATACATACATACATATATATTAGAAAAGATAGTATATAAAATAGAAGTAAAATCACCCTTGTCTTATATATTTATTAAAAGCATATTGTGACAAGCAGGCAGTGAATTCATAGTACGGAATGCGACAGTCAATAATAATAGAAGTAAATCAATTACAATTATGTATTTCAATTACATATTTTAATACCTATCCTTTTCAATAAAAGTATCTTACTATTCATAATATTTAAGGATATATACTTCAATTGTTTAATTGTTAGGGTTTTTATTACTTTATTTTGTTGGTAATAAAAAAGAACATTTGTACTGCTTTCAGGGATCATATTTGTATATTCACTTCACCGGATTATGTTAACTTTACATTAGAAATATCATGTACTGTTCCGTTTCAAACACTAAGCGTATATGATAATAACGTTTGTTGGTCGACGCAATGTATTCATACCGTTATATACAAATAGGGTGTGACAATTCGTCGCCCATGCCTGCAGCGCTTCCATACTAATTCTTTCACTAATTCTAGTTTATGTTTCCCATATTTCATTACACAGTGTTCAACTGCATTAATCCAGCGCAAAAGGAGCCTGAAGCCTCTGAGCATGCGTAGCAGCAACACACACCAGTTCAACAGAAACTGTATGTAATAATGGCTTTATGAACAATCAGATCCTAGGCGTGGCATATGTTTGATTACTTTATAATCGCTATCATTTTGATAAGGAAGCAAGGAGATTTGTGAAGTCTCTTTTTAAAAAATACGCAAATTTTCACATCAGATTAATTTTTACTGTGTCACAGCTGGTACGAATGCTGTGAATAACATATTGTGATATTTGATGAGTACCCTGCGATCCTACATTTAATTGAGACCATTCTTCATAGTAAGTCCGACATGAATAAATGATCCTGTGTTGTCCCAAATGACACAAAACATGAATATTTATACAAGCCAGGTTATTCACCAGTATACACGTTTAAATACGTATTAGTATATTTTAGCATTTATGGATGACTTGTCTTTATGATACCAAATATTATCATAGAATTATTGGGGAATTTCATGTCAAGAATTATATCATTAGCAATGTTATGTATGAATTCAACATTTTCCTCTCAATGGAGGATTTGTAATTTATGACGTCATGTTATAAAATCATCTACCATATGACGGTAGATGCCTATGGCGGTCGATCAAGCTAATGGTGTCAACATGGATGACAAATGGGTATTCGTTTGGATTTTGTATTCACAAAACAGCTCTGCTATGTGTTTATACTTCAAACAACAATGTGAAATATCATATGCTAAATCCTTGCTTGTCACTCAAACAATTAAAATATTTTAAAAAAATCAAAAGTGTTTGATCTTTGCGTACAATAACAAATGTTTTAGACACGTTTTATCGTTTTGTAATGTATTGAGTTACAAACTCGGATTTGGTCGATTCTGTTTCACATTTGTCTTCAATTGCCACTTTAAGGCTATTTTGAGCTAAATATCAAACCATTTTTCTGCTTCCTTTACTATTACGTCGTTATTATTATTTCTTCGTTTTATTTGTATATTTTGTGTAACCATCGTAAATTGGACGTCTTTTCACATTTTAGAGTTATTGAATGATTAAATTCACAATTATTTCGTCTTGATAGAAGAGTACAAGATTAAAGTAATGATAACATGGGATAAACTGTACTATTTAGATAGGCAGATGGACATCATGCAAATAAGTTATTTTGTAGAGTTACACCATCAAATACAACTTAATAAAATTAAACTGGTAACTTCATGCAGGCAACTGTTTTAAATATTCATTAATCAGACAATTAGGAAGCTATGGATTTATATGTTCTATTTGCTACCAATTACATCTAAGAGAAGAACGCGGGAGTAAGGAGACCACAAGAGAAAATAAGTTTGGGAAATCTCATTTGTGACCATTTTAATTCTGCTGTCTTGGATAACATTTGGGGTAATCTGTAATTGTAATCCCAAATGTACAGTCGCTAGTCTAATTGGCCAAATTTCCACTGTTCTATGTTGTAACGTTCAAATGTTTAATCAGGCAAATACTGTAGCGATCGTATAGGTATCCCGTAGAGTAATAACTGCCATGTAATTTACAAACTATTAATTAAGTTTTTGTCGTAAAGTTAACGTCTGTAAATCTGTGATATAATATAAAATACATGTAACATATAAAGCTGTTACTCCATGATTAAGATACTAAACTACCAGATTAAATGTCCGATCTCAATAACAATAATTGCTAATGGTCTTATGTCGTTGCAGGCAAGGTATCTCCAGTTTTGCAGAAATAAAATTGTGGACTTCAAAGCTGCTTTTGATCATTTTTATTGTGTGTTAGTTACTTCTCAAATTAGATTAAATCATTCATGATTAGATATCACAAGGTAAATATGAAGAGTTAAAGGTTACGAGTTGTGTTCTATCATTCTATTGTGAACCTTTCTTCAATTACACACGTCTAATACATCCCATGTACTTTTAAGCCCTAGACTTCATGAAAAATGTATGAGAAGACTGTGTTGTTTTTCACTTTAGGAGTAATACTTACATATTGCATGGATCTAGGGTATTATACAGATAATATTCGGCTGTATGTTGTTACCCTAAAAGTGCATTAGATATGAGAATATTTTATGGTGAAGTGGTTTTATACATCAATAACCCTTAAACTAGAGAATATACAGTTACTGATACACAGTACAAACGACAAAATTGAACAGTTCTACAGTGATGTTTATACCAGAAGGGATGGTTGACCTTTCACTGGTGATGCGAACGCACATGCGCAGAAAAGTTGAAGCGGCTAAACTTGTAAAGATGCAAGTCATAAAATTGGTGACGAATTTATCGAAAATAAATGATCACTTACTTTAGTTTAGGATTCAGGACAAAGTTGATAAAAGACTTGTTTTGGTTGTAACTGTTCAAATGTTTGGAACACGAAACACTAAGAAGGTAATAGTCTCGTTTTCAGCATAACACAAGTTGTACTGTTTGTAAACTAACGCAAACATGAAATATCTTACTTGAAAATAACAGTGAATACTCAATACTAGATGACTAGTAATACAGTCGTGCAAATATGTACATAAGGGTATATGCACATGTATATCAGTTCTCAGCGTTTATATATGTATATGTTAAATGCATACCAGTCATAGAGATCTGCAATATCAGGGTTTTTCCTGGTGTTTGGTTTAAACTTACCGGTCCCCTAGGACCTTGAACATTGTTTCATTCAGCCAGATCTGTATAGGTCTTGCAATTCCTAAAGGTAAACCATTTTGGCATACTGAACATATGCGTTTTGCCTACGATTTCACTTTGTTTGAAAATACCAGGTCAAAGAATCAATGAAATTGAAATATTCATTAAAGTAACACCTGGTTTTACCAGATAAGCCAATCATTACAATGTTAAAGATTGATACGATTGGGTAAAATATGAATCTGCTAATCCAATTGGTCAAAAACTTGGCACGGAAGTAGCAGGTACGTGTTTTCGCTACTTAAAATACTTAAGCTGTGTAAACGATAAGCATTATAGAATTGTTGCAATTATATAAATGATAAGAAACAATAAGTATGTACATTTGAACAGTAATTATGTATTTAACCTGAATATAATAATTATGTATAGTGTTCACTAGAGCAGATATCTGATAAAATATTGACCACTGTTTGCATATTTCTGACATGTTACTTAATGACATTCCATGGATCAATTCGTACATTTTGATTATCAATGTATTTTTTTATTCCTTAGTCATTGTCATTCAAAGCATTACTTCAGTGTCAAGTTCACTGTCAAGGGCAGTGTCAAGGTATAGCTAAGATAAATTTACGGTATGCCTATTATGCATATAGATAAGGCGTAAAACTGAATCTCCTTAACATATGTCATATCCTAATCTCTGATATATAACATTTGAAAAACATATTTCTCTGTTTGGAAGTTCAGACGAACTTTTATATTCTTAGCAGTGTATTATAATAATGCTTAGGGACCATCGCACAATGTCGCACAAGCTCATCAAGCGATCGTCCGTTTGGGACAATACTTCCTCCCCTCCCTTAAACGAACGTTCATAAGTGAGACATTAACACTTTCATATATCGTGTAAAACATGATGAAACTGCAGCTCTCACACTACTACGATCAATGCAATGTAAATACATGATGGCAAACAGGAAGTTCCAACCTTATGAATCTGTTTATCGAGATGGTAAACACATCAAAATACTACCGTAAAGCCAGCACTGTATCTCACATTAAAAGAACATTTTTTATCAACTCATCAATATATCAGTAGTAAATACAGAAGCTGTTGACATTGGAGTCGTGAAAATTTTCGAAATTTGGTTAGAAGTTCAGCAATAGTATTGACGCCAGATACCACCCCCCCCCACCCCACCAACAAACGAAGTTCACTGACATTGTGACATTGTGACATTGTGCAACCGTCCCTTATACTTGATTGCCCTTTCTTAATGTAAGTGTGCCATAAAATGTGTTTTAGCCTCCAGCTGTAACCCTTTCTTTTTTCCATTTCAAGTTCGACTTTTCATGTGTCACCATTAATTTCCGCTAGCATCTCCTTAAAGTGTCATGTATGTTTCGAAAAGAATGAAAACAAAGGAAGTGGCTGAAAGGCTTGTCAAATGTAAATTTGTGAACAAAGATGGCTGCCAAGAAAGCTTTGTTTATTGTGAAATTGACATGGTTGGTGCTTCACGTCTATGGAATGCATAGCGTGATAACGTGATGGCTGGAATCAATTCAGTCCTTTATGTGTGTAATCCTTCTTATGGGATTAATAAGCTTTAATTATATGCACTACTGCATCACCACTGTCAAGAGGGCCAGGATTGACATCTGAATCTAATCCTCAGTAAACCCTATACTTGTCATCTCGACAGTTTTAATATGTTAAAAGTATATCGTAAGATCGTTAAGTAAACCCAGTCTGCAATAAGCAGTTCAAAGTGCAATTCAATATTTCAAATTATATATCGGAAATCTCCATAATGTTCCATCTAATAACCAGGAGAATTGTTACTTTTTTCATGTTATTTTTGTGACTATGGATGCATGTTGAATTCTTCCTTGGTAATTGTTATGGATATTTATATCGTATTGTGTGTCTCTATGTGGGTGGTTATTGTTACCTCTGTGTGTGTGTGTGTGTGTGTGTGTGTGTGTGTGTGTCTGTCTGTCTGTCTGTCTGTCTATCTGCCTATCTGTCTGTCTGTCTGTCTGTCTGTATGTATGTATGTATGTATGTATGTATGTATGTATGTATGTATGTATGTATGTTTGTGTTTATGTGTCTGTTACTGTCTGTCTGTCTGTCTGCCTGTCTCTCTGTCTGTCTGTCTCTCTGTCTGTCTGTCTGTGTTTGTGTGAAAGTATGGATATGTATGTACGTATATGTTCGCGTGAAGACGTGACTGTGTTCATAATTTACTAACCAGTAAGTCGATTTGTATCAAGGAATGTACAAAGATTTCGTCGAGAACTGCTGTTGATGTCTTTGCCAATGTCGTTATATACGTGAATGTTAAATAAAATAAGTGTATATATACACCTCACAGTTTAAGAGCTAAGTCTTAGAAACCTATACATAGGTTAAACAAAATGAAGTGCTATACACTGTGGTGGTAGTGTCTTTTTTTATAATGCTTTAATAGAAGATTCTCACAGCGGAATGACAACTTACTTACAGGCTTAACACTCCTTTGGCATCGGTCCAACTTGCAGTGGCCCAGTTTTACTAGTAAAACCTGTGAGCCAAATGTTTTAATATTTCACACTTTCGAATTACACAAAATCAGATGTTCCTGCAGCAGTACAATCACTTAATCCTTGTCAGTGTTGTATATTTAAACATGGCTGTTGATGCCTACACTAGTTGCAGGCTAATCCAGGGTAACGAATCGCAGTGCGTCAGCATGATGCATTTGTTCCGCAAAATCCATTACTGTTCAGTGATACCTACAGATAAACGTTTGCGTGAATTATTTGCTTTCCATCCACGTGTGACGCGCAGCAGGTTTTTAATTTCTGTTTTTGCCATACAATTGGTTAATAGTTAAAAGCAGATATAGTTGATAAGGCATCATGATGTCATTTCGAAGTCGCTGCAAAAAGCGAAATGTAATGTCACCAATTCTCTGATTGAACGTACCAAAGCGTAAGTCTATAGATAATAATAATGGCCTGGAAGCACACTAGCCAGACTCGGTTAGTAACTTGGATGGCATAGCAACGTAAACCTGACCTATCACTTAACCCAGCATTAACGCGCTTGCTGTGATATATATGTCTAATCATTTACAATTTTTATCCATTTTCCAGGTTATCTCACTCGTTGTAAAATATTTTTACTATTGTCCCAGAGCCTTTCATGATGCTTAATTGACAAAGTCGAGTTGTTGGGAGAGTCCAATCGGGACTTTACATGGCGCCGTAAAGTAGTGATTGATCCATGCATGGGAAGGAGGTTTTCTCTTATGATTCTAAAGCAACACAAACCACAAGGTGTCTTTTTCCTATTTGATTTAATTTAGATATCGACAGCTTTCACTACCTCTTATTTCCGGATGGAGAAATTCAATCACTCAGTGATTAATTTGATTTTAAAAACCTAGAAGAACAATTTACAGTAATTTCCCCCTCATCAGACCTCCGTTGCATTTTATACCGAACATTACATCTATGTATGACGTGAAGGAAAAACCAATGTACTTTTTTTTGTGAATGCATCAAGCGATTGGATCGAATTCCAAACCTTAAACCCATTTTTTTGTGATACTCGGATGAGAGTGCTGTATCAACGTTACTTGTATTTACTAGATGATTTGCTTTAATTGGTCAAACATTCGATGAATGTTTTCTGATTCGCTCTCCCCGTCAAGTTAATGGCAGCGCTATCCGTATTCGTCACATTCCTTCTTTCGATACAACTGACTCTTGTGAAAGTTACGTCAGCTAGTCTTAAAATAATTAAGCATTTCCAGTTATGTTTATTTTCTTGTATAAAACACGTTCTTATTATTTCTTATGCGGCCAGATAGCGTCACACATAGAAAGGAAACTTTACCAAAGACAAACTAGTCAAAGATAAAACTTTCTGTTAAATGTGATGTGTTTCTGTTATTTTTTGCATTCGTATGTTTAGTTATTTTATTTTCTCCTTTCCTACTGGGTCTTTTTCCAATTCAAAATCAAAAACATTGTAAAAACTTTGCAATGCCACATGTACACATGGCATATAATATGTTACATGAAACAACTCTACGTATAGAGAAGAACATAAAACACGCCTACATTAAATATTGATAGAATAATTATTTTTGATAAGTTCAAGTAATTGTCATTGGTCACAGAGACAGTCAATGAAATCTGAGAAGTAGAAATTAGCCTAGGAGGTAAAAGTTCCAGAAGGTGGCTTGATAATTGTAAAATAGTCGGAATATAATTGACATATACGCCTCAAAGCAATAATAACGTATCGTAGCATTATTCAACTAATCATATTTACCCGAAAATATATTTGATGATAGGTTTAATTAACTGTCAATCAAGTGACGTCAAGATGATCAAAGTGCACGGTAGAGTTCCCCATGCTTCAGTGTTGACAAGTTATCGTTCATTAAATTTAGAACATTAATAATTCGTAGATGACAACTTCATATATAAGGTTTACTTTTCTTCGCCCTGTCATTCAAATCAATTGTTAATGGAGAAGTGTGCAGCCGACTAAATGACACAATTCTATATTCCATTTCTAAAATTCGTTATCTTTGCCTCAAGCGAGTGTCATTTTTACAATATCACCCTTTGTAGAGTTTGTATGGTGTTCTACTTTGCGTGTTCTATTAAGGTCATATGAAGAAAGATAAATTTTGCCACTTCTATTACATGTAAAGTGTTATGGTATTAACATTAAAAGCAAAGACGGTGTTCTAGTTCTGTAAAAAACAGCTGCAAGTTAAGGGGGCAGAAGTTGAGTTTATAAGTTTTTGGGGTGGAATTGTTTTCCATGTTAAAATGTACATAAAGTATTCTACTTACTGATGTATACTTAACCATCACTTGCAAGTAACTGAACTCATCCTGGTACATGTATTAGGATATAACTTACAAACCATCCGATAACGTAATTTGTTTATTTACCAAAAAAATTACAGGAACCCTCTACAATGCAATCAAGTGTTCTAACAATGCCAGAACACAAATTGTAATGTGGCAGTCTTAGAAAGCATACCTCGACATTAACAATATACTAGAATAATTTTAATTATTTTTTTGTAAGTATTTTAATTGAGTAGAAATCTTATGAACTCCGCTTGTGCTATTTTAAATATGTGATATCGACTTCTAGTGCAATATCATCAGCATAAATTATTGAATTAATTAAGGGACTTGTTCACATTATAAGTCATGTTGACTTTACATAACACAGATTCAACGCTATCAAACTGTTTATCTTAATTAGACAATATGTAATGTTAGATTTGCAAATATCCCAGTGTTTTCCCTTTCTAAATATCCCTGTTGGCATTACCAATAGGAAACAGTGTTATTGATTATAGAATCACATCGAAGGATTGCGTATAGGAAGACATACTGTATCAAGGCTAAAACCATCGATATGTTTAAAATGATTGCCACTTCTTGTATATTTACCCGCCGCTTCAAGCTAACTGATTGATAATACTTGCCAGGGTTTCTGTGATCCAGCATGCTGTAAGTTGACAGCGAACAGGTTAACCATGGCGTAGAGCAAAACACCAGTGCGATCGCTATAAGTGACATGTCTCTCCATATCTGAGTCAATCGTAAAAAAATAAACTTTGACATTCGAATTTTACGTTCCTTAGTTTTACACAGATTCATGGACTCTTGGGGTTTCTAAGCTATCAACTGTTTTAACGTAATGGTTTTACGATTGTGGTACCAGACAAAGATTTCACATCGTGATATGAACTTTACTCTCGTGCCTATTACACATTTCACCAGGTATTAACATCTTCCATCTCTCCAGTCTATCACTCTATCGTTTGATAAGACTGATACATCAGTTGGACCGCTGTCATACTTTATAGTGCATAGTCAAATTAGATTGTCTCTGGTTAGTTAGAACAGTGTTAACGACATCAACTTTATATGTACACATACGGCATCAATTCCGTACGATTCAAACCATATTCAACAGCTCTTTGGTATATGAACAATTTCCTTCGACATGTTAGGTGCCATCAACGGGCTGTTTCAAAATGTGCTTTTATACATATATACATCATTTCATACAATTAAAACATTTTTGTCAAATTTCGAATTTTACAGCCCATTAAATGTAGATGGAAATAGGTCACGTTACCATTGAAATAATTATGCAAATAAGTCATGTGACCACATAATGAGGGTTAGTCACATTGCTTGTTAGTTTGGCATTTCCACTGCATTGCAAATTAGTAAAAACAAACCAAGGAAATTACTTGAAAACATCGCCAACCATAGAGTTTGGTCTTATGAGTATAATGAACCTAATAGGCATTGCACCCAAAAAGATTGAAACACTAGAAAATAACCTGTCCTTCTCACGGGATAAAGATATTTTGTAAGTAAAATCTGGTGTATGGCACAACCACAACTCGAATAAGTCAAATCGCTTCATATGAATAGCTCCCTACATGCATCACTGACAGCGACGATCGATTCCCACAAATTTTATGTAGAATTGTTTTGTGAACAAACCCCCGCTAAAATTACCCTAATCCATTCTGCCGAATCGAAAAATACTCCCAAGACAAAACTCCCGCTTCGTATTATAGATTTTACTCTAAGATAATTTATTTGTATTGGTCGTATGAAGCCAACGTGCCACATTGTACATTAGACGTGGCCATTGTCATCTGCTTTTAAAAAGATGCGATCATGTTTGTCGCTCTGACGTCACTGCTATCAATGACGATCATAAGACAAATAAAGCAATAACAAAATCCAGGTATAAATTACAAACACTTCGACTTTTTATGTGTCCAATATATATATCACACGAGTTGACTCCAAACTGTAGCCATTAGCTATTAATTTCACAGTTGAGTTTCCTCATCTATTCGTACAGTTCAGAATATTTAGAGTCCCTGACAAGATAGTGCTGAAAGATAGCTTGGAGTTTACTTTCAACAGTGAGGCACCGTGTTAGGCTTTTATTGAAACTGTAGGCTATGTATATGCTGACACAATGTAAGAGCAAAACACTGATTTCATAAAATGTGAAAACTATTGATGTCATGTAGTAACTGTCAATACAGTTTCAGATCGCACAATATGGGATCAACTATTTATCTCTGAAGAAATCTCAGTTTAACATATATTCAAACATAATGTTAACATAAAACACTAACAAAGTCATGGTTGCGAAAAATTTGGGTGGGCTACAGGCTTCTTGGTGTAAATCGAAGTTAAATTTATGAACAATAACTTAATATGTTTATTTTATTTGCCAAATATCATTTCCTAAAATGCTATGATAGAGCATTTTTCCACTAACAATGGCAAGCCTGAGTCTAGCCATTGCATTACACTAGAGAGTTTACTTCGACTAACAGGATATCGAACAGTATTTTGGACATAAAATACTCATCTGCGACTACTCAGCATTATTGAATATTCAAAAATATATAAAGTCTTATTTTAAAGTGAATTCACTTCTGCGTCACAAGTGACCTTGCAAATTACTTGCTTTAATATGGTTGTTTACTTCGCGGACGTCACTTTAATCATCCAATCGTGGTGAGTGTTTTGCTCTAGCAATGACGTAATGTTTACAATCATCCAATCGGTGTGAGTGTTTTGCTCTAACAATGACGTAATGTTTATAATCATCCAATCGTTGTGAGTGTTTTTATCTAGCAATGACGTAAGGTTTACAATCATCCAATCGGTGTGTATATTTCTCTAGCAATGACGTAATGTTTACAATCATCCAATCGGGATGAGCGTTTTGCTATGAAGCAATGACGTATTGTTTACAATCATTATATGACTCCGAGTGTAAGAATAATTCGTTAAGCGTATAGACAAGTAAATACTAGGCTTCGTTGTTTAGTTTAGTGGATGTGTGGTTGATATCTTTACACAATTTACGAATTCATGTTCACGATCGTGTTACAGACAGTTTTCGTCGCTTCCATACGTTCCTCATTAGAAGTCAGACGTCATTTTCTCATTTTTAGGTAGAAATCTAACGCTGACGACGCTTTCTCCCTGTGACACCATGCATACGATTGATAATGTCGTTATACTGTATACAACGATGAAATATGTATAGCAAGCATTAATGTGTTTGGCTTACGCTGTGTATAGCAGTAGCACATTTGCATCTTAGAATTACACACATAGATAAAGACAGACAGACAGACAGACAGACTTAAATGCAAATACCAATGTATGTACAATTGCATTAATTTCTGATAATTGCATTGATTTATTGACAACCATTCTTTACTGAATATTCAAAAAATGTATAAAGTCTTATTTTAAAGTCAATTCACTTCTGCGTCGTTTCGTCGTATTCACCTCTATTAATCGCAATTGCTTCATATAGGAGTGACTGGTTGACATTGATCGTCACTCACCTTTCATCAGTATATAGCATCAACCAATTATTGGTAGATTTATCGAGAAAATAACTACTGTCTTCCTGGAAAAGAAACTTTCAAAAGGAAACTTGGTCACGGTTGTTTGATTAGCAGGATAAGTAGTCTTCCTTTACCCATAAGGCCACATAACGTTAGTTGGGAGCTATTCTGAACATTTTATTAAGATAAACAGCTTACCGTGTCTGTGTGATTACCTTGGGTATATGTGGATATTACTAAGTAATACAACCTATAATTATATATAAGGAATAATTACTGTATATAATGCAAGACGGGAAAGTAATGTGTATAAATATGGCCTCCTTCGTCTTTATTAAGATTTGTTTCTGTATTTGAAAGGTCTGGGATGATCTTAGAAAAAATAATAAAGTATGTGTCTTACTGAAAAAAATGTATTGTATCAGGCCTAAAAAAATTGTTTGGTTCTGGTTACCCGACACCACTTACTTTTTCACTGGTGACCCTAAAGTTTTTTTTTACGAATTTGAGAAAGAAAATGATCAAATCGCGAAAATTGTGAAGTCGCAAGAAATGCTGGATGGAAACTGACATCAACTTAAAAGAACTGTTTTTCCAATCTGTAATGGCTGTACATCTGATGGGAAGAAACCAATAACACAGAGACCATATGGAAAACAACAGAAAACATAACTACCTTAACTAGACACTCACATATGAATAAATATATATATATATATATATATATATATATATATATATATATATATATATATATATATATATATATATATATATATATATATATATATATATATATATATATATATATATATATATATATATATATATATATATATATACATATAATATAAAAATCTACCTACCCTACCTACGTGCATGGTACCATTTTTTACAAAATATGTACAAGCGATAAGCACTTTGCGTTTGTAATTGCGAAAATCCTATGATAGCAGTTGCTTTTGCGAATGTGGGGTTCAAAATCAATTGTTTTGTGTTGCGATCTGGGCGAAAAAATTGTTACAGCTTGCCAAGAGATTTTTTTATGTTTGCAAATTTATTGTTCATTATTTAGTCGATGTTGGCACTGAAGTATCGCAAACAATAACGGCACGATTTTTAGTTTTAAAAAATCATATGCTATGAATCTATACCTGCCATTTCAAAACAGTATAAGTTATTACAAGGCCATTAAACTGTTGTCAATCATCGAGCCGCCGCATGTTGTTTTGTTTGTTTCGCAATGTAATATTTTCGCAACACGGAGAAGTTTAACATTTTGTTGAAAGTGGTACTGACGGTAAGCTTCTGTTTGTGTGTGTGTGTGGGGGGGTGTCAGTGTGTGTTTGTGCGTGTCTGTGTGTGTGTGTATGTGTGTGTGTGTACTTGTAGCATATATATTATCTTATCAATATTATCTTTTCAAAAGTGTGACTGGTTGAGCATCGTCTTTAGTTGAAGATTATTGATATTGAAACGCTATACAGAAAAGATAAACAAATAAGTGTGAAACGTGATATTCCTCCGAAAGGTCACCAATAATTTAATGTTATCACTAGATCAAACAGTGCTTAATTTAGTGTATATTTCAACTGTAGCCGTCACTGTTTAATGTACCACAAAAGTGTGATTCATACACCATCGTATTCATATCTCCAAATCTGATTAGACAATCAAAGGAACCGAATGTCCCAACCCCTTTCCCTTTTCGTCACCATTACCATGACTAAAGCTTTCAAGCGTAACAATGTTTTCTCATGACGATTTCAAATCCTCTTTCTTAAATCACTAATGAACACTCTAATAGCAAAGTGATAGTATCAGTAAAGTTTGTAAAATTAAATTATACCTTTTCCTTTATATCTTTGAGTTGGAGCGTCAAAATAGTCAGGAAGAATCTAAAAGTTATTGGCAAAACATATTCGTCGCACCTGCTACCTTTACCCGTGAACGGCATGCTTTATAATGTACAGACAGTATTGCACCTCCTTGCTTTGTTGGTGCTTTCAAATATTACATAATTAAAAACCCACAGTTCTATTTATTTCTTCGAAATTCTGTCCATATTTGGTCATAGCTAGTCCGAGGTTCTTTACGGTCCTTTTAACGTACGCAAGGCGAAGGTGTAAAGAATTTGTTTGGGTTGTGGTGGACACAGCTAAATGTCTACCTTCAAATTCATCAAGGCTTTTGATACCAACTAATATTATTGTCACATAGTGGAAGATTGGATAACATATTAGTTTGTTTAATTTTGACTCGTTACGAAACCATCTAGGGTTGTCGGTGGCCTAGTGGTTAAACCACTTGCCTCTTACGTCACTGCGGTCGGGGTTCGAACCCCATTCAGGGTTCAATTAAATTTACCACGCTGTAAGTAAGAAGAGTGTCATTCAGTTTGACTCTAGCGAACAACGCAGTTTTCCCCGGGTACTCCGGTTTCCTCCTGCATTAACACTGAATCCATGAGGGATGGCCCTCACTGGACTTCTTGGGAGACAAGTGTTTATATACTTAAAGAACTATTCAGTATAAAAGATTATCTATATCTCCCCTCCACTGTCTATGCTATAACGTACTGGTCGTGTTTCTTTATTGCAGTAAACTTGCCAGTTTAAACGGCGCCGATCGCACGGTATCTGAATGACAACAGGAAATGATATATCCATAACTAAAAGTTCTGTCACCTCCATTATTCAAATAATTGCTCGTTTCTTATATTACGACAATGAATTATTTATAGCTATACGACTGAAAGCAAAAGAGGAATTTGGACATGGGGTTATATTGTTTAGAGTTACCGGCAAATGAATTCAACAGGAAATTAAAAATACTGTTGAGTCAACTCTTTTGAACTTCGGTTTTGTTCATTGACAAATTATTCAAAATGGACTATAAAATATATCGATAAAGTGTCAGAATTGATTTTCAATTGACTTCTGCAGCTGCCCAGTTCCTCCTGGGGTACATCTTAGAAGTGGTTTCCCGTTACACATCGTAAATTTTACAAGTTTGGAAATTGTTCTTACGTAAATGCAAATGATCACCTGGCTTCAGACAACATAACAAAACTTTAGTTATCATGCCTTAGATTGATTTAGTTTTTATCATCTTAGAAGTGTTAAGGTTGATGATACCGTCCATCCATGATGAAATGTTAAATACAGGATATCTCGATTACCGCAAAATCTAAATTACACCTTTGTGAGTGCGCATTGTCTTTCTTTTTACAATGGTTTGTGTTCGTGTAGTAATCTCATTACACGTTTGAACACTTACGATATAACAAAATAGCCACCCAATTTGACGCCGTGTCGCTTCAGTGTCCGATTACGTTGTTGTAATAACACATTGAATGTTACGGAGACGTGCGCTACTATTGCATAAGATTGCATGTAAGCATATCTCAAGAACTGTAGTTTTAAAAGTCATGTGTCCCTTTACTCTATGTAATGTTTAATTTATAAATGTTCACATGTACGAACTTTGTGACGTTTTACGGATTTTTTGGTACATGAAGACGAAATTTCTTGAAAATGTAATGTTTTGTTAGGAAAATACTTCACGTTACACTAAAACAAAATAGGCCACGTGACGTCACACACGAATAAAATTTTGTTTCCATAACTAGTCGATTTAAAGCCTGGTATTTCAGTATAGCCGTCTGGCTGCAAAAATCATGTAAAGACTTGTATGTGATAATACAATTTCAAATTGTACATGATAAAAGTAGATACATTCTACTAAATACTTACGTTTATATATCAATAAAAAGTTGCGAATTGATCAAATAGTGAAATCAATGGATCACCTGAAAATCTTAATGTGATGTGTAATATGGAATCAAAATGTAAATAACCTGCGGTCTTTTTTATTCATTCCAATTTAGACAATTTAATTTCGATAACGATCATCTACAATTGATGATTTCTTTTGCGGTTTTATGACGTAAATCAGTAAATCTAATGAATATGAAGTCAATAAAATTAATAATACAATTTAAATGAATGTGTATTGATATTAGTTATTGACTTCACAGTAGCATCTTTGATAAAGTTATTTCTGAAAAGACAGTGTAAATTGAAAGTTATGCCTTAGTAAAGTATTACCATTTCGGTTTCAATCACATCATTTAAAGCATATAAAGTACAACATAAACAGTTTCCGAACGAGGTTGCTGACCAGCCTAACGACCAACCAGGTTCCGAACGAGGTTGCTGACCAGGCTAACGACCAACCAGGTTCCGAACGAGGTTGCTGACCAGGCTAATGACCAACCAGGTTCCGAACGAGGTTGCTCACCAGGCTAACGACCAACCAGGTTCCGAACAAGATTTCTCACCAGGCTAACGACCAACCAGGTTCCGAACGAGGTTGCTCACCAGGCTAACGACCAACCAGGTTCCGAACGAGGTTGGTCACCAGGCTAACGACCAACCAGGTTCCGAACGAGGTTGCTCACCAGGCTAACGACCAACCAGGTTCCGAACGAGGTTGCTCACCAGGCTATCGACCAACCAGGTTCCAAACGAGGTTGCTCACCAGGCTAACGACCAACCAGGTTCCGAACGAGGTTGCTCACCAGGCTAACGATCAACCAGGTTCCGAACGAGGTTGCTCACCAGGCTAACGACCAACCAGGTTCCGAACGAGGTTGCTCACCAGGCTAACGATCAACCAGGTTCCGAACGAGGTTGCTGACCAGGCTAACGACCAACCAGGTTCCGAACGAGGTTGCTGACCAGGCTATCGACCAACCAGGTTCCGAACGAGGTTGCTCACCAGGCTATCGACCAACCAGGTTCCGAACGAGGTTGCTCACCAGGCTAACGACCAATCAGGTTCCGAACGAGGTTGCTCACCAGGATAACGACCAACCAGGTTCCGAACGAGCTTGCTCACCAGGCTAACGACCAACCAGGTTCCGAACGAGGTTGCTCACCAGGCTAACGACCAACCAGGTTAGGCATAAGCGTACACACGTCTCATATTTAAATTACTCATCAACTAGTTATTTCGACTTCCAGTTTTATTGTTTGTAACAATCTGTGCGGCCACTTCGTTCCTTTCATGTAACGTTTTAAAGCGTATTGAATAGAAACCCTCATGTTAACTTGTCTGGAATTGGTATTACTTTATTCCGGGGACTTGAATTTTGCAAGTGTCATCTCAAGTCCACCGGGCAAGATTGATTTTATATATTTGCCTCTTATTTGTGTTTTATGTGCAATTTGCTAGTTTTGTTTGTTTGTGTGTTTTGTGTTCTTGGCTTTATGTTGAGTTTTCCATTTTTAGGAGCCTGTAAATGGGACTTGCTCGCGTTGGTGTTACATTAAATAAATAAATAAATAGTACGTGTGATATAACCCCCACCCCCAATTCCAGGCAATGCACGTCTAGGTTTTCTGAAATATTAACGTCTACAAATAATGCTCCCCGTTTTACATGTTGATCACAGACTAGTTGGTTTGCCCTCAAATAGCTGTGTTCACAAGATAATCATTGCGCATTTTTACAGTTTATTTTCAGACAAATTCTAGTAATTAGATATATTTACTTTGTTTATAAAATGTTGTTATAACCGTTGTTTTTTTTTTCGTGTGACGCAATAATGTTAAATTGATAAAAATGAAAAAGAATAAAAGTATTCATAATTTTAATCTGAGGGTATATGTGCAATCGTCAGCGGTGATGTGTAGAGTGTTCGTAATTTGATGTTTTGAGTGTTTTCAATAGTCTTATCGGCACCTTCAAACACACATGGAGTGGTCCGTTCCTCATCATGTATTATATATAGCATACCACAATTTATATAAAAGTTGTAACTCTATCGATGTAATGGTAGTTAGCTGTATTACAGCGTTGCTATGGTGTTTTCTATTAGTAGTGATGTCAGATTGTAGACACTAATTTGGGTCCACAACTTTTAGCAGTGACGATCAACCCAGAAGCCAACCTCTATGCAATCACACTACTATTTTTAGAACTTTGAAATCATACATTAAACTTTGAAATTTAAAAAACAATGGAGTCAGTCAGGTACTGAAAGTATCTTTACCCTTTACTTTACCTTTAATCAAATCATGTCAAGTTAAACTACAATCACCATGATCGTATTTTATATTAACATTCATTGCTTGAGAGCATATTGTAGCATTCTTAAGAATACGACGCTTTCAAAATGAAACTCTTACAATAACTAGGTGTATTTGTCAGAATATTTTGACCTGTCAATACTGAAAGGTTAACATTGGTACGAATTGAATCAGGATTTATAAGGCATTCTGCATCGACACAATTATTTTGAGAAATTACAATTTTGAGGATTCTTATCGTTTATGAGGTCGATAGCCTAGAATTATGATATAACCATCAAATCACCAATTTCCCATTTCGCTGTAATACGTATAGTATAGATTTATACATGCGGGGGAGTACCATGTTAACCTTTGACATTTTGAGTTTGATTTATCACTCGTGTCGACCATTCCGGCGACTACTAAAGAAGGTACACATACACATATACAACTAAAACCAGCTACCCTGAACGAAGTCGTTAGACTTGACAACAAACCATACTAACATTGTTGTATTTTATCGTCTGGCTAGACTTTTCTTTTATTAGCTCAATGGTGACATTTTAATCTTCTGTAAGGCTGTGACTCACGCAAAGAAAATATTACCATATTTGTAAGATTTTGTCACGTGATGAAGGACACTGAAGGGATATCAACACGCTTTTGAGTAATTTTAAGAAATTATATTTTCTCTTGCATGCTAGATTTTTTTTGCCTGGTCAATTTTCTTGTTGGTCTTTTATAAATTGACCAACTCTGATAAAACTGGGCAAATTCATCAAGAGTGATATCACATGTACATAAAACATTCGCCAACGTCTATAAATGTTAAATTTACTTGAAATCCTCACTCGGCTTCCTTTGACCTATTTTCATGTTGATATGTTCAGATTATATAGCATGTTACCGTAAATACTAACACGTGACAGTAAATACAGCATAATCCACATAAATCCACAGTAGTTTTTGTATCCTTAAATATTTCATGAGTATGAAGTTTTAATACACAACTACGTGATCAGTCATATTATCTCTCTCCCTTCCTCCCCCTCCCCCTCTCCCCTCTGTCTGTCTGTATGTCTATCTCCCCTCCCTCTCTCCCCTCTGTCTGTCTGTCTGTCTGTCTGTCTCTGTCTCTGTCTCTCTGTCTGTCTGTCTCTGTCTCTGTCTCTGTCTCTGTCTCTGTCTCTGTCTCTGTCTCTCTGTCTCTCTCTCTCTCTGACTCTCTCTCTCTCTCTCTGTCTCTCTCTCTCTCTCTCTCTCTCTCTCTCTCTCTCTCTCTCTCTCTCTCTCTCTCTCTCTCTCTCTCTCTCTCTCTCTCTCTCTCTCTCTCTCTCTCTCTCTCTCTCTCTCTCTCTCTCTCTCTCTCTCTCTCTCTCTCAAAAGGTGTTTTTCGTCGACCAACCCTTCCCTGAAACAACTAATCTACAAAAGTTTTCACACTTCATGATTTCATATTGAATTTATGTATTATTTGTGTTTGGAACTTTTAAGATTTACAAATGTAGTATAGTCTTGAAATTATTAGCAAGGCGATGTCGTCCATGCTTTGGTCTCCATAATTTGATTATTTAATGATGGATTGATGTGAAAACAATACCGTTATGCTAATCATAAAAAGAGGGCGCTGTGTGAGTACATGTACTGACAATACAGGTACAGTTACCCATTATTTGCGAATTAATCATTTTAATTTGATTTTTATGACCGAGACCAATACTGCAAATAATGTCATTAATCGTGGCTTCAAGATTAGCATATATCTTGACCAATGACGTAAACTTTATCGCATATTATTATTCAAAACTAACGATTTTGAAGTAAATGCGGTAAGAAACAATGTATTAAGCCTGGGCGTAGCGAAAGAGGTTATTCTCTACAGGACAATGTCGACCCAACCCAATCTGTATCTAGACATTTTCCCAGGCCATCGTTTTACGCACATGCGCAAAGAAGTTTTAGATAATCAAGATTGGTGAACGCACAAGTGCTGTGCCATAATTAAAGGCGTCATTTATTTCGGTAGGTTCTCATTACAACGGCGTGAATAAATTAAATAAGACACGTCATCAACATGAATATGATCAAAAGATAGTTTTTATTGATTTTTCTTTAAACAACAAAACAGTTCAAACGCTCTTCTGGTTAATGACCATTTACAAATTGTAAAACTGTAAAAACAAACAAAATCCATCTCACATTTATCAGAAAAAGTACGAGTGGGTCTCAGTCTTCACCCAATTCTATGTCCTGTAAGGCATGTGTACTTTCTCAGACCATTCTGTAAAATTGTAAATGAGTGCAAGAACTAGAAGCTTAAATAGAATAGACAAAAAATACATCAAGATAAAATTCATTATATATTTGCGTCATCGTTCTATACATTTTGTAATAGTGACAAAATATACTCGACTTTACAAAAATCCAACTATAGACGGTTTTGTATCACGTAGTCACGTGATACTAACAGCCTGTCATTCATTTATACAAGTGACCATTCGTGGTTTCTTGATACAGAAGCATACTTAAGCTACGTCTTCCTGATTGAATACAATATTTTTTTTATAAATACAGAGACATTCACTCACAGCCTTTATATTTGTGTGTTTCATCTTTACAATAATGTGCCCGTATATCAACACTACAACAGTAAATACATCACTTTAATATATCATGTATGATTAAGAAATTAATTGATTTGAAGTGACATATTCCAGAATTATGGAAAGTCTAATGCCAAGCGTTTTCTGACGAGTCCATGCCCACTTGTTATAATATGCTCGATCACTGTAGCTGGGAAACCCATCACTTCTCAGTTCAGATACTTGATTTGAAAAGTTATATCATTTGAAATACGTAGATATAATAGAACCAAGTGTTACCTGTTCCGTCCTTTGCCAACAACAATAAACCAGGCTATTTTAGCAGTGTTTCAAAAAGCTTTTCTGATAAAACTGAACAATTGTAAAAAATAACACAGAGTTGAACAATGTCTCTCTATACAGTTACTAACTTCTTACAATTATGATGTTCTTGATTAACATGTAAACAAATCAAACAGTTGCATGCTGGGAACAAAGTTCTTGGATACATAGTTTATCACGTGATCAAAGTAGGAAACCCACACTGTTTACAAGTTAGACAACTATATTTATACATTCTATTTATAATTCTATTACAAAGAAAATTGTTTACATTTGTATAGTCTCGAATAAATAACTCCTTGTACAATAGTGACATATTCTACTCCCCAGAATAATGAAAACACTGAGGGCGCTCTTTTTTTCTGTACAAATGACGTCGATTGATGCATGATATCGACCGTCAACTAAGTTGCCATTCACTTTCATACATTTCTAGACAAAGAAAAATTCACTTCGATTAAGATTTATATGATTCTTTACTACATACTGGGTTACGAAAACTGTAATATTATTATTTATATTTATCTGGTTAAATATACACAATTCGCTGTTTTTGAACAAATTGAGAAATTCAAATATATATTTCGCATTTGGCCCACCTTGATGAGACAAACCATTCTGAAATGACATGTCTATATCCCGACCTGTGATTTACCTCGTTTCTCACTAACCGCTTGTATTAGTATTTGTGTCAAGCCGTTATTGTGGTTTGAACATACGCGCTCGAACTAATTGGTCGCAATGGGAATTGCTAACTATTTAAATTGAAATTTTATTTATATTTTCAAACTATTTAACTGTATTCAAATGAAGTCAATTTGTAAATGTGCATTTGTACTTTCGTTACTCAGATGAAAACTAGTGTCAACCTCGATCTAATTTACATACATGATAATGTTATGTAAATATCTATAAACAGGCATAGTCGATATCGGTCAATGGAGGCGATAGTATTACTAGCACTTGAAGTAGAGCAAAATCCATAGATCGCTATGTCGACAGAGTAATTTGGAAAATGAGAGTTCGCCTTCCAAGAAGTATGTAAATATGTCGTCTTATATCAAACTGCGGTCATTTGCTGGTGTGTATTTTATAATTTTTCAGAACATATAAATAGTGTCTCTCTTAATGCACACTGTCAGTTTGTCTGATATGATATGGTCCAATTTTCTTTTTTTTTTTGTATCAAATTGTCATTTTTGATATTATAGTTTAGGTTTATTCTAAATTGAAATAACCATGAAATTTTCTGTTTTATGCAAATATTATGGCTTTACGATATTTTTCGATAATTATAGAAAACGACTCTATCTATTCATTTAATAATGTCGAAGGTCCGGGCAATAGTTTTTCTTAGAAGTTCAATTATACACTTTGGGTTAGATAATTGGTATTTGAAAGAGATTTGGGAAGCGATCAGGAAATAACAAACTTCAAAAAATGTATAAACTCTAAGTTGCATGGAAAGCGTTGAGATGACATACTAGTTTGACTAAAGTATATAAATTTGAGAATGCGTTGTACCAGACATATAATAATACAACCCGTCGACAGTTCTACTGGTAAAAACATCGTACTAAATGACATTACAGGGGGTTAACTTGGCGGCTGGTGTGTACTGCAAATAACATCTGGATTTTTAAAACACTTCAAATCATCTTGAGTTATATGAGTTATATGCTGCACGAATGAGAAAAGGAGAGGCCGAGCACTTCGTATTCTCAATTTAATTATCAAACTGTCGAAAGAAGAATAGATAAACAAATTCTCTTTAAACAAGACTCGACAAGAAGTTCTGATATTTTCCTCTTTCATTTTCATTCATTCTGATTTTGTCAATAAAATTCCACATATTACACATAAGGGAGGAATTGTTCATTCCACATTAACAACGGACAATCCAAGAAATGCAAGCGACTCAGCTCCGTAAAAATGCATATTCAAGTCAGGATAAATACAGAGGAATGTCCAACATCGCCCTCTCCAGGTCGGAACACTTGTTTATGATGTCACCAAGAATGCTATGTGCCCCTTACACACAGAGTGATTCAATAACTTTACAACTTCGACAGACGTGGCGTGGTAGTTGTGGTCAATAGAAAACTTCGTTCTGTAGTCTGAAATGTGTTTTTTTTTACCAAACAGAACACTTTTTATCCGGATTCATTGGTGCATTTTTCTTGCATCCAAAGGCTTTTGCAAAGTCAGGGGAGTTAGATACGGATCCAAGCACCCTATAGAGACGAAAGTCAAAAAACCTATTCAAACTTTTGACAAAGACATGCATTCATAAAAATACATTCATACACTAGTATGAATTTTACTGCTTTTATATCTGTTTCATTGAATAATTAGGACATGGTATGGAAAAACAAAACAGAATTGTTCCTGGTCAGGATATGTTGTCTAAAGTGCGGCGACGCGAATTCTTTTTCTCTTTAATTCTCAAAAAAACTGTCGCTCAATCTACTATATATGGCAGATACTGTTCTTTTTTTATTTTGGTACTTTAGAGCAAGTGTGTATGTCGGGGCAGATGTCATTTGCTTGCTCATGATTGGCTCTACAGTTGTTTTCACTGAAATAGCAATTAATGTAGGGAGGGTTAATTTTGTGTTTTATTTCCCCCGGATCTGCAGACTGCATGGGCTGGACAAACATGAAAAAAGGACCGACGCGAGGGTATAAATGTAACTACGTTTTTACAAAATAACAAACGTGCTCAAGTATTACTGAGGAAAAGTCTCTTGTAAAAGTCTTGATCGTCACCACTATCCCTTCAGCTTAAGCAAAAGATGACATTTTGCAGTGGAGTTCCCACGAGACATCTTGAAGCGAAGTTATCTCAAACAAAAAGATCTCATCCAAAACTGTTTATAAAGGATTCTTTAAATGAAGGGTTCATTGTATGTAAAAGATATAACGCCAACCTATGCAATCTGTAGATCCGTGGGGAAACACAAACAATAACCCTCCCCACTTCAGTGAAGACAACTACAATGCCAATCATGAACAAGCAAATGACATCTGCCCCACATACACACTTGCTCTAAAGTGCTAAATAAAAAGAACAGTAACTGCCATAAATAGTAGAATGAGTGACAGGTTTGTTACTTCACCAAAATAGATCACATACAACTAGTTCTACTTTAAATAATGATGCTAAGCAGTGCAGGTAAGAATGTACATACATTGAACATGCTGCTAACTTTATATACAAACATGCACAAATCAATATTTTAATGTTTTTGGAACAATCTGTGTATCTCTCGTTTGTATCTGCTTTAATTTGGTTTGGTTTTAAGGGAGCACTAAATGGTAATGTATTGTAATGGTATGGTAATTTTATGGTAATGTATTGCAATTTTATGGTAACTATATTGTAATTTATGGTAATTTTATGGTAATGTTTTGTAATTGTATGGTAATGTTTTGGTAATTTTATGGTAATATATTGTAATTTTATGGTAATGTATTGTAATTGTATGGTAATTTTATTCACCTTGCAATGTCATCATGGTAAATAACGCATTGCTTGTAATAAGAAAATCAGATCAAATGTAAGTTGTTTTGTTTTGTTTTTTAGTAAAAAGTAACAAGCAAGCAATCGGTAACAAATAAAGAATAATGCATAGCAAACCAAATTTAGACTATTTGAATGGCAAACTCAGACACGTACGGACATTTTAAGTCGTGCAGCCAAGAAGGTGTAATTACAACATAAAATAAGATTTTGAATGCCTGAACTGTACCTGTAAAGGGAAATGGCGTGTGATCGAGAGCTTACGTAAACGTACAAGGCTTCAGGACGATAGTTTATGCAGAGTACCTATCGGTCGACACACAGACATACCAGCAGGTTGGACCACGAATGTACATATGAACACACAGTAGCAAATAGGGAAAGGAAAAGTGACAGCAAGGCGATGGGTTAATTGGTGATGAATGTTGGTTTACAAAAAGACAACAAAATAACGGCACAAACAAAAACAGGAGAGAATGTTAATGAAATAATGAGAGGAATGAGTTCATTAATTTAGTAGATGTTGTCAACTTCCGAAGAAAACTGCAGTCTGTAATGTTAAAGCAGGTTTGATAACCAAATTTTGTGTTGTCCGATTCATAAGTCTGGAATGGTAATAAATGGAGCCAGGTACAGTTCCTCGGAAGTGACGACATAGCCTCGTTCGGTAACATATATTGAACGAGGTAATTGTTTCATGGCTATTTTTGTTTGTGTTTACCAAATTACCTGAAGAATCTTGGACTATGCCAGGCAGACGACAAGAAATTTGTCAAATATTCGTCGGTGGCAAGACCACACCAGAGCTACATATTTCGTGTAAATAATGACAAAAAGGTGAAGGAATATACCGTAAGTATTCATTAGTCCTGCAGTCATCATGATCAGTATGAACTGACTAGAAATTTGAATTCATATTACGGTTCAAACCCCCAGAAAATAGCATATTTGTTAGCCTGATTATTTGACGTATCGTGTTGCTAAATCGGGTGATAAACCTGCTTTGTGTACGAAGACAATTTACAAATGTAATAACTAAATACCTGCAAATGTGTTAGATCATATAATGTTGAACATCTACTTTCAAAAACAAACTTCTCTGTTCTATCTTTCGATAACATAAGAAATGAAAGTACTCAGTGCATTTGATAAAGTCTTTTCGAGATATTAATATCTTTGTTCGTAATCATGATGAAGTGTTGTCATAATTTGTGTCATATTGTCATTTCAATAGTATTTCCTGGAAGCTTGCAAGTCATTATTTGATGGAAAAATTTGACGTAACATTATAAATACCTGTCCAAAGTTGACAAAGAATAATTGGTTATGTGTAAGATTGATACCAGGGAGGGGTTGCTCCTCCTTTCCATTTCGCTGTACCCATCTCCTGTAAGCCTGATAACAACATATAAATATATACATGAGTCAATACACAATACCTTTAATAAAACAATGGACCCTGGCGTTCTATAAATCAATGTTACTGGGATATATATATATATATATATATATATATATATATATATATATATATATATATATATATATATATATATATATATATATATATACATGTGTGTGTATGTGTGTATTTGTATGTATGTATGTATGTATGTATGTATGTATGTATGTATGTATGTATGTATGTATGTATGTATGTATGTATGTATGTATGTATGTATGTGTATGTATGTATGTGTGTATGTATGTATGTATGTATGTATGTATGTATGCATGTATGTATGTATTTATGTATGTATGTATGTATGTATGTATGTATGTATGTATGTATGTATGTATGTATGTGTGTGTATGTATGTATGTATGTATGTGTGTATGTATGTATGTATGTATGTATGTATGTATGTATGTGTGTGTATTTATGTATGTATGTATGTATGTATGTGTGTGTATGTATGTATGTGTTTGTATGTATGTATGTATGTATGTATGTATGTATGTATGTATGTATGTATGTATGTGTATGTATTTGTGTATGTATGTATGTATGTATGTATGTATGTATGCATGTATTTATGTATGCATGTATGTATATATATATATATATATATATATATATATATATATATATATATATATATATATATACTCGGAGTTTCACGCATATTGCGATCATCAGACAATATGCGTGAAACTCCGAGTTACACCCAAGAAAGAGTTCCAGTACTACCAAAACTATTACGCTCTGCCACTGCGGTATAGAGCACTGTCTTAGCAGATTGATACTCACCGAGTTATATATATATATATATATATATATATATATATATATATATATATATATATATATATATATATATATATATATATATATATATATATATATATATATATATATATATATATATGTGTGTGTGTGTGTGTGTGTGTGTGTGTGTGTGTGTGTGTGTGTGTATAAGTCATTGATTTGAGTCCTTTATCTACATATATAAGTATCTGTGTATTTGACATGGATAATAATATATATATATATATATATATATATATATATATATATATATATATATATATATATATATATATATATATATATATATATATATATATATATATATATATATATATATATATATATATATATATATATATATATATATATATATATAACATGAAACTCACCATGAAGGCTTCCTTGATGCCACCGTTGTCTGCAATATTTTCGCCCTGTGTTTGAACACCATTGATCTGTAAGTGAAAAATAACGGTAACTAATCTCAAGTTACTGCATGAATTAAGACACCCTAAGTCATTGCAGGTTTCATCAAATATTGGTTTGTCAATGAAAGGTAAATAACCTACATATAAAAAAATATCCCATTACAATACAGTGTGGATATTAAGTATTGGAGTAATTGTCACCAAACATAATCTGGATGCTGTGTTGTTTTATGAAGTACAGTGCATTACAATCATCTTATACTTACATTCAATTTGATTTCCGGTACTGTGTAATTAGAATATTGGTCCACAATGCATTGTGCTTTTTGTTTGAAATTGTTCACTGATTTTTCACTCCACCATTGGTGCCAGTTTCCATTCTTATCATACTGACGACCTGTATAAATATAATATCACATTTACATCAATTTAGAAAAATATCTACATGAATAGGAAATGTTTTCAAAATGTAAACGTACAGTTGGTTCTTTGAAAATATAAGGTTCGGTCAAAGTATTAAAGTGTGCACTAGTTTCGTTCAATTGACTAAAGTTGACCTTGAAAATTAAAACATCCTAAGTTTACAGTGAAGTAAATTTGATATAGGTAACCATGGAAACTGTCAGTGAATTTCTTGTGCTGAGCTGGTTAACATGATCAAAGGATGCAGTTGTGAAAACAAACGTATCTAGCTGAATAAGAGTATGAGGGTGCTGTTTACATATCTACCTCTATCGTCAAAGCCATGAGTTATCTCGTGACCAATCACCATGCCTATTCCACCATAGTTCATTGACCTGTGAGATGAATGAAAAATATTTGTGTTATCAGAAATTGTGATGGTTGAAGCCCATAATTTACAACTCTACATAGAAATGGTGATGTACATAAAATTTGCATAAACTGTGTATACTGCATATCAGAAAAGAACAACACTTTCAAACGTATGATTAGAAATGAAAGTCTATGTTAAGTCATATGCCGTGGAATCGTGGTTTCTATAGGTATAAACTTGAGATAAAGTTAAGCTTACTTTGGATGTTCCTTGCTGTAAAATGGTGGCTGTAGTATGCCAGCTGGAAATACTGTAATGAAATAACAAAAAATATCAACTTTAAAAGATGATATCGTAAACTTTCTCTGAGAGTAGATTTCATAATATCCACCACAGAATTATTATTTAAATTTTAATAATTTCAATACACATTTTTGTTGCTATGCGACATGAAATGTTCTGCCAAGAGCATGGCGTCATTCTCCTTGTGATCAGTCAGTTTTCTAAAATAAATATTTTTCAGTAGTTTGTCCCAAACCTATGTAACAGGTACGTAATGCTGGAAGTGGTTTAGACTTCACTAAAGAATCATTGCTAATACAACTTACCTATTTCATTCCTGGATGGATTGTAAAACGCATTGACTGTTGCAGGTGTTGTCTTCCACCTGTATGATTCAACATGAATATAAGTTAGTTAGTTATGTATGCATGTATGCATGTATGTATGTATGTATGTATGTATGTATGTATGTATGTATGTATGTATGGATGGATGGATGGATGTGTGTATGTATGCATGCATGCTTGTCTGTTTGTTTGTTGCTTGTTAGTGTGTTTGTTTGTTTGTTTTTGCTGTTTATCTGTTTGTCTGGACGCTTCTTCAGATCGAATATTTATCTGACAAGTGCTGACACGTCAAGCAGTTGATTTTTCATGCATAACAGTGTCGTAAGCGCCACCTAGTTGGGAGATAGTCCTCCTCCCCTATATAGGGAAGGCTCTTCCTGTTTGCATACTTTATCCCTCCCCCGGCCTTCAAACCACATCGATATGACCATATATGTTATCAATGGAGTGGTTCGAATCGGGCGGATCCCCCAAAATGGATGGACTAGCTTGTCTATGTTGGCACATTCGCTAGTCCAGTGTTTTAGATTCACTTATAAATTAGCAACCATGGCAATCCTCATCTTTACACTGTATATCACAAGCTATATTACTTTTTTAAAGGGTATTTGTTCTTACAATAATATCATTTTTGGCTCAGCGGATTGTTGGGTTTGAAGAAAACTGGTATTTGAGGTTGCGTTCTTACTCGCAGCCAGAAAAAAAACTAGTCCTGTTTTATGTGAGGGGGGTGTTCAAATATCAGTACAAAATATCCATGTCTCCTGTCTGTCGAGAGAAATTCGCAGACTTTTGCAACATCGTCAAATAACAGTTTCTTTCAAACCAACGAACCGTTGCCACTGCAATTTATCAACAAGTCCAGTAACATTATAATAATTCCCATATTAACACTGACTTGCAATTGTACATTAACGTGTTGTACAAATAGCCATTTTGCTGCCCTTGGTTGATATAAGATCGGCTTGTAGTATTTGCTTGAAATATGAAATGGTGAAAACACGTTTTCAATCGGTACAGTACTCACTTTTCTTTGTCCACTGCTTCCCTAAGTTTCGAGAGAGCGTTATTAGCACTCCATTTGTAGATAGCTAAGACGTTTTCGAAGAAATTATCACGTGATATGACAATCTGAATATTAAAGAAATCAGACAACACATATTACATTTACCCAAGAAAACAAAACATACATAACTTGCATATGTGATCATATAAAAGCCAACGTGACTCTTTTGGGTTCATTTTCCGCAAGCTGAGTTTATAGGTTTTGGGATGTAATGTAATGAACTCACAGTATTCTATTTACTGAAGCATACTTAACTATCACTTGCGATTGACTGAACTCAAACCTTTTATTAAGATATAACTTATCAAATATTGAATGACGTAATTTATTATACATAAAAAAATATCGAGTAAATACCTGTACTATGAAGTCAGCTGTTTTAACACTGTCAGAAGACAACTGTAGTGTCATAGAAGACATGCATTGGCATTAACATTACTCTACAACAGTGTATTTTCATTTGCGTAAAAAGTTCATAAACTCAGCTTGTGCCACTTTAGTACTTACATGTAGTATAGATAGAGATAGTGTTTTGTCATGATCATCAATAGTATGACACATCAAATGTAAAATCAGACGACATATATTGTCTGTTTATGTAGAATATATTAGTGTCGTGTGCAAAGTATACGATTCGTTGTTATTATGGTAGATATTCACTGTAAACCCTTACATCTTTGTATTCTTCGTTCATTACTTTAGGATCAAGCAGGTAGTCTGGGTAACCGATTCTTTCAATAATAGCATCGGCCTGTAAAACGAAAACACGAATAGAAACACAAAGATCAGTGTTCGATCCCAACACATTGTTTAGTAATTCTTGCAATACTAGCAATCCTATAATTACATGTATTACGAACACGTCGTGATTTCTATGTTAATCTTTGATATCTATTTGATCTGGAATAGTCGTCTGCCAGTGTGAGGTCAAGGGTCAACTTGCTTAATTCGAAATCTTTGAATATGGATGCCTTGATGTGCAAAGTTTTTTTTTACCTTTTCTTCTGCAAGAATTTTTGTCTCGCCATCCATCCAATCGACTTCTCTCAGCATCGTTCTGAAGGACTCTCGAATATCAGCTATCATTTCTAAGGCCTAAAACAATAGAATACATCATGAATGTAGTCCGGTTATCAGAGAGACAAAGATTGTAAAGCTTGGCCACTGGGAGCGCTGTGCAAGAGCAGCTGTTGGACCAGTTGATTGCTATGACCAATATTGAAGG
Source organism: Glandiceps talaboti (assembly GCF_964340395.1). NCBI lineage: Eukaryota > Metazoa > Hemichordata > Enteropneusta > Spengelidae > Glandiceps > Glandiceps talaboti. Next base: position 16,042,961 of record NC_135569.1, on the reverse strand, counting down.
GCTCTCGACTGCTAGCTATTATTTTTATAGAACACAGATACAGGTTTAACATGAATTTAACATTACTGTCGAAAATTTTGATGATGTAGTATCAACAATCCATTCTTTGTCAAGAATGTTTTTCAAAATTCAGAAAATGAAAAACAAAATATACATAGTGGCAGTTGTTTTAAGCTTAATCGTACCGTTGTTCTGCTATCTTCATTAAAGTTGTCTTTCACAAATAGCGCCCCCACAGCCATGCCAAGTGCACCAGTTGTTTGACTAACGCACTGTCGCCATCTCTCCCTCTCTGTCTTTTCACCGAACATTGCTTTTCGAAAGTTCTGACGGACAGTTCGGAATTCTTCACTGAGATATGCTACATTTTTACTGATGAAGTCCCATATGACATAGTTTGCTATAGTCCTGTCAATTATACAAACATTTGAGAAAATAATCGATTAAAATGTATATTTCCTAGCATGACTACGGCGCTGATAAGTGAGTCCGATAGTTCTGAGTCCGTAATGCTCTGGTCGTGATATCAGTGACAAATATATCTGCGTATCATGAGCTCTTAAATCCTAAGGTGCTCACAGAAACTGGTAGGCTTTAATATAAACAATACTTGTGACGCTAACACAGTTTTCCCTTTGGAATTCTGTTCTATGGATACTATCATAATGATACTGAACACCTTAATTCAAGTAGATAAATAATATTAACACAAATTATGCCACGAGGGGGCGGAAACTGCTTTACAAGGTTATTTACCTTTTCGGGGTTGTTTCAATCAATGTTCCAAACTCCCTGAGGTAATCTGGTGAATAGTTTACTATGGATTCATATTGGTCGAGATGTACTCCTGGAGTTGTCGTTTGCAAAAACGCCATCCAATCAAACTGAAATTTAAGAGATAATAATGACGACATTAATTCCTTAAATTACGAACGTGTACTTCATTAATTCAAACTACCTCCAATAAAACAAGGTTCTCGTGACAGATGCCTCCCAAGATTTCCAAGTAGGCCATCTCACGTTATAGAGTATTAATGTATCATACTGAGTAGTCTGTGTGAGACATCTATACCGTCGTGTTAGGTGAAGATAACGAGATTCAAATATTGATATCCATGATCTTACAAGCTTTCACACTGTACGAATTATAATGGTTTAAGGAAGAAGAGATCAATAGTTAAATGTTAGATAAAACAAGTCTTCTTAGAAGATACAGCCCCATGATCGAAAGGAAATTTGTTGCAAAAAAAAATAAATATTGCAACGTGTGTGATAATGCAGGAAACTGCTGAATTTCGATAATTGAACCTGAAAGTCAGGTTCCAGGCCAAAGGTCAATGTCTGAAAAGAATGTTTAAATCTGGCAATATGGGGTAGACACTTGAATGTAGTCTCTATGTATTAACGTTTTTGAGTTATCTGGTAAATTATGATTGGTCACTACAAACATGACTGCCATTGATTAAAAAGTTATATGAACACCAAAACAATGCACGTGTATGGTTTTACATTATGTATAGGCATGAAGACATCAGCTAAAGACTAAAAGACATCAGCCACACATAATTGTTACAAAAACAACCTGGATGGAAATCAGACGACAAGATATACATGGCATAGGCATCAAATTAGACCTATCAAAAGCTACGCAAATACTCTCGTAACTATTGGACTTGACGCATGATAAAGACAGTTGTGCAGTAGTAACTCCGTGTGACGTCATAGAAGAAGTATTGCTACAAAGTGTATGCAATATGCAAATATTAGTTTAATTGTGATGGTCTACCCTGTAGGTCAAGGTAAAGGGTCACTCATACAAGAAAGCTTGCATGTTATTATATGGGGTTAGACACTTGAATAGAGTCTATGTATTGAGGTTTTAGAGTTATGCAGTAATATAGTGATTTTTTACTACAAACATGGCTGCCATTCATTAAATATTACATGAGCATCACAAACAATGTTTACTTTCTTCACATACTACTTGTAAACATGATTTAAAAGTAATTGACAATATGTACACACTACAATGTGTCTGTGATAAGCAGGAATTGGCTTGATTTTGATAATTGACACTGGAGGTCAATGTCAAAGGTCAATGTCTCCAAAAATAGCTTGCATCCTGATAATATGGGGTAGACATGCGAATGGAGTCTCTATGTATTACAGATTTTTAGTTATGCAGTAAAAGTAAATTCTTTTAGTTAGGCCTCAGAACCCCATCCCTCCCTCCCCTCTCCCCTTTCTAACTCAATTAGCCTAAATTGATCATTGTTTCAGAGAGCACAGTCAATTTGAAATCAGTATGTAGTAGTATGTCGTACTATTTGTCGCACAAATTTTTCGTTCCCAACATGTATTTTAGTGCCATGCACTTACTATAGCAAAATATCTTTCCTTTCTCTATTTGACGACATCTGTTATAAATATTGTATTTAGGGGTACCAAACAGAATTGTTTGTTGTCGGATAAGAACTAAACTGATTCATCTCACCCCAAATTCAAAGAATTTAGGTTTTTTTTTTACTACATCGAATTGAATTGTGTCTGTATTGATTATTACCTGTGTTATCTCTTCATTTAGTTGTTTTATCGTCATCTTGTTGTATAAAAGTTCCACATCTCTTCGATCTGCCTTGGGGACGCTGTTCTGGAAATGAACACACAACAGAGAATATGTCTACCATATACATAGCAATGAGTTCTCTCCATCCATCCATTCCTCTGTCAGTCAGTCCATATCCAGCGATGTTTCCGATTTTATTCAAAAATTGTATATAGGTGACTTACTATAGGTTTGTTGAATACACTAAGATAAGTCCAACTATAGAGAATGCAAGTGAAACTTGGTAGGGAGGCTAGAACTTAAGGAGATAGTAACAAGTATAGGGACATACCATAGGGGCATATCAACGCCACTTTCAATACCTACACTGTTAATGTAAGATGCAGTCTTTCCGTTATTGTTAGGATTTGGGCTTTGCAACTAAGAACTTCAAAACATTAGTTGACCGGGTTGTCTTTCAACGTGATATATAAACATCAAACTTGGAAGGATGAGGTGATTACGTTAATGTTCGCTTTACACAATATTTGCATTTGCAAGGACAGAATCGATAGGCAAGAAAAATGAAAATTAGTTCGTTTTATAACAGAATATAGACGTTAGGGATCTCAATTTCAGGAATTTAAACGAGATTCTAGACTATCCCTTATTACTGAAATATTCATGCAAAGTTGATCAATTTTGGTACAAATATTGGATATTATGACCAGCTTATATTAATTGAATGATTGGTGTTTTGCATCAAAATAAATATTAGGGGATTCAGAATACAAAACAAAGGACCAGCAGACTTGCAGCAGACAAGCTGACGTGTAGCAGATATAAGCGGAGGTGTAGCAGTGATAAGCAGCAGACGTGTAGCAGCGATAAGCAGACGTGTAGCAGATATAAGCATATGTATAGCAGGCATAAGCAGAAGTGTAGCAGACATAAGCGGAGGTGTAGTGGATATAAGCAGACGTATGTCATACATAAGCAGACGTATAGCAGACATAGGCAGAAGTGTAGCAGACATAAGCAGAAGTGTAGCAGACATAAGCAGAAGTATAGCAGACATAAGCAGACGTGTAGCTGATATAAACAGACGTGTAGCTGACATAAGCAGGTGTAGCTGATATAAACAGACGTGTAGCAGACATAAGCAGATGTGTAGCAGACATAAGCAGACGTGTAGCAGACTTACACTGGTTACAATGAATAAATCTGTGTTAAATGTTACGTCAAAATCCTATGTAGTGCCAAAGATCTGTCATACAGCACATTAATGGTTCATCACTGGAAAATGCTGAGGAACTGCTGATAACGAATACAGCACATGGGCATGGAATTGGCCATATTTGATTACAAATAATTGCTTTGTGCTTAATCATTACTTCTTTTTTACAAATATTTGCATTTTTTGTTTTAAATAATTGTTTACTTTGTTCGTATGTTGGTATAAAACATAAACAGATTCTAATTCTATCTCAGATTGCAAGTAGTTGAAATGTTAGTAACACAATTAAAGTCCCAACAGAAAATGAACACAGATGCAGTGTTGCAAAGATAAACTTACTTCGGCCATTTTAGTTTCAAATTCCAGCACTTTTGTCATTTCCCGGCGGGCAATCTCTTCATTACCATCGCTTCGCAACTTTGTGGCTATTTGCACCATGTAGTCTAGATATGCAGTCAGATACTGTGATAGGAGAAATCAAAATTCAACAGTGTTTATTTTTTTAAAGAATAAACAAATGATGTTTTCATGACAACATCTAATACACAATACACAGTTAATCAATATTTTAATATTTATTTATATTTGACTACTTGTATCAAAATAAATTAACTCCAGTTGCAACTTATTGAAATCACACAGTAATAATGGAATGATACCGTCCTCAATAGGGAACTTGCAAACCCGCCATCTTGAATACCCTGAATGTTGCATCATGGGAAATGTGATGACAAATATGAATCAATCAGTATCGTAAATTATTGTGTTGTATTGCTTGTAATCACAAATAATCTAGTCATGGTTAGCTGGCCCGGGCTATTCTGTTGATAGCTCTATATCAGGGCTTACTATAACTACAATCCCATAGTCCTTTGCAACTGAGCATGCTCAGTCTGAAGTAAAAGTTCCCATTTCTTAGTTTATGTGTTGGAACCATCCATGTTTCTTCCAAAGTAATGCAAGTGGCGACGTTGTGTCTAAAATAGAAATAACTAAACACTAACCTTTCCGGTTGAATTTTTCAGGAAGTAATCTCTACTGGGCATACCAAAAGTAGGTTGATCTACCTGTAATATGTATAAAACTATCATTTTCCTGTTTGCTGATCAAATATAATGATCGTGTTCAATGTCACATAACCACAGAAAGATAACGAGAGACACACAGTGGCTGAGAGGTGAGATCAATAGTTCATTGTAGGATAACAAAAAATTCTTACACTTAGGCCTCCGACCCCTCCCCACCCAGCCCCCTTCTGACTAAATTGGCCAAAATTGAAAATTTCTTCAAATGACACAATTAATTTCGAATCAGTATGCAGTAGTATGTAGGGCTATGAATACAAAGTCAGTATGTAGTGCTATTAATACAAAGCCAGTATGTAGAAGTATGTAGTGCTATAAATACAAAGCCAGTATGTAGTAGTATGTAGTGCTATGAATACAAAGCCAGTATGTAGTAGTATGTAGTGCTATGAATACAAAGCCAGTATGTAGTAGTATGTAGTGCTATGAATACAAATCCAGTATGTAGTAGTATGTAGTGCTATGAATACGAAGCCAGTATGTAGTAGTATGTAGTGCTATGAATATAAATCCAGTATGTAGTAGTATGTAGTGCTATGAATACGAAGCCAGTATGTAGTATTATGTAGTGCTATGAATACAAAGCCAGTATGTAGTAGTATGTAGTGCTATAAATACAAAGCCAGTATGTAGTAGTATGTAGTGCTATGAATACAAAGCCAGTATGTAGTAGTATGTAGTGCTATGAATACAAAGTCAGTATGTAGTAGTATGTAGTGCTATGAATACAAAGTCAGTATGTAGTAGTATGTAGTGCTATGAATACAAAGCCAGTATGTAGTAGTATGTAGTGCTATGAATACAAAGTCAGTATGTAGTAATATGTAGTGCTATGAATACAAAGTCAGTATGTAGTGTGTAAAGAATTGTTATTTTGTTGACACTTTACTTTATTTTAGTGCCATGTATTTACTGTAGCAAACATTCTTCCTTATATATTTGAATTTAGGGGTACAAACATGAATTTAAAGTAAAATCGAGTTTTTTATCCTACATTGAACTATTGATCTTGAATTGGTCAACATTATATGTATATGATCGACTTTTTACTCCTGAAACCAATTGAAATGTAATATTTACACAATTTTATCAATTTCCTGCAAGATGTTGACATATTGTCCAGTCTTAGTACTTTCAAAACAAGTTTTGTTTTTTTTGCTATTATTTGTCCCATTTCCTTTTTGTCATAGTCTTCTTATATATTGTAAATATTGTATATACTTTATCCATTTTTTTACTTGTTTGTAATAAATAAATAAATAAATAAATAAATAAATAAATAAATAAATAAATAAATAAATAAATAAAATTAGTTATAAAAAACACTAATCTCCAACATTTGTATGCTACAAAGATAACCAGGCAGATTTACCAAAACATTCCATCAAATACACTGAATGGTAAAAGGTATTGTAAATTGGTCTTTCATTGGAGTTTCACGTAATGTTCTCTGAGGTGATTAAACTATCAATAGTCTTAAACCGTAAAAAATCCATCCAGCTGGCTGATGAATTTGTTGGTTTGTATGTGTTTTAATTACTAAATAATCCAGTGCTGTATTGCTGGCTGAGTAATTGATTGACAGACAAACAGACAGGCAGACAGACAGACAGGCAGGCAGGCAGTCCTGCTCGCCTGTCTGACCGACTGACTGCCTGCCTGTTTGACTGACTGACTGACTGACTGACTGACTGCCTGCCTGACTGCCTGTCTTATCAATTAATACAACTTCTTACATAGATAATGTTGGTGTCGGAATCTTTATCGTCTTCTGCCGTCCACATATCCAGCATTACTCTGGTGTCATACTCGAGTCGTAACGTTCCTAACACATCCACCAACTGCCATGAACGTTCATTCCATACATTGTCCTCCATGACTGGCCATCCTCCCAAATTATGTATTGCTTTGACAATCAGGGTTGCCCCATTCCTTTCTATTTGAGCTACAAGGATAGCAAGAAAAGTTTGACATTTTTCATTCAGTAACTACCGTGTCTCATGGATACAAATGTTAGAGGCATGAAAAGAACGAACGAGCAACCCCAAAAAGGTATAGGCAATGTGTCATGTATATTTTCTTGAAAGGTTCACACTATAATGCAAACCAATGAAAGTTATGAAGTAAGGACTCAACCGTCTGATTTTTGGCAAACCTTTTCTCCTACATATTATCCTTTCACCAACATAATTCAATAAAATTGATAGGTTGTTTCCGTTTTGAATGCATAGGATGAATAATGGCCAAATTTAAAGTGGCAGAAGTTGAGTTTATTACCGTTTTTACTAGGATGACAAAAAAACTTACATGAAAACCTTGATTAAGCTATTCTAGTATAATTGTTAATGTCAATGCATACCTTTTATAACATTATAAGTGCCTCTGGCGTTGTTAGAACACTTGATTGCATAGTAAGAATTTCATGAACAATTTTTGATACGTATAATAAATGACGTCATCGGATCATTTATAAGTTATATATTTATAATAGGTTTGAGTTCAGTCAATTTGCAAGAGATAATTAACCATGCTTCAGTAAGTAAAATACTCCAAGTACATTTTAAATACGCAGCAACAACTTCGCCCCCAAAAAAGTCTTTTAAATTTGTCGATAGTAGCGATTTCCACCTGTTGTTGTTTACATTAGGGGGTTAAAATGACTTGTCAACAAATGTGTTTGTATTTGTGTAAATTACAATCAAACTATTTTGATATTGGTATTTTTGGAATTTAAATTCAAATGAAAAGTTTTGAAAAGTAAAGACTGTGTCAACTGCAACTTTCCTATGTAATATCCGAATTCTATTATAATATGTGTGAACAATAAATTGCAAGTTTGTTTTTAAAAATGTGAACTACGGATAGTGTGATTTTTACAGCATGGCCAAGAGCATTGAAAGCACAATTATTTAATGGAAAGTAAGCTAGTATCATAACTAGGCAAAACCCATAAGCTCGTGCAGGGTAGATTCATTTGTGAACTGTTGCCTCATGGTGATATTGTAGATAGTGCATAGTATATAGAACGCGCATTTGTAGTCATTGCGCCGCAATGATCCTTGGGTAAAACCACCCAAAAAAAGTCATAGTATATAGGACGCGAATGCTTACTAGTCATTGAGCCACTACGCGAGCTACTAATGGTCTGAGAATTAGTACATACCTTCATCCAGGCACGATCTGTAAAATGTTTTTGCCTTTGTGATGAACTCTGCTTGAAATCCGGAACTGTCGTATTCTAAAAGTCCTGGAAAGCGAAATAGATTACAGAGATTACAAAAAGAATAGTGAACAAGTCTTCATAGAAGACATAACCCCTCTAATAGACACTGTAATGTAGTCTCCATGTATTAATGTGTATGAGTCAGCAAAAAATACTTGTCTATACTTCTTTTCTTCAGTATTATTCGTAAACATGATTTAAAAGAAACTGGCAATATGTAAACTTTACAATGTGTTTGTGATAGGCAGGAATGGGTTTGATATTAATTAGCCCTGAAGGTCAAAGGTTAAGGTCTCCAAAGATAGCTCTCGTCAGATAATATGGGGTCGACACTTGAATGGAGTCTCTAGTTAATATTGGCGGCGGCGGCGGCGGCGGTGGTGGTGGTGGTGGTGGTGGTGGGGTGGTGGCATCTGTAGTGGTCATGATTGTAATGGCGGTCTATCGGTGTTTAATGGAAGTGGTTGAGTTTGAGATGGAAGTCGTAGTGATGTTATAAGCGTTGTAATAATATGTTAGTCGTTCTCGTTCATGCTGTTTTAATTCATTATAGTTATCGACGAGGTTTCTTTCAGTGCCGTATTTAAGAAAATAACTTACGTCTTCCAGTGAGTTCAACCTTGTCTCTCATTTCTGTGAATATATCATACACAGACTGGTCTTCTGGTATGTAGTTTTGTTTGTTCCAACTACCACATGTATATTGATAGAAATCTTGACATGGATCTACTGATTGGTCCATTTTCTTAAGGAGTTCTGAGGCTAAATTGAAATGTATAGAAATTGAAAGATGCGATTTTAATATTTATTCGACAGAAGTCGAAGAATAAATTTACATATAGAAGAAAAACGAATAACATGAATACATTGCTGTATATACATACATATATATATATATATATATATATATATATATATATATATATATATATATATATTTGTATTTGTATTTGTATATATATATATATAGACTTAATTAACAACTTATTACACATCCTTATTAAGTCTATAATGCTCTACTACTAATATTTGCATAAACCACTGTTCTCCCCAGTGAGACACTTATATGAATATATATATATATATTCATACGCTCTGCCACTGCGGTATAGAGCACTGTCTTAGCAGATTGATAATCGCCGAGTTATATATATATATATATATATATATATATATATATATATATATATATATATATATATATATATATCCCATATATCCCATCTCATCTTGTATCAGCTCGTTTATATATATATATATATATATATATATATATATATATATATTAAGTAAGAAAGTAAGTAATACAATTTGGAGTGCATAGACTAATTATAGCATAAATGATGATATATGTTGAGTACACGGAGCGTGAATGGTTTCAATGTGCGTACTGTGGTTAATGGATGGTTTGTCAAGGACGAGTGGGTCTCTGAAACAACGTTAGATTGGTTTACATAGCTGGTGTACAAATAAGGCAGATACAAATGAAAGATTACACTTTACGAACATTCAGATAAAACAAGAAGTAGTGCAATGAGACGAGTGTGGGTGACATGTTAGATGACGTTGAGTGGGGTGAGGTCAGATCAAACGAGCTGATACAAGATGAGATGGGATTCTACCGGATCAGACCAGATCAGGTGAGATGATACGAGATAACATTTTATGAAACATGGTCAGATTAGACGAGATAACACGAGCTGAGATGAAATGAGGCCAGATGAGAAATGATGACATGACTTGAGATAGGGGTGGCATTGGGCAGAACAGGACAGTACGATTAATATACGACTCAATGAAGTGTTGTGCATCCCAGGAATGACTTGTGTATCTTACCTGTCCGCACACAACTTGATGACGTACACACATTATTTGATTTGTTACTTGTAAGGGATCCTGAAAATAACGATACAATGAGATATTATTCAGACATGAAGCAATGTAAACTTTAAACCTGTTATTTAAAAGGATAATACCATTTATAGCAATCAGTGAATTACATCGATGGGTTGCAATATGTATACACATTACGTAATATTAATGTATTATCATCAACCTCTCCCCTCCCTTCCACATCCATCCACCCATACATGTTTACACCCACATCACAACCCACCGACACGCACACGCACATACATATACATACATACGCACGCACGCACGCACGCACGCACGCACACGGGCATGCATGCATGCATGCATGCATACATACATACATATATACATACATACATACATACATACATACATACATACATACATACATACATACATATATATATATGCATACATACATATTACATACACATACATACATACTCACACCCAGCCCTGCTAAGAGCGCCTCCAAGAGTTATAAGAAGCTACTCGTTTTGTTTCTATGATAGTTAGCCTTTGCCATTCAAAACACGATTCGTACCAGTAGCTATCATTCTCATACATTCTTACACCAAATACAACAACGAAGCTGCGGAGAGAATATCAGAGAGTTACAGCAGTGAGCTGTCTCGCTCCGTTGACAGCCAGTGTTCATTATCGGTGACCTTAATACGTGCGATCTTTCAGTACATCTGCCTACGTACATTACAGCAGTACGTTACATGCTCAACCCACTGTCATCATATCCTTGACCAATGTTATGGAAATATAACAGACGCTTATTAAGCAGTTCGCAGATTAGCACTTGGAAAATCGGACCATAATGTAACACATCTCTTGCCAAACTATAGACGAAAAGTTAAACGACCGTCGTGTAAACCCGTGACAAAAACAGTGCAAATGTGGATATCAGACAGCGAACTAAGAGATTGTTTTGACACCACAGATTGGCAAATAATTTTTGATTCTGTCGTTAACCTACACAAGCTGACAGATACCATAAGTTCATATAGTTAGTTTTGTGAAAGCAACATTTTATTAGGACAAAATCGGTAAAGAGTTTTTTTCAAATAACAAACCCTGGTTAAGGAAAGAACTCAATAAGCGTTTAAATAAGAAGAACTTTGCTTTCCTTAACGATGACATCGACGTATTTAGGGAAAAGGGAAAGGGAATTTAGTGTGAAAGTTAGCAAAGCTAGGTTAGAGTTTAAAGATAAATTTGAACAACAATTAATTCTACACAGGGAACGTAAAACAAGCGTGGGAAGGGCGCAATGATGGGGAGACAAAATGAAAATGAAAATTGCGCCGCTTATGTAAATGATCTAAGTGAATTTTATGGCAGGTTTGCAATGATCCTAGTAATTTTACCAGTAAGTGTCGAGGCCTATGTGAAAGCATTCCTACATGTGCCACTGTACAGCTGACGTAGGAGGAAGTTGCCAGATGTCTGAATCATGTCAATCCAATTCAATTCACAAAGCACCCGGTCCTGATGGTTTGAGAGGCAAACTTTTGAAAGTTTCCAGCTCTTACTCAATCTCCATAAAGTACCACACTCTTGTAAAATTTCGACTATCACCGACGACCTCGACTCTCCCACCCTCATACTCTCAGTTCGAACTATTGCCTTCATGCAGGCGCTATAGAATGTCACTTGCTCACAAGTTTTCAAAAAATCGTTTCTACCAAGCACAATGAGCATTCTTAATTCAGGTTGATAGTCCACTGGTATTTCAGAATTAACAATGAGGACAATAAAATGATATTGAATTGAAGTGAATAGTAATTCAACGAATGAGTACAACACAGTCAACTCTAAAGAGTACATGCATAACCGATTTCGAGTTTGACCTTTGACTCGCTATAGTAAATTGACCGGCGTTAACACTTTCACAGACCTTTACAAAATCTGACCCACTTTTATCGATGAACACAAAAATATTGGATCTTGGAAGAATGCCAAACGTATTACGATTAGGATACGATATTTATAACAAAATTAACTTTGAATATTCAGTACATTCCGGAGTGTACAAGTCAGACAATAAAACAATATCAAACACCCCATGACGTTCAAAAAATACATTATGCATATTTCTGCCATAATCAACTCAATGACATGGGTTTTCCCAACGTAACACACAATGGAACAAACCTGGCGGTCAGCCAGTGTAACGATTCAAATGGTAAATAGCATTAAGGTAACCTATCACTCTGTTATACAAAGACCGTTCAATCTGAGTATGTAACATGGGTATTGACTGTGGTTTAAATAACCTGCCAATTGCCTACAATATATATTTATTTAGCCTGGATAGTGAGCACAGGTCGAGCTACATGTGCCTAGCGCCTCAGAGTCTCTACCTAGCTTTAGCTATTGTTACGAGTCACAAAATAAACATTTAAGATTTGATAATTCCTCTGTTGACAAAAGACACAAGTGATAAGGTCACATTGATTAATGAGACAGAGCCGGGTCAAGTAATGTTATTCTATCCTAATGAGATTCAGCGTTGTAACACTATTCCCTGGACGATAACTCCGTTACACCTGTTCACTATTTCCGGCGTCACAGATTCAGTGACAGACAGGCTAGCGCTGCTCTCGAGTTGCACGACTATAGAAATCTACGCATACATACATACATACATACATACATACATACATACATACATACATACATACATACATACATACATAAAGAAATGCATAAGGAACTAATAAACCAGTCCGTATATATAGCTGTTAAATCCGACGTTTCGAATATATATTCTTTTTCAAAGGAAAAATTGGCGAGACAGAGAAATGCCAGGTGAAAACACGAACATTTCTACATACATACATACATGTATACGTACGTACATACATACATACATACATACATACATACATACATACATACATACATACATACATACATACATACATACATACATACATACATACATACATGAAAGGTATATATAATATCATTTTGCAGTCCAATTTGTTTGTGTGATCACCTTTTGTGTTCGATCAGTGTATTACATGTAATACAAGATACGAAAACTTACACGTTCCTGCATTTATTCTTTGTACTCAGAAATACTTGATGAAGTGTTTCCATTTGATTAATAATATTCGTTCATTGTCAAGCAGCCAGCAAGTCATATATTTCTACGAGGGTCGTACAAACTTTGACATATGTATGCAAATTAGATATGTTCATAGAGCACGAAACAATAAGTTGATAATTCCGTCCAAAGTTTATCTTTGTAAAAATAATTTTTTCATACAACAATAAATATATTAGCTTCGAGACAGTCTTGTGAGTGTTTATTTGATTACATCTTACAGTACTTGGCATAATACTTATCTTGGTCGGCGTCATATTGATCCCCAACGACAGAGATTGACCACTATATGGATTCGTCAAAGCGCCACAGTCATATAGGACGCATGCGCAAATTTTAAATCTCAAACAAACCAACGGTCCAATGGAGATTATAATATAAGTTATAATTTATATAATATTATAACTTACGGGGACATTATGGCGACCCCTGACAGCAAAAAGAACACGAAGTAAACTTTGGTCTAAGAAACAGATTAAAACCTGAACATGTAATTATAGTCGGACAGGTGATCTACATTTGAATGAATTTGTACATTGGATACATGGCACCAGATGATGTCAGTGCATGCATAGCACATTGCAATACAGTAACTCAAAATAACTTATTTGATGAGCTTTCAGAAAATGTATTATGCATATGACCGATGAGGTTCGAATCTAGAAGAAAATTCTAGCCTTTTTGAAGTAATTTACTACAGTGAAAACCGCTGATATAATGTTATCTTCTATCTCTGTTATTACTGTTGTCAGATTTCCTGCACTAAATTACATAGCTTACTTTTGTGTACAACACAGACACAGACACATACACAGACACAGACACACAGACACACAGACACACGGACACACAGACACAGACAAACACACATACACACACACAAATATATATATATATATATATATATATATATATATATATATATATATATATATATATATATTTATATATATGTATATATATAATCTAAGGTGTAAATATCGTATAACTCGTGTGACAATAATCTGAAGTAGCGGCAGAGGCGTGAAACTCTACGACTTATAATATGTTTATACGTTAGATTAAGTCTTGCATTGAGCGTCGTTCTCTCCTTTGAAACACTTATCTGAAGTTCGTTTTTGAATTTTGACATTACTTATTTCCTGTTTTCAGAAGAAAAAAAAATATATATATAGCGTTGTCCACTTCAATTTCATCAATCGTTTCGTGTAATTATATAATTTGACAAATACATCACTAACGTAACAATGACGACACTGTAATATGACACACAGTCATTGCACCTTTACACCCTATCAAAGAAGTGAATATTTCACAAATGATTTTGACCGATCTCCGTGAAAATAGCTCAGAATATTCCAAACGTATAACCTTTGACCTTTACTGGTGATGATAGGTTAAATGACGAGTTGTAGTTTTTGAGTAAAACTGTTACTTTAAACAAAATATTGAAAGTCATATAATTGGAGTCAATATAGTATATATCATGGTAAACCATTATATAGATTAAAGAAGATACTCCACGGTGTTAACTGCCAACCTTATCGGGTTTGGAAGCCTTATACACAAACAGTTATCTTCAATTATTGATGTAGTACTACTTTCATTACAGTAAAAGTCGCCTGACTGTCTCTATTCGTTTCCTTACTAGGTAGCTGACAATCATGTCGACCTTGACGCAAAGCAAAGTACAATTCCTTAATTACCGCTATGGATAATATACCCACTTTTTACACGCGAACGAGCAGTGGAAATTAGAGAAAGGAAAGTATTTGAATTGCTCGAAGTAATCGTCCGACTATTTTACGGTTGTATGATGTACGGATAAGATATAATGAACACTAAAGTTCTCGTTACGGTGGTTGTGGATCAATACCAGTAACACCTTACTTAGGAATGCCTACGTTAGATCGATATTAACGGCTGATAATAAGTAGTTAATGTAACCTCTAGGTCAACGGCACAGGTGGCGACAAACCCTTTGAACAGAACTGATTACTCACATCGTGTATTGTTCATGGTTTTACTTCATTCTGATCTCTCACTCACTGTGTCTCACATGAACCAAATAGATAAGAGAAGAAATGATAAAAAACTTTAAAATAGAAAGCAAGGAGTTAAAGAAACATTCTCGCCTGAGGTACTTGCTAGTCGAATGACATCATTTATTGATATCAAACGTAAATATTATAAATATAGCTTGATATTTTCAGGTAAATATTTCTGACAAATTTTCTATGACGTCTGAATAACCTACAGCAAAATGACAATTGTTCCTCTTATGGTCAGTGATTCTAAAAGAAATTTGATCTTCTTGGAACGGAAGTTCGGTCTTTCTATGTAGGTAATTCCTCATATTTCTAGTAGACTTACAATACTGTAATAGCTCGTGCTCTGAATAGGGAAGTATACAACTCCATTCCTTATTTCCTTGTATAGGAAACAGTGTGTTGAAGATGTTTTGAAACGAAGAGTTGTCTATGAAGATCTGATTTCTATCGTTTTTGTCATCGCATGTTTTCATTTCCGTCGGAGTGGAAGATGAAGGCCACACAATACTAGATACTATAAGCTAGAGAATATTAGTCCCATCCCACAGATGCTTTCATCAAATAATTCTTTTCATCGGGATTACAGTATACAGACCGATTACCTTACTACGTTCTACATTGACGGATCAAGGAAATAAATTATTAGCAAAGAATATTTACATTGCTGGCTACAGCTAATCT
Organism: Glandiceps talaboti; assembly: GCF_964340395.1. NCBI lineage: Eukaryota > Metazoa > Hemichordata > Enteropneusta > Spengelidae > Glandiceps > Glandiceps talaboti. The sequence continues at coordinate 16,027,143 of NC_135569.1, read as the reverse complement.
CTGCACAATTTTCTTCTTTCATTTCAGATATACCAAACGACTTGTCTCACTAAGATTCAAATCCTAATACTTAATTTTGATGAAATACAAGTTGGTGATTCAAGTGAAACAGGAAAAATAGACAGCTTACTTTTCAACATGTATTGCTTTATTTGAAATATTTCAAATGTTTCTAAAATAAAAAAAAAACTGGACTAGATGTTTTTTTAGATGACTGGATATAAGTGCAATGTCTACCTAGGACTGGATATATAAAGCACCATGATTAATTTATTCACTTTCCATTCAAATTTTTAATTACGAATGCTGCCATATTTCGAAGAGATGGGCAATTTTCTGAAGGGATGTATTTTGCCTCAATGATTCGATGTCATTGATATATCACGTTTACTATGTACATAGTATGTTACATGTATTGAGTTGTTTAGCGTCAATAATACATTAGCATAGAAACTAGTAGAGTTGTTCAGTTTAGACGTTTTTGTTGACTTGCATGGAAATTTGTCAGTTCAGGTATCTTCCAGAGATCAGAATACCATGACTATGTGACAGAACATTAAGATCGATATAACCTTGTATTATTATGCACAAAATGTTTTTAGTTATAAGATGGCCCAAACTGAACCTACACCACTACAATAATGATTTCCCGCCAAAATTTTAGCTGGCTAATTGATGTGTTCTGTCACATCCAGGCTAGTTGAAGCTATATCTTAAACTAAATAACTCCATAGTTAACTACAAATATCATTAACTATATCAAGAAAGTGATATGAATATGACCGAAAATAGAACCACACTGACACAAAATCATAAAAAATATAATATCTCCATTCTTCATATATTTTTGAAACTGAAGATAAGACGCTATCAGATGACGGTTATACATTTTCTTTTGTCGATGTACATTGAAAATGACTGTGTTCAGATGATTGACAACGCAGAGTTTATTACAAAAATGAATACAGTTCTAAAATATGTCACTGTAGAATAATGGTGTATACTGTAAGTCAGCATCGTTATTCGATTAAGCTTTAGATTGTGTACTGTCTGGGCAGGAGAGTGTAGACATTCCATTTGATTGGCAACATTACACTTTAATGACCTGAGGCCTGAATTCACATAAACAACATTTAGGCTGGAAGATACGATTGATTTTTGTTCCTTGAACAATTTGATTACACTTCCATTTGCATTAGAAACCGCTACAAAGGTGAACCATACAAAGTAATTCCGATCTTGATAAGTCTAAAAGAAACGTAAGATAGCGAAACATAATTTATATGAGATAGCATGGTATTTGTAAATGTGTTTCTCCATGTTTTCTTTAAATTCTGAGTGAATGTAAACGTTTTTATGCCTTGTAATTGTTTTCTGTAATATAATTCAAATCCTTAAACTGATTTGTTGGCGCTTTTAGTGATTCGGTTGAAATCACTATATAACTCAGGTGTCATGTTTCGTTAAATAAAAAATAAGTTGACGAAGTGTGCCATTCATATGATTTCATTGCCATAGCATTACGCTTAACGGTCCCTGGATTGTGTCAACGATTATAAACTGCCGGCGGCTTAAGTTTTGTATGTCATAAAATGACAGGTAAGGACCAGTATTTACAACAAGCACTTGTACTTATAAATGGGAATGCATTAGCACATCGTTTCCATAAATTTTAGCAAACAATTACAACTTGTCAATAAAAATGGTTAATGGATATAACGTTATATTTGTATAGTTGGTTTCTTACTGTATATTCAACGTCATTAGGTTATGCGACCCATGTAGGTACCTCCAAGCAATTGTATTAACTTCTGATGGTGCACTAAAGGAGAAATTTGAGACAAGACACTTGGAGCAAACGTTAATTGCAAGTTGGTAATAATAATGTTCGTTGCCCTTTGGTGAATTTCCAATGTCTCTACCCGGGTTCTTGTTATAACAATCCACTTCGGATTTTATGAAGTTGCGTTATCTAAAGGTAACAGCAAGTGTAATGTAAGTATCTCCTTTAATGTTGTTTATAGTCTGCGGTACACATACAGTCAGTGAGATTATACATTCTACCTCACCATTCCGTACGTACTACGAATCACGTTATTGGAGGTACGTCACCTTACATCGAACAAATCAATGGTGTTTAGCATTCTAAGTTGGTGTATACAAATGATTAGGAATTGTAGATCTAGTTATTTGATGTGTTTGCCTAAATCCCGTGTTAACTGATCTGATGATGCCAAGAGACAGCCAGTCAGACCGATACGATGCACTTCACTGCGTTTTCTATAGTATACCTAACGATGTTGACATTATCAATCGAAAGCTTAACATCAAGTTTGCTTTGTTTCTCTATGCATCACAGGGAGATACCCAAGTCCAAAACGTCATCTTCGTTTTTGAATAAATAAATATATATATATATATATATATATATATATATATATATATATATATATATATATATATATATATATATATATATATATATATATATATATATATATATATATATATATATATATGTTGAGGGTAGAAGAAAATCAAGTCGGGTTTTTCGTCTCTACAAGCCTGTTTCGTGAGTAAATCACTCGTCAGGAGATGTCAGGAGATGCAGACGTATCGAGCACTGTACTACGGACAAATCTTACCACTGACTTCCAATATATATATATATATATATATATATATATATATATATATATATATATATATATATATATATATATATATATATGAGAGAGAGAGAGAGAGAGAGATAACAAATGATCAACTCCTTTTATTGTGTATGTTCAGTTATATGGTAAAATATTTCAATTAAATGTATATACCTGGTTTCCTGTCAAACAGTCGACTACACGTATGCTACATATTTCAATGTTGCCTTTCAATTCACTTCATCAGATCAATCTATGTACATTAGTGATGGTCACAATATGCTGATTTCATCACTTGTGGTTATGGTTAAACCTGTATCACTGCAAACATGACCACGAACATCTACCGTATACCCCCCCCCCCCTCGCCCCACCCCTTGCCTCCTTACATCAAAGTCTGTGGATAGGGTTTGTAAATTTGAAACTGTTATTATATTAATCGAGTTTTGGTAGGTATGACAAAGACAATTATGAGAAATTTGACTTTGTAGTAGTTTCAGGAATAGGTGTTCCCACCCCCACCCCGCCCCCACCCACCCCGCCCCCAAGTGATGGGAATAAATCAGAATAAGGTGTTACAACGATCGAAAGAGTTAAAGAATCGAACGATATATGGATCAATGTCATTAGTTAATATCCTAAATCAGAATAAGCTAACTCGATAGGCACTGATTATATGCCAATGTCAGCATGACCCATATAGAACATTCTTTTTATTATTAGAACACTGGATTCAGGCATTTGCATGGCAAGTAAGCAGAAAATATGTACACGTGTACCCCCCCGTGATTTTAAAAATAATGTACCGCGCTATCGTCTTCTTTAATCGAAAACTGATATACTGCCAAGCACTGGTGTATGTAACAGATCGAGTACAGATATCTAAATACTGAAATCTCACGATTCAACGATTAACATTGGAGGAGATCTGCTTTCAATGTCGATGCAACTTTTCCATATCACGCGTTAAACGCCCTACATTTAATAAATCATGTCAACATTGATAATAAAGTGTAACTGTACTAAACAGTTCTTAAACATAACTGTTTATTTTGGGCGTAACCAGAACAAGCAAGCTGTGTGTCTCCTGAATTAAAAAAAGTGTTATTTACATATACCAGAGACGATTCAAAATAATAAAGTTTATGTGTCTCAAAAATATCGTAGTCAGAAAGACTGAACACTTTTCTGCGAATCTTTTTGACTAAATTTATATTTCGTACTATAAATTCGATTCTGTATTTTTGTCTATAAGACTTGGTTAGTGACAAATTATTAGATTAATTGTTACCAATGCACAGCAATAGTAATCATTTGATTACACAATCTCCCTTTAATGAAGAACTCCTATTTGTAGGAAGCTTTCTATGTTTGAATACTGTATACATCACACCTACACAAAGGTTTCTAATGTAACAATAGAAATTGTATATGGGCTGCTTACGGAAGATGGTGCTTGACAATCCTTGCACATCTAAAGAAATGGTTTGTCGAGATAATGTGTCGGCTATTTTCAAAATGATGTGGTACTAGTATGTTGTACTGCGTCCGAACACACAAGTACGTCTGTAGCAAATCGTTTTTTTGCCTCTTATTTTTCAATTCAAAATGCATACATTTATTCTAATTAATTTGGCTGTCATATAAAGTAAACCCCCCCCCCACCCCAATTCCCGCCTTTAATCTTGGCTTGTAGGCCCTGAACCCCTTACTTCAAACATGTAGCAGCAATACACGTACACAACTGTTACTTCAAACCCAGTTCACGCATTTACATGTTTAACAAATATCCAACCCCAATACCAAAACCTAGTACTAATTATTGTTTCAATCAATTCAACTATATGCCAATGGATGTTTTTGTAACAGGAGGAAATCACCATGAAACTGTTTTCTTGTTTGCTCCCGGCTGATTAAATTTCGTGCCATCGCTGACACTGTATCATTAATTAATTGGATGAATCAACCTTATCGCTACTGGTTTCTTGTACAACTGAAACAATTGTTACATTTGGTCAAATGGAAACATTCCAAGGCAAAACATTGAAACTTAGCCTTCCGCTCTCTACTGAACGTGTTTGTTGATATAACGACATGGGGTTTTGGCACGTTTGGAAATATTTTTACGGTATTATAACCATTGCAATATCGTGACTGCATATTTATATATTTGCGTAGGTATGGAAACTATGGCAACATCACAAACTTTCGTTCTTAACGATTACTTTGTGCTTGTATACGTAATTACAGTAGAGCGATCCATACAATGTCACAGAAACAAAACTGTGGCATTACGACGATATATACAAGTACTTCAAAAACCACGTTTATTGTGTTGCTTAGGGCGCGTCTAAATTTGTATCTTGCCAAACGGTATTTCTGTATAGAAATATAGTGTTCCATAACACGTGTCAATGTGTCGTGTCATGTGGTTGACACACTCAAAATCTGGCAATGTTCTCACATTCTGCACTCGTCAACTCTGTGACCCATATCTGTATATACATCGGAATGTAGGGTTCATTGTAGAAACAATGACGTCTAAAGACAAACAGAGAAGCCAACCAAAGTCGAATACAGAAGCCAAGAAATGAACTCAACTTGACAAATTCTACAAGAAGTACATGATGTCGATGATTTGGAACACAAATGTCTACAAGTTACATCCAAAATCGATAAACATCTTAAAGGGGGAACAGCAACATTGAACTAAGCCAGGGGATACAGACTGTAGACAGCAACGTCTTCACAATATACATGTTAATACGTGGAATAATTTCAAAGTGCCATATCCCCATCCTGGTTTCCTTTTGATTGTTGATTTACCATAATCAGATTGTGAAATTCTTAGCGACTATACATGGTACATGTATATCACTTAATTTCCATAAATCATTGATTATGCAAATGAACCATTAAATAGAAAACTACAGTGAAATGACTGAACAAGTCCACTTTGTTGACATCAATCCTTGTACCAAATTGTATGAAATTTTAAACCTCCATTCTTTATTTCAGATACTGCCTACTTGCCGAAAATCATTAATTATGTAAAAAAAACACTCAGTAGATTTCAAAGCTAAATCAATGAACTTTAAGGGATACATGTGCTACGATATCATCAATGCATGTACCGAATTACACGAAATTTGAAGTCGTGTTGCGTAATTCAGAAAATCATTGATTATGTAAATTAAAGTACTCATTATGGTTAAAATCTACATGGAAATGCTTTATTCAACACTTGCGTCCTGTTACCACCAATGTACGTACAAAATTATATGAAATTTGAAGCAGGTATTATTAAGATATTGCCTAATTACCGAAAATCGTTATTTATGCAAATACATGTTCATGGTATGATCCCCAAAACCTATTCAGTTCTATAGCAATTATTCTAAATATGGTATATATATCAAATTTCTTTTTGAATTGAGTAATCTATTTTTTAGAAAAAGATGATAGACACAGTGACAGAGACATATGCAGACATAGACAGACAGACAGACACACACACACACACACACACATCCATCCATCCATCCATCCACACGATAACGGAAGTGAAAAAAATATTTGTACTTTACGCCATTACCAAAATGACAACTCTAGTAGCCTAACTCGTGCACATTATGCAACTCGAATGAACAAAGAGACGTTATGCAGCATATCCTTGTCTGCCCTGTTTTTAAGGAAGATAGGTAAATATTCCTACAAGAAGCCAGACTCTTTAAAATTTAAGGAACTCTTCAAACGTAAAGAACTTACTGTGGTGTACAATTGTGCAAGATTCACAAAAAATATCATGTCCAAATTTACATACTTCATTTCGCAACTGACATTTGTATAGTTTGGTGTGTATTTTATTGTAATTTTCACCAATATTTGGCAGTAAAAGAGTTATCTACAAATAAAGAACCCTTATCAAACTTTTATAGCTGAGATAGTAAACTACTTATAGCATCAAAGTATGTTGCTCTAATACTCTGTATGTTTTCTCTGTTACACAGCACTGAAACTGAAACTCATCTCCAACACTTGAAATACATAATGTGCATATTCTATGCTTTCTTTCAATGTTCTTGTAACGGCCAACTTCAATTGGGAATATATGGTTTGAAATCCTTAGTTTTGTCTCTACAAACATAAAAGTTGAATATATATATATATATATATATATATATATATATATATATATATATATATATATATATATATATATATATATATATATATATATATATAATATCAGTCGTCTATTATTTGGATCAGTCGACTGATGATCGCTGAGGAAGGGTGAAACTCCGAGTAACGACTTATAACATCCTTATAATTTTGGATTTAGTATATATACATATGTGTATATATATATATATATATATATATATATATATATATATATATATATATATATATATATATATATATATATATATATATATATATATATATGTATTATAGTTAGTTAGTTAGTTAACTTTGCCAGTTAGTTCGTAAGATTGTAGATATAAAATCTTTCATATATCAATTTTTGAATCGTACCATCTGGTTACTACCACATGGGAGATTGTTTATGTAACCGTTTTAATGCAACCACATGTAATCATGGCAGGAATCGCAAATTCTAAACCTTTGACATAAGAAATGGTGGTTAAAAATAGAAATAGACTGTATATTGTATGGTTACCTCAAACTATTACTGTGTCAGATGATAAAGTTTATATAGGGTCAGTCAGTGTTCAAAAATTCCTATATGAGTACCAGGTCAACTACATCTAATGACTTGGACGGAAAGCCTAGTAGATATCAATTTAATTCGCATTAATATTTAACAAAGAATAAGTGTTGATAATGCTTTATACAGTCACAAAGGCTTTTACCAATCTGGCAGTGTTGTTGGTAAGCAATAATATATAATTCCTTTGATGTCTCGGTCGGAGTTTTCTTATTAGATAATTTTACCGAATCTACTCAAATGCCCACTTCATTTAAAAATAATATATATATATATATATATATATATATATATATATACATATATATATCTAGATGTAGACAGACAGACAGACAGACAGACAGACAGACTGACACACACACACACATACATACATACATACATACATACATACATACATACATACATACATACACACACACACACACACACGGACATACAGACAGACAAAGACATTACATTACAACCTTTCTAACTTAAATAACAATCGATTTGCCTTTAAGTGCACCAAACATTCAATAATCGTAATGTTTGATGGTCATTTGATTACCCGGAAGTCAAATTATACGTTAAATGTACAATTCGATACATTTTGACACTGAGTAAAATCAGTGTGGGTGGAATGGTTCAAATTGATTTCAAATTGAATAATCTAATCTTCGGCCAAATCAGAACCCAGGATCAAAATTTTATCTATAAGAAGCGGTATATAGTGAAAGAGTTCTGCAAATGCAATGTGTACATTAAAATGACAAATCTGTTAAGACCTCAGCCGTATGTAGCATACTTCATTTGAATCAAGTTGAAGTATTTGAAATGTTTGCTATGCAGAAATAGAAAATTCCACATATGTAAATTGGTATTGCTTCATTATTCTAACTGCATGTCAAAATGTTTAATTTTATTCCAGGGTACACTTGCCACGACACAAGGTGAAAGTGTCAAAATTCATTAATCTATATGCAAATTAAACTAATCAATATGCATAAACATTCATGAAAATCTAATAGGGTAGTGCTACACCAAAATATTGTCATTACAATAAGTTCAACCTAATACTTGTCAAGCTACTATATGAAAAGGTCAAACTACATTCATTAATGTGCAAACGAAGCTTGGTAAAAGGTACAAATGGATATGAAGACGTTAAGATTTATCTCTCTAACGTCTGTAATAAATTCAACTTCCTTAAAATAGAGCAAAATAGACAGGAAGGACAGACAGACAGACAGACAGACAGACAGACAGACAGACAGACAGACAGGGTCATGTGAGTTTCTGTTAAGGAGCTACTAAAACATTTGATATAAACTAAATATTATGAAAAGATAAGAGTAGGGGAGTGACGACGTTACGCTCCGGTGAAGAAAGCGCCAAATCATACAATGACCGTTCCACAATGGCGACTATAAGTCCTCTGTAATCACCATTGCACTTCTCTTCCGTTCCCACACTACGACATAAAGGTAACGGTCAATCAAGATTTTAGATACAACAACAAATCGATGAGACTGTATTCAACACACTTCTGTATCCTAATAAGAACAGAATAGGAAACTGTCCCCAACGTTGTCCGCTTAGTTTATTTAATACTGCCTGCAAACACTAGTCTTTCCCTTCTGTTGACTTAACAAAATACGTTTACGCTCCTTCTCTGTAGTATCCACTGAAATACATGAAGTATTATATTATTAATGATTCCTTTTAATATTAAAAAGTTACTCGTAAAAGGTCCGAAGACTATTTTGTTAATAAATACAAATGTATCCAATATTTTAGATTAATTCTGAAATATGATTAATACTTCTATATTAATCTTAATATACTTTAAGTTGGGGAGTTACAAATTATAATGCTTCAACGAGACTTAGTTCTGCACGACTGTCTTTTGTACTTGAGATCATTTTTGTTCGGTTTTAATTTTCCGAGTAGGTTTTTACGTAATTGTTCGTTTTGTAGCACGACTTTAGCTATGCGAATATTAGGCATATCTTAACCATTGCCGGAAATAATGTCTTAATTACGGGTGTTGTCACCTCACTCGAGTCAAATGTAGAAATAAGTATCCCTTGTGATCGTGGTCTATCAATCATTGATGGCGACGCATCTTACAAAGCTCATGGATATCAGCGGAAACGTGGCAAAAGACGCCAAGACGGTAATTCAGTGTCTGAATGAACACAGCTGATCTTGCGAATCTCTCCTATGACGTCAACCATAAGAAACGCCGTCAAGTTAAATATTAAACTCCCAAGCTAAGATAACGCTACCCTGAATGCACATATTTTAAAGGAAGGCTATATTTAGGCGAAGTAGGACTAAAATTAGCCGTAGGATTGAGGAAGTGAGCTTAGATTAGTCAAAATTCGTTCCCTTGAGTCATAAAACTACTTTCGGTGAATTGATTTGCAAGTCGTTCGTGAAAGGATTTTTGCTCAGTGTGAACGAACGTAAATTTTCTGCTATACTTAAACCTTGTCACATGACGTCATCGAGCTTGTTGGTGACATTCACTTATAGGAAAATTGAGCTTGTCGTTTCACTTATGGCTCTTGACATTGCTGACACACGATCAGGTAACTGCAAAATATACTATTATAGAGGTGCCTTTCCCCATTGGGAAGTAGAACACAGATAGGTAATCATGTTGCTTATCAGAACCATGCGCCAATGACATTGTAGCACAACTGTATTTAGCTGTTGCTATGGGAGTGGTCTTGTCGCTAGGCATATTTGCATACATTTTTGTAATCTTTAGTAATTTGCCTGCCCTTCCCAGTTTTCATCTTTGCAATATAAACCATCATTTAGCTGTTGCTATGGGCCTGGGCCTGTTGCTAGGCATATTTGCATACATATTTTGAATCTGTATTCACCTATACCTGCCCATCCCTAGTGTTATCTTTGTAATATGCATCATCATTTCACTGTCGCTAAGGAAATGGTCATGGTTGCTAGGGCCAATTGTACCAAAATGTTTTCAACAATAACTGCAGAATAATATCTCCAGAAACATCCCCACCAAGTTTCAACACTGTTTACCATGCAGTTTTTGACCAAAATTGACCTAATTTGCATACCACTTATAGTATCAACACAGTTTTATTTACACACGCCCATATGCATCTTATTAAATTTCAGCCCAGTCTGCTTAGCAGCTATGGAATTGATGATATTTGACCAAAAATACACAAAATTTGCATATCACTGACGGGATCGCCATGTTATGAACAATTCTGAACCTAAACACCACTAGGAACATTCCCATTAAATTTCAGACCGATCTGCCCAGTAGTTATATATATATATATATATATATATATATATATATATATATATATATATATATATATATATATATATATATATATATATATATATATATATATAGTAGATATCAATTTAATTCGCATTAATATCCATATATTAATATCCATATATATATATATATATATATATATATATATATATATATATATATATATATATATATATATATATATATATATATATATATATATGGATAAGTATAATATCAACACAATACCGACTAAGCTGACAGGTGCGATCACTCAAAACTCGGGACAAAGGTCAAAGATCGACGCTATGCAATCATTGTAAATGAAAGATTTCATAACAACGCGTTATAGATAAGAAATTATTTGACAAGGAAAACCAAACAGAAATGAATACTGTCTTTAAATATCTACTTAGTTACCATGACGACGACTTGTATGTAGGAATCACTGGTAAACCAAAATAAGGTTTCATCTATATCAAAAATTAGTGTAGATTAGAACTTAATTAAAAAATGATTTAATTAAATAATGGTTGTTAATTAATATTGGTTATTAATTAATATTGGTTACATTATTAAATCAGTATAGCTGATCTTTAAAACATAATGCAACTTCATGAAATTACCCGAATATAGCAATTTTCCTCGGATTACACACTGAAAAACTGTAGGAGCAAAACCAAATTCATCAAGATTGCAGCAGTAAAGTTGTCTACATTCTATTTCTGTGATTAGCGAGGTTTTTGGCACGTCGGATTTTCAACTTCATTGCATCTTTATATTGAAGTATTTGTAGTTCGACATCTAATGTAATTGGATAGCTTTTCATGGTTGCTTACGTCAATGGTAATAGACACATTTCGTTACTAAATGAAGTCACATCATCCTTTCCATCTATGATGTTCTGATGCAGCAATATGTCCAATCAAGCGAACTCCCTCAAGACAAGCATTTATTGCCTTCAAGATGGCATGGATTATGCCTTCTGAGTCACAATGTTTATAGCAATGTGATTGGTATTCTTACTTGCGTAATCTGTGAGCCAAGATCTGCCTTTTGCTTTGTAATTGAATTACTGTTACAAATTGAAGACAACTTATCTTTCCAGTTGAAATGACTCTCCTGACAAAACAGACATAATTCACTCTCCGTATGCCTCTTGGCATTGTTTCTACAGCACATTTTTTCTTGGTTCAACTACAGGTATTGCCAACATACTCATTGTATAGGTTTCAATTCGTTTCTATTGTCGCTATGCGCTAGTGTACGCTAGACTACACGTATCACCAACAGCGTTGACATCTGCCAACTACCCTTCCTTTGTCGCTGAGATCTTAGATCCACTAACTGTAAGCTCTCTCTCTCTCTCTCTCTCTCTCTCTCTCTCTCTCTCTCTCTCTCTCTCTCTCTCTCTCTCTCTCTCTCGGTCTTTTTTCTCTGTATCTGTCTCTCTCGCTTTTTCTCTCACTCTGAAATATTATGTCTTTCCCATGTACAATATTTTCACAATTTCAAATCTAAAACAAGTCTTATATTTCATAAAATCCTAGTCGTTAGACTAGTCTTCGATATGCCTTTAGCATATCAGTCAAAGCTATTGAGATTTTGCTGTTAATTAATTCAATTTGAAGATTTACTCAAATGAAGCTAATTAAGCACGGAAAGAAACTGATGGAATATTGTGTTGTTTGTGCAGAAATTACAATATGTCCCCGCGTACAAGTCAACGTAATCGCACTTATCTCTATTCATTGTATAGTTACTCTATCTCGAAAAGAAATCAGAAAGAAACGTATATCTCATGACTTTAATAGACTTGGTGCATGGAATGTTATCATGACATAAATTATTAATTTCAATATGTACATATGACCTCCTGTACATGTATCCTCACCGCTTTTAATTTTTTTCCATTTTTCACTAGACGAGGGCACATCTTGGCAAAGAAAGCATGTCTCTTGAGGCAAAACAATTATTATAGGAAATTGAATGGAATGGCTTTGGGACGTGACTTTATGCACGTTACGTTCCTTGCCATTGAAAGAGTTGACAAGAGTGTGCCATAGAATATGATGGATATAACATTCCAAAATAGATTGAAAAGACAGAGAGCAAACGCGAATGAAAATCAGACTATTTGAAAACGGGGGTTTTATCAGTGAAAAGTTAGGAAAACTATGAATTTCTGTCATCAAAACCATTGTTTTACCGGTTCATTTGTCACCGATCCAACAAGTAGTAAATATTCTAACTCTGTCTACAATTTTAGTTTATGGTCATTAGAATTTCATGTAGCATTACTGTGAGTTAACAAAGATATAAAACACACAGATACAATGTAAGATAAAAAAGAGTATACTCAATATAAGAAGTGGGGCGACAAATGTCATTTTGTGTTATCATATATTGAAAAATACTTAAGGAATACTACACAAGTATGACATCCAATGTCACATTATCATATTTTGGTTTAACGTACTGGTTACCGAAATTGGTGTAATATTTTGGTGACAAAGCAAATCTTTTAGGAATGGTTGGTTTGTTGATTGATTGATTGATTGATTGATTGATTGATTGATTGATTGATTGATTGAGTGAGTGAGTGAGTGAGTGAGTGAGTGAGTGAGTGAGTGAGTAATTGATTCATTCATTCATTTATTCATCCATCCTGCCGTTCATTTATTTATTCATCCATTCATTCATTCATTCATCCACCCACTCACTCATTTATTCATTCATTCATTCATCCATTCATTCATTTATTCATCCACCCACTCACTCATTTATTCATTTATTCATTCATTCATCCATTCATTCATTCATTCATCCACCCACTCACTCACTCATTTATTCATTCATCCATTCATTCATTCATTCATTCATTTATTCACCCATTTATTCATTCATAAATTCATTCATTCATTCATTCATTCATTCATCCATCTACTCACTCATTCATTTATTCATCCATTTATTCATTTATTCACCCATTTATTCATTCATTCATTCATTCATCCATCCACTCACTCATTCATTTATCCATCCATTCATTCATTTATTCATCCATTCATTCATTTATTCATTTATTCACCCATTTATTCATTCATTCATCCATCCATTCATTCATTCATTCATTCATTCATTCATTCATTCATTCATTCATTCATTCATTCGAAGCCAATGTTCATATTGAGGTGGTCCGTGAATAACGTGTTACATTGCATTTTCCCAAAATTCTTTGGCTCTGTTGCCCTTCGGTAAGCATTCAATTTTAATCTGGTTCATTAATAGTATAGTGTCACATCTTGACAGTTACATTTCTAGTACCCTTGATATATGTTTACTGTTTTACATATCAATGTTTTAAATCTTTAGAATTCAATACTAATTCATGTATGATGTAAAATATTATCATTTCTATGATGTGGAGGATGAATTATGTCAGATTACACTGCCATCAAACACTTCATATTTGTCACTTTTGACTGATTAATTTCCTGAAAATTGCTCATCATGGTCTACACTCACTATACAGATATACCACAACATTAAATACACAGATAGACGGCACTCAATACATATATAGACGATAATACTCAATACACAGATATACAACAATATTCAATACACAGATAGACGAAAACATTCAGTATACAGATATACAACAATATTCAATACACAGATAGACGCTAATACTCAATATACAGATAGACGACAATCAATACACAAATAGACGACAACACTCAATAGACAATACTCAATACACAGACGGGCGACACTCAAAACACAGATAGACGACAATACTCAATATACAGATAGACGAAAACATTCAATACACAGATAGACGACACTCAATACACAGATAGACGACACTCAATACACAGATAGACGACTCTCAATATACACGTAGACGACTCTCAGTACACAGATAGACAACACTCAGTACACAGATAGACGACACTCAATATACGGATAGACGGCACTCAATATACAGGTAGACAAAACTCAATATACAGATAGACAACACTCAGTACACAGATAGACGACTCTCAATATACAGGTAGACGACTCTCAGTACACAGATAGACAACATTCAATATACAGAGGGACGACACTCAGTACATAGATAGACAACACTCAATATACAGATAGACGAGTCAATACACAGATAGACAACACTCAATATACAGATAGACAACACTCAGTACACAGATAGACAACACTCAATATACAGATAGACAACACTCAGAACACAGATAGACAACACTCAATATACAGATAGACAACACTCAGTACACAGATAGACAACACTCAATACACAGGTAGACAACACTCAATATACAGATAGACAACACTCAATATACAGATAGACAACACTCAACATACAGGTAGACAACACTCAATACACAGGTAGACAAAACTCAATATACAGATAGACAACATTCAGTACACAGATAGACAACACTCAATACACAGATAGACGACTCTCAATATACAGATAGACGACACTCAATACACAGATAGACGACTCTCAATACACAGATAGACGACACTCAATACACAGATAGACGACTCTCAATATACAGATAGACGACACTCAATATACAGATAGACAACATTCAGTACACAGAGAGACGACACTCAGTACACAGATAGACGGTACGACACTCAGTACACAGGTAGACAACACTCAATACACAGGTAGACGGCACTCAATATACAGATAGACGACACTCAATATTCAGATAGACGACTCTCAATACACCGATAGACAACACTCAATATACAGATAGACGACTCTCAATATACAGATAGACAACACTCAATATACAGGTAGACAACACTCAACATACAGGTAGACAACACTCAATATACAGATAGACAACACTCAATATACAGGTAGACAAAACTCAATATACAGATAGACAACATTCAGTACACAGATAGACAACACTCAGTACACAGATAGACGGTACGACACTCAGTACACAGATAGACAACACTCCAATACACAGGTAGACGACTCTCAATGTACAGATAGACAACACTCAATATACAGATAGACAACACTCAATATACAGGTAGACAACACTCAATATACAGATAGACAACATTCAGTACACAGAGAGACGACACTCAGTACACAGGTAGACGACTCTCAATGTACAGATAGACAACACTCAATATACAGATAGACAACACTCAATATACAGGTAGACAACACTCAATATACAGATAGACAACACTCAATATACAGATAGACAACACTCAATATACAGATAGACAACACTCAATATACAGGTAGACAACACTCAATATACATATAGACGGCACTCAATATTCAGGTAGACGACTCTCAATATACAGAACATACTGTGTACACGGGTAGACGATACCGACATAGGAGAACTGTCAATACACAAAATGACGACACAATGTTCGCTAAATATCATACACAAACCAATAGAAAGAGACAAATGTATTCACTTTTTGAATTATTAATTATTAATAACAAATATATTTCGATGATCAATTCAGAGACAAACATTTGATCACGGTCTTTGTGAGAAATGGTTGTTAGAACGTTATAAAGGGGGGGAAATCATCCTTATATCGATGGTCACATGGTCAGGGGTCACTAAAGGTGAGTGTCCAAAATCAGTCGCCGGAAAAAAACATGAACGAACAACAAAAGATGTAAACAACAAATCGTTCTCTGAAAGATCTATGACCTAAATTTTGTGAATAAGTATTTGAACCCGCCATTAATTACAGAATAGGAATTATCAACCACTCTGGAGGTCTTAGAGCACTGTTCAAAGTTTAATGACTGTAGTAATGAACAGATTGGAGAAGATATATGATATGTCGCCGGAGCAAAACCTTTTGTTATATTACATTATAAGATGGAACTAGAGTAAATGAAGCGTTACCAAGTCTGACTATATGACGCTTACAATAATTATCAGGAATAATGTGCTTGCAGTGAAAATATCCTGATATGTCTTCCTGAACAATCAAACTTGACGTCCTAATATTGTATGAATGTCGGATGTGGTGGTTGAAGAAATCGCATTGATAGTGCGGGTTAAAAATTGTGTTTTACTTACCTAGCTGTATAGCCAATACAATTATGAGGATGATGCACACACAAGCTACGAATCCCAACAGCAGACCGAGTGATTTTTCGACAGGCGTCCGTCGCTTCCACCAGGCCTTGCATATCAGTGGTCCGAGAGCCCTGTTAGTCTCATCCCTGAACAAGATCGCATCACCGTTTTCTGCTGACGTCGACGGTTTGTATCTGATGGCTTCCGACGATTTATTCACAGCCTTGCCGTCTTTATCGTCCGTTGTCATCGTGGTGTGTTCACTTTACTATAGTAAAGGTCACTGCACCAATCCGTCGTCTTCGTAGAACTTGAAGCACTTCAGCTTGTCGACGTATGTCTTCGTCGTTTTCACCTACTATCTTCAAAGATGTATCTGACTGAAAACGAAAGACAAACGTGTGAATCACAACGCTGTCGATTTATGCAAAGGTATGCACAGCTACGCTACGCAGCTTTAAGCCCTAGTACTAGAATATGTGCACAAGACAACTCGCTTTTCTCAAGCGTAATTTCAAAAGTGCGCATGCCCAGACGATTGTAAGCAAGATATCGCTTTCAGGTGTGTAAAATGGTAATAATACGTGTGTAAGGAGTCTTTGCAAAGAATGTTTACAAAGGAATGCACATGCCCTTCACAAAAAGGTTAGCTGGTTTGTTTAAAAAAATGTCAAGCAATGGGTTATTGCCTAGAAAGTCATATTTCTTTCCTATTCGTAAGAGCTGTGGTACATGATTACATGTTTTACAAAGGTATGCATTAGTCTTGCTATCAAGACAACAGTGATTTCTAAATAAGTGTTGATAAATTGTACATATTGTAATATTGCTCAAAAGACTACGTTCACAACGAATCGCCCGAATGAACAGCAAACTCGTTAAATTTGAAAGACATGAAACGAAGCGAAACGTAGGTCTGCAACACATAATGAAATCAATAACATTGCATTCGTCAACACAAATGTATACAGCATAGCCATGGCTGGCACGCCAACGTGTATACGTATATACTTACACAACTTACACGTTTGAAACAGAACAATATGGAAGCTCTGTGCTTTCCTATCATGGTCCAAAAATATATATTCTACCAATATCATCGTATATTATGTGGGTTTGTTTAATTGAAAATGAAATAAATTTCAGAATTTGATCTAGAAAGTAGTTTTTTATTTTATTGTTGGTTTACTCAGTTATAAATACATGCGTAAACCTATAACCCTACCTGTTGTATACTACATTTAGTTATTATCCGAAATATTTGATATTTTTAGACTTAAGTCATTGTCACCTATTACATCTAGTCTGTATGAACATTACGAAGGAAATATTATATTTCGTATATGTTTATAACTTCTAATAATATTCTTGCATGTGTGTGTATGTGTATGTGTATGTATGTATGTATGTATGTATGTATGTATGTATGTATGTATGTGTGTGTGGGTGTGTGTGTGTGTGTGTGTGTGTGTCTGAATGCATGTGTGCCTGTCTGTCTGTGTATGTCTACATGTGTGTATGTATGTGTGTGTGTGTGTCATTTTAAACAGTAAATCTGGGGTATGGTGAAAGAAGCGTCATTATACATTCACAACATGATAACCAGTATTTAGGTATGACATATAGTGTAATATCAATACAACTGAACTTGTAAAATATACACATATCTGAGTACTGTAATAGAACAGAAGAATGTCATATATATGTGTATGATGTCATCAATACAGCTATATGTATGGTGTCATCAATAGCTATATGTATGATGTCATCAATACAGCTATATGTATGATGTCATCAATACAGCTATATGTATGATGTCATCAATACAGCTCTATGTATGATGTCATCAATAGCTTTATTTCATGATGTCACCATTGCATGCAGCAAATTTGATTACTTTGTTTGGTAGTCTTAGGGTTAAATGCGATAGCGGCTGTTTTCGAAAAAAAGCGACAGACAGACAGACAGACGATAGAGGGGAAGAGATTTACATACACTTGCGTGTGTTAGGAATTTATAACTTAAGACTTTCAGTAACGAAATCAACATATTAAGATATAGCTAAAGTCACAATTTTCCAACCAATATTGTCGTTTATTGACCTCTTGCACACACATATATACCCGTGATATATATAGGTGATAGAAAATTCATTGGGAGCATGCAATGGAATTGAATTTGCCATACACCATCCGTAATCAATTCAACCCTAAAGATTGTCACGTTTTCATTTTGTCAACCGTAAATGTGTTATGCAATTCTCTTACGGTTTAGTTGGCTGTTGAAATAGCGTATTTTGTCTCGACGTGATTATTTTGCTAAGAACTCTTTCGTTACTAGTACAGATCAGGCCGTATTCGCATAATGTTAACTTTCTTCCATCTCCAACGTGAATTGCAGCATACTATGAACTTTGGAGTTCAACTTTTTCAAAGACATTACTTTGGAACCTGTCAGTTTCTTCGGCCGGGGGTCGGTGGATTGGTGGGGGGGGGGGGGGTCATCCTGTCTTGAAAATTGTGGATGGGGGTCACTGTGTTTTGGATTTTGATGGAAGAAAAAAATCCAAGTCTACAATGGCATATAACGTCTGAACTGTGGTATTTGTTCTTATCCCTGTTTCTTACAAATATTACTTCTTGTAAGAGTTCAAACGTAACTATACATATAAATAATGTATTACCTACCACACTAGTTACAGAACATGTCATGTAAATACTTGGCTGTTTCACAATCAATGCTTCACTTATATTGCACTTTAAAGCAAACGTGAACTTGAAGGGTTTGTAATGGTAATCTTCATACATAGTTATAAAAAAAAGTTAGTCTAAACTGTTCTGCTCTTCTCTGTGAAGGGATTAATATACTTTCTATTTCGGACACTACATGTTATCGACACTACAATTCACCACATCTCATCAGATTCCAGTTTCTATTATACACAGTAGGTATGACCACCTAAAGTTCAACATGTCAAAGCTGGAGTACCACAAGGTACAAATCTCGGCCCTATTCTATTCATTTTGATAATTTATGATATTCAGGTTCCCAATGTAAGTTTACTCGCATTTTATTTTTATGGACGATACCACGATATCCGACCCCGACCACTTTCACTGTAATGACACAAGTAAGTCTAGTTTATAAGCAGATCTCAATAGAATTCATGAATGGTCTTCTGACAACAATATGAGTGTAAACCAAAGAAATTTCAGGAAATGTGGTTGTGTTTTTTCAACGTCAGATATAATCTTTCTCCCCTTGTAATTGGTCAATCGACCGTAGAAGTTGTAAACGTATACACATGCTTAGGTCTCAATGTAACCCACAACTTAGAATGGGATACACATATAAGTGATATTATAGGCAACGCTTGAAAACGCCTACATAACGAGAGTCCTGAATAGATATCGTGCCAGCAACGAAGATTTTAAGTTTATTTACATTTCTTTAGTCCGTCCAAGTCTTGAATTCTCCAGTGTTGTTTGGCAAGGAAGGCTCTCATGCGGTGATGACTTCTGCTACACTTCCAGGCATCCCTCCCGCCATTCAGTGCACCATTTGACCCTATGTGTAGGGTCTGTGGTCGTATCGGAAGAAAGCCCGAAGGTCTAGCATACAATAGCAAGACTAGCAACCCCTATATTTGCATCAAGTATGTTATCAACGCCAGAAGACGATTGATGGCTTGTATCGACATTGAAATTATACTAGGAGTAATTTAATCATGTTTTATGTCAGTGTTTTACCGACATTATAAAATCAGATTGTACCACTGAAATTGTATTAGTTGATGTGCAATGCGTTTGTCGTCGAAGAATTTACACTTATGTATATGTTGACACCTTTAAATATGTGGAGTTGATGAAACTGTATTTAGGTTCTGATTTTAGGGACCTCATCGAAGAGTTCCTTACAACCGTTATCTGCTTCGTTCTTTGATTTGTATTGACTACATTTTAGCCACTACGAGGTATTATACTTTTGGTTTGTATATCAAACACTGTTAACATTTGATCTTTGTAGCAGACAGCTTTCTGAACAGTTACTATGACAACTTAAACTCTATGCCAATTTATTTCAACATTATTGTATGAAGATCACGTGACTCCGTTATTTTATGATATCGATAACGCTGTAATCTCAATTTAAAGGATATACGATGCGAACGGCTTAACCAATCAGGAGTCTTGATGTAAACAAGGTAGGAAGTCATTAATTAATAAGTAGAATATAAGTACACCGTACTGAATCCACTCCTCAACGAAATGTATATAGCTTGGTTATTCTCTAAAACCTTGCATTATCCGTGAAATGTAATCAACTTACGCTAATGTCCCTAGAGAGAGTGCCCAGGGGGACAAATTAAACAGTGTTTCGCCCACGCCCTGGACGTTTATCTGTCTCCAATTGCATCTACAAGTCCTGATTGTCTTGGCTATAATAACGTCTATGATTACTATTTCTGATTTCAATTACGCTGCACAACAACAAAGTGCGTTAGGCCACTTTGAAGTGAATTGTACCGCGTAAGGGAACCCGTACAGATAGACAGATACATACAATGTACATATACTTTAGTATATAGATAGACATATATCTAGGTACATAGACATATAGTCTAATGGGTAGATAGACATATCTAGGTAGATAGACATATAGTCTAAAGGGTAGATAGACATATAGTCTAATGGGTAGATAGACGTATAGTCTAATGGGTAGATAGACATATAGTCTAATGGGTAGATAGACATATAGTCTAATGGGTAGATAGACATATAGTCTAATGGGTAGATAGATATATAGCATAATGGGTAGATAGATATATAGTCTAATGGGTAGATAGATATATAGTCTAATGGGTAGATAGACATATAGTCTAATGAGTAGATAGACATATAGTCTAATGGGTAGATAGATATATAGTCTAATGGGTAGATAGATATATAGTCTAATGGGTAGATAGACGTATAGTCTAATGGGTAGATAGACATATAGTCTAATGGGTAGATAGACATATAGTCTAATGGGTAGATAGACATATAGTCTAATGGGTAGATAGATATATAGTCTAATGGGTAGATAGACATATAGTCTAATGGGTAGATAGATATATAGTCTAATGGGTAGATAGACATATAGTCTTATGGGTAGATAGACACATGGTATAATGGGTAGATAGACATATAGTCTTATGGGTAGATAGACACATAGTATAATGGGTAGATAGACACATAGTCTTATGGGTAGATAGACACATAGTCTTATGGGTAGATAGACACATAGTATAATGGGTAGATAGACGTATAGTCTAATGGGTAGATAGACACATAGTCTTATGGGTAGATAGACGTATAGTCTAATGTGTAGATAGACATGTAGTTTAATGATAGATAGGGACCCCGTATAGGTAGATGTATTAACATACACACAGACTTTGAGACAGACAGACAGACAGACAGACAGACAGACAGACAGACAGACAGACAGACAAACCAATTGATTGATTGATTGATTGATTGATTGATTGATGGATGGATGGATTGATTGATTGATTGATTGATTGATTGATGGATGGATGGATGGATGGATGGATGGATGGATGGATGGATGGATGGATGGATGGATGGATTGATTGATTGATTGATTGATGGATGGATGGATGGATGGATGGATGGATGGATGGATGGATGGATGGATTGATTGATTGATTGATTGATTGATTGATTGATCGGCCGATGGGTTGAACGATAGTGAGATACGAATTGCAATGAGAGTGGGTGATAGAGAATACTTAATAACCAAAGTTTGAAATGTGTGTAAGGATAATAACATGGACTTATCTTCTACACCTCAAACAAATAATTGAAATTGCTGACATGAATATGGAATGTGCTTATTAAAGGAAAACGAACGTGACTGTTTAAGATGAAGTCACAGTGGGTTGTAGTCAAATCATTCATGCTTTGGTCTAAATTCTCTCGTGGTAATATGAGTTCGCATCATGTGATTATGCCGTCATTCAAAGCAGTAAGCCCATAATCACTCGCGCTAACGAAACTTTCTCATTTACAAATAGTTTTGTAGATTCGTTCATTAGTCCACGGTTTACATCATTTCGTTATTTTTAACAGGACATATTGAATTGTTGCGTGTTGTCACCGTTTAGCATCAACATATATACATATCAATGTCATGTTGCAGCATGAATATCAATTAGTTTGTAAATAACTCATTTGAATATTTCGAGTCATTGTTTTTGAATGAATCAGCCTATCAGAGTGGGTGGAAATTGTATGGGTAATACACCGTCCTTAACAATAAGTAAAATCACCAACGTTTAAAATAAACTTCTTTAACAAGGTGGCGGCAGTATAGTTGTGAGCACACTACCTGACGAAATCTTGTGCAACTAAATTAGAATAGTCAGGTTTAGAATCTGCAAGTTGCCGGTTCGAGCCTCGTCGCTGCCGTTCGTTTTTTATAAATGGCTGAACATATTGGGTCAGATTTGATATACAGTCAACCCAGTTGTATAATTGGCGACCTGGTAGGATAGAGGTTGTTGAGCAGTGAATACTTTAATCTCATGCGAATACAAATGCTGCAATGGATTGTATGCTCCCAAGGAGGTAGAAAGAGCTGTTTGTGGTTTAACTATGGATCTGTGCAAGGAGTGATAATTCTAAAGAGTTTTTATTACAGTGTGGAAAGGCGGTATACAAAGGTTGACGTTAGTTTATCTTGACGTTGATGGACATGACACATTGCTGCACACATTCAGTTGTTGGCAAGTAAGTGTAATCACATTCTGTTTAAGCACATACATCAACATGCCAGGATGACTTGACGTCACTACAATGACTTTATCATTGGCATGGTCACTTCATGGATGTGTCTACTTGTCGAGATCTGACATGTCCTATTATCACCATCTCAGTCCATTTTACTTTACTTAACAATGTCCTAATCAAAGCCTCCATGATATATTATCATATGTTCACCAAAATGCAGATCATTCATTGGTCAAGTCATCACAACACGATATCTATCAAATCGATTACTCAATCAGTTGCATAATTCATCGAACTTAGCGTTTATAAATTTCTTACTACCAAACCAGAGAGACTATAGACTATGAATTACGATGCGTTTACGTCTCACACAACGTTACGTTTTTGGTTGCCAATTTCATAAAACAAAATATAAACACTGATAGCTCGGCAGCATGTACAATGATATGTTTTATCTCACAGTGACATAAAATGTAACATTTTATTAATGCGAGTAGTATATAAGTGCCTGTATTTGTCGTGTAATTTGTAACAAGAAAAGTTACACGAGACGTAAAAACATTGTGACGCCTAACTGAAACTCTATGGTCTTTCTAGTTTAGTAGTATAAATGTGGTTATTATAGTCACTTTTAAGAAAGTCTTTGTTATCGTTACTCTTGATGTGTAAAAATTGCCTTTGCTAATGTCTGGTGGAATTTTACCATTATCAGTAACTTGCCTTGCTAATATCTGGTGGAATTTTACCATTATCAGTATCTTGCCTTGCTAATATCTGGTGGAATTTTACCATTATCAGTAACTTGCCTTGCTAATATCTGGTGGAATTTTACCATTATCAGTAACTTGCCTTGCTAATATCTGGTGGAATTTTACCATTATCAGTAACTTGCCTTGCTAATATCTGGTGGAATTTTACCATTATCAGTAACTTGCCTTGCTAATGTCTGATGGAATTTTACCATTATCAGTAACTTGCCTTGCTAATATCTAGTGGATTTTATACAGTTATCAGTAACTTGTACGACACGTGTTTGGTAATTTTTGAATTTTTGTAAAATAAAAATGATATGGAAAATAGCATAACTATGGCAAAAATAAAAAAATAACATAATTTAAAATTCATAAATTTGAATACTGATTCCCAAATAACTCTGAATAATGATTCCCAAATAACAAATATATTTATCCTTCTGAATATTTGTCTTTAGAAACGTTACACAGTACGATAAATCGCACGCCGTCATTACATAAACTCCAATTTTATATTACATTTTACACTTGAATGACAGAATTTGACTAGACACAACTACTGAAATATCAATCTAATTTATAATTGATAACACAAAACACTGACTTCTCGAGACGGTTATTCATAAATATACAGTAAAAGAAATTAAACTTGAATTGGATATACGGCTCAGTGGAATTGAATACCTGGATGTCCATGTTACAGTTATATGGTTAGATTATATATATATATGTGAGGTCATGGTGTGAGTCTGTTCGACAATATTGCTGTACATACATAAACTAATGGTGACAACATTTACAGGTGAAAAGTAAATTGTACAACTTGCGAACATAATTGAATTTCTGCTATGAATTCAAAAGCTGAAGTATGCACTCAAGCGTGATATCCATTCCGTTATTCCCCGAGGGAGGATTACATTGTAGTCTGCGAAGAAGACACAATTACACAATCTTTCTTTCTTGAGAACTTTCCTTGCTGTAAATAATTCCTACTGTACCACAGACAGAACACATAACGACTATACATGCGGTACTGGAGAATTTGGTTTCATTTCCCAGACTAACCAAAGAGTGTGATATAATTTAGTTTTTTCTTGA
The DNA here is from genome assembly GCF_964340395.1 of Glandiceps talaboti. Classification (NCBI taxonomy): domain Eukaryota; kingdom Metazoa; phylum Hemichordata; class Enteropneusta; family Spengelidae; genus Glandiceps; species Glandiceps talaboti. The sequence goes on along the minus strand of NC_135569.1, from coordinate 16,001,705 downwards.
GATATACCATTCCAGCTAAGATACAAATATGTCTTAGGTCAAAAAGAAAGAATTGTTTCTGGTCAGGATGTTGTCTAAAGTGGTGCAGCGACAGGAAATTTTTATTATTATTTTTTTAATTCTCAACAAACCTGTCGCTCAATCTACTATTTACGACAGTTACTGTTCTTTTTTATTTTTGTACTTTAGAGAAAGTGTGTATCTAAAGGAGATGTCATTTGCTTGTTCATGATTGGCTCTACAGTTGTCTTCACTGAAATAGCAATTAATGTAAGGATTGTTATTTTTGTGTTTTTCCCCTGATCTGATGACTGCATGGGCTGGACAAACACGAAAACAAATCGGCGAGTGGGGGGGGGGGGGCTGGGAGAGCTATATTTAAGTGATGCGTGCGATGAACAGAAACAATTCTCTCTCTCTTTTTGGTCTTGAAGATACATACAACTACTCAGATTGGCGCTTGAGCTGTATCAATATGTATGCCCTGTAGCGGTCAAAATGTTGACCCAGTGTTTGACATGTGCAGGATTAGCAGTCCTCTATCGGCGCTAATGTTAAAGTTTGTGCATCCTCAGACCACAAGTTAAGGTGTATCAGATTGGTTTCTGGCAGTAAAAAGATAAAGTATATACAATGTAGTTGACCGGTTGTGTCAATACGGTGATTCATTCCTTCTCTCGATGACCCCATTGACCTTTTAGGATTAACTACGTCACCGACAACACTTACATGAAGTAGTCTCCTTTACTTGAACAATTCGATACTCGTTCTATTATACCATCTGTTCTATTTCACCAGCTGTTCTAATCTATCGCCTGTAGTTTGATTGGATAATCATCCTACCAGCAGCAAGCGGAGAAATAAGCTAAACTAAGTCATGTGGGGGTGCTTAAATCTGTGCATTGCCTCTTTATGTTTTTCATAAAATATTTTATGCTGATAGCCAGTTACATTTATGTGAGCTTTTATTGGATTGGATTGAATTGGCCGGTTTTATTGTTTGATTAAGAATTTCTTTAAAGTGGCCATATGGATGAGAATTTGGTATTTATTTTGGATTTTTATTTGATAAAACAGCTTCACTAAGTTTTTCTACTTGAAAAAATAATGTGAAATAACATATACCAAGTCTATGTTCACAACTCAATAAACGGCAAAACATTAAACAATGTATAAAATGTTTGTTATTGTACGTACAATAACAAACTTTTTGCACTTTTGCATCTTTTTGCAATGTTTTGAGTTATGAACATGGACTTGGTATATGTTACTTCATATTATTTTTTCAAGTAGAAAAACTTAGTGAAGCTGTTTTATCAAATAAAAATCCAAAATAAATACCAAATTATCATCCATATGGCCACTTTAACACCCGATGTGTGTTTATAAACTTTTAATCTGAGCCAATAGCCTATATCTAGATCTGTCCAGGGTTTCACAAAATGTCACTGTTACAGCTAACTATATACAAATGAAGTTGCGTTCTATATATTATGAAGCAACTCGTCTTTGGATCAGACATTTTGGTTTGATCACGAATTCGTTTAACACCTAGTGTACGATTAGAAGATACAATCTAAGTCAATAGCCTAGAGCTATGCAAAGTTTCATAAAACACGTTAGGGTCATAGCTAAATACATACCAGATTAACTATTATTACATATGTACCAATTTGATTACTTGCACTGGTGCGCGCGTATACTAGTGATATTTTCACTGCAGTGCAATACCGAAACTATTATAGTATTATCGCATACCTGCATGCAAACGGTATTCAAATGAGGACGAGATCGTTCGCTACACACGAAATCGCATGATCGCGCTACATATGATTTTATGGAAATTTGCCGTTTCAGATAAACATATGTAGTAATGACAGAACCCAATGCCACGTGAGTTCCAGTGTGGGTACTCAGGGCTAGGTATTTGCACTTGTGCTTGGAGTGTTTTTTATTCCATTGCGCTTTCAAAGGCTACGCTCTTGAAAGTAGGGCTGCAGAGAACACTGTAAGCATTAACACAAATACCCCGAGTACGCCACACTTACACTCACGTGTCATGGGGTTCTGTCATATTATAATCTATGTTGTTTGATTAGGCATTTTCGTTTTGGTTAGAAAACTCATTTAATTAACACATGGTGTGAGTTTACAATAAAATTATGCAAATGTAAGCCAATAGTCTTCATCCCTTCACGACTGGCCTATACAATATCAAAGACTTATCTTGTTCTACTAGGTATTTATGATTGGATTTAACATCTGGTGTAAGTATTACAAATATGTTAATCATATGCAATCTAAGCCAATAGCCTGTATCTGTATCTGTATCTGTATCTGTATCTGTATGTATATCTATATCTATATCTATATCTATATCTGTATCTGTATCTGTATGTATATCTGTATCTGTATCTATATCTGTATCTGTATCTGTATGTATATCTGTATCTGTATCTATATCTGTATCTATATCTGTATCTATATCTGTATGTATATCTGTATCTGTATCTATATCTGTATCTATATCTGTATCTGTATCTGTATCTGTATGTATATCTATATCTATATCTGTATCTATATCTGTATCTATATCTGTATCTATATCTGTATATGTATCTGTATCTGTATCTGTATATGTATCTATATCTATATCTGTATCTGTATCTGTATGTATATCTGTATCTGTATCTGTATCTGTATCTATATTTGTATTTGTATCAGTATCTGTATCTGTATCTGTATCTATATTTGTTTCAGTATCTGTATCTATGTTTGTTCTGTATCTGTATATGTGTCTGTATTTGTATCTGTATATGTATATGTATCTGTATCTGTATCTGTATGTATATCTGTATCTGTATCTATATCTGTATCTGTATCTATATTTGTATTTGTATCAGTATCTGTATCTATATCTGTATCTGTATCTATATCTGTATATTGATGCTGTATAAGTTTTATTAAATATTTTATGTACGTTGACGTTAGATATTTTAGTGAAATGTAGACACTGGAAGAGTAGTCAGAGAGATTGATGACCATATCTAACGTGTTTAACAAAAGAAGTATGCTAGCATGATTTATGTTATTTAAAGAGGAGAGAAAATAAATGAATCGTGCTTGATAGCCATAATTTAACTTCAGTTGATGTCTCTGTAGATACTTAAGTCAATTGTATGTTTAACCCCTCATTTGTAAGACATTTCTGAACAAAGGGAGAGCATATTAAATGTTATGAACATCTTTGAAATTTGAGCTACATTCCGTGCAAATTTAGGTGAAATTCATAAACGAGGATGATATATATCATTCGGGTCTAAATTCAATTTGATTCACACCAAAATACTTTGAGAAAAATCTTTTCATTGAACGGTACTTTGTTCCTAGCTATGTATTATTTAAAACCTGTGTATGGAGTAATGGTAATTGTGTATATGTGTTAGTTATGGTAGGCAGAAATTGACTGTTGACGCATATGTTGTCAAAATGCCATCTAAAAGTCCAACGTTGTATTTGACACCTACAAGTCATACGTTGTATTTGACACCTAAAAGTCCAACGTTGTATTTGACATCTAATAGTCCAATGTTGTATTTGACACCTAAAAGTCCAACATTGTATTTGACACCTAAAAGTCCAACATTGTATTTGACATCTAAAAGTCCAACATTGTATTTGACATCTAACAGTCCTACATTGTATTTGACACCTAAAAGTCCAACATTGTATTTGACATCTAAAAGTCCAACATTGTATTTGACATCTAACAGTCCTACATTGTATTTGACACCTAAAAGTCCAACATTGTATTTGACATCTAAAAGTCCAACATTGTATTTGACATCTAAAAGTCCAACATTGTATTTGACATCTAAAAGTCCAACATTGTATTTGACATCAAGCGTGATATTCCGTACAATCATGACGTACCCGTAACTTTTTAACACTAATACCAAATTAATAGGAATCCTAATACAACAGTCTAGTGTACATACAATGTTGGGTCCAAGTAGATTGTTCTGCTGGTATTGTGTTGTGGCTAATTTATACAATCTGGCATATGTGATGGGATTAGATATTTTCATCGGCATTGCAATACCACTTGTTCTGCACTCAATGTTGCTTAAGCTGGGGTTTAAAGGTGTGTTTCGACGAGTACTAGTGTGTATATAAGTCGGTGTAGGCCTTCAAATGCATATATTCGAAGTCGTCTTCTGGCGATGTTACCCTCAACCCACCCCCATGACCCGCACAAAAGGTATTAGCAAGGATTGTGTCCATTGAATGTTTTCTTCCAATCTGGGTCGAATGCATCATGTGAATGCTATGTCACCATCAGTTCAGCGACTGGTTCAAAGAGCAATTTATATATTTTCTTTAAACTTCAAACAAACGCCTAACTATTCAATCGGCAGAGTTAAACTGACATCGCGGTTCGGTGTTTTACTGTCACCAGTTACTACAGACGCTAATTAGATAATGCTTGTTTTGAGTGCTTCACATTTATAAACTGTGCCTTACATTCATCTACTATCAGTGCCTTACATTCATCTACTATCAGTGCCTTACATTCATCTACTATCTGTGCCTTACATTCATCTACTGTCGTTGCCTTACATTCATCTACTATCTGTGCCTTACATTCATCTACTATCAGTGCCTTACATTCATCTACTATCAGTGCCTTACATTCATCTACTATCTGTGCCTTACATTCATCTACTATCAGTGCCTTACATTCATCTACTATCAGTGCCTTACATTCATCTACTATCTGTGCCTTACATTCATCTACTGTCGTTGCCTTACATTCATCTACTATCTGTGCCTTACATTCATCTACTATCTGTGCCTTACATTCATCTACTATCTGTGACTTACATTCATCTACTATCAGTGCCTTACATTCATCTACTGTCGTTACCTTACATTCATCTACTATCTGTGCCTTACATTCATCTACTATCAGTGCCTTACATTCATCTACTGTCGTTACCTTACATTCATCTACTATCTGTGCCTTACATTCATCTACTGTCGTTGTCTTACATTCATCTACTATCAGTGCCTTACATTCATCTACTATCTGTGCCTTACATTCATCTACTGTCGGTGCCTTACATTCATCTACTATATGTGCCTTACATTCATCTACTATCTGTGCCTTACATTCATCTACTGTCGTTACCTTACATTCATCTACTATACTACTATATGTGCCTTACATTCATCTACTATCAGTGCCTTACATTTATCTACTATCTGTGCCTTACATTCATCTACTATCTGTGCCTTACATTCATCTACTATCAGTGCCTTACATTCATCTACTGTCGGTGCCATACATTCATCTACTATCAGTGCCTTACATTCATCTACTGTCGTTGCCTTACATTCATCTACTATCTGTGCCTTACATTCATCTACTATCAGTGCCTTACATTCATCTACTATCTGTGCCTTACATTCATCTACTGTCGTTGCCTTACATTCATCTACTATCTGTGCCTTACATTCATCTACTATCTGTGCCTTACATTCATCTACTGTCGTTACCTTACATTCATCTACTATCTGTGCCTTACATTCATCTACTGTCGTTACCTTACATTCATCTACTATCTGTGCCTTACATTCATCTACTATCTGTGCCTTACATTCATCTACTGTCGTTGTCTTACATTCATCTACCATCAGTGCCTTACATTCATCTATTATCTGTGCCTTACATTCATCTACTGTCGGTGCCTTACATTCATCTACTATATGTGCCTTACATTCATCTACTATCTGTGCCTTACATTCATCTACTGTCGTTACCTTACATTCATCTACTATATGTGCCTTACATTCATCTACTATATGTGCCTTACATTTATCTACTATCTGTGCCTTACATTCATCTACTGTCGTTACCTTACATTCATCTACTATATGTGCCTTACATTCATCTACTATATGTGCCTTACATTCATCTACTATATGTGCCTTACATTTATCTACTATCTGTGCCTTACATTCATCTACTATATGTGCCTTACATTCATCTACTATCAGTGACTTACATTCATCTACTGTCTGTGCCTTACATTCATCTACTATCTGTACCTTACATTCATCTACTGTCGTTGCCTTACATTCATCTACTATCTGTGCCTTACATTCATCTACTGTCGGTGCCATACATTCATCTACTGTCGGTGCCATACATTCATCTACTATCGGTGCCTTACATTCATCTACTATCAGTGCCTTACATTCATCTACTGTCGTTGCCTTACATTCATCTACTATCTGTGCCTTACATTCATCTACTGTCGTTGCCTTACATTCATCCACTGTCATTGCCTTACATTCATCTACTATCTGTGACTTACATTCATCTACTATCAGTGCCTTACATTCATCTACTGTCGTTGTCTTACATTCATCTACTATCAGTGCCTTACATTCATCTACTATCTGTGCCTTACATTCATCTACTGTCGTTGCCTTACATTCATCCACTGTCATTGCCTTACATTCATCTACTATCTATGCCTCACATTCATCTACTATCAGTGCCTTACATTCATCTACTATCGTTGTCTTACATTCATCTACTATCAGTGCCTTACATTCATCTACTGTCGGTGCCATACATTCATCTACTATCTGTGCCTTACATTCATCTACTGTCAGTGCCTTACATTCATCTACTATCTGTGTCTTACATTCATCTACTATCTATGCCTTACACCCATCTACTATCAGTGCCTTACATTCATCTACTATCAGTGCCTTACATTCATCTACTGTCGGTGCCATACATTCATCTACTATCTGTGCCTTACATTCATCTACTATCTGTGCCTTACATTCATCTACTATATGTGCCTTACATTCATCTACTATCAGTGCCTTACATTCATCTACTGTCGTTGCCTTACATTCATCTACTATATGTGACTTACATTCATCTACTATCAGTGCCTTACATTCATCTACTGTCGTTGCCTTACATTCATCTACTATATGTGACTTACATTCATCTACTATCAGTGCCTTACATTCATCTACTATCAGTGCCTTACATTCATCTACTGTCGTTGCCTTACATTCATCTACTGTCGTTGTCTTACATTCATCTACTATCAGTGCCTTACATTCATCTACTGTCGTTGCCTTACATTCATCCACTGTCATTGCCTTACATTCATCTACTATCTGTGCCTTACATTCATCTACTATCTGTGCCTTACATTCATCTACTATCTATGCTATACATTCATCTACTATCTGTGCCTTACATTCATCTACTATCTGTGCCTTACATTCATCTACTATCAGTGCCTTACATTCATCTACTATCTGTGCCTTACATTCATCTACTGTCGTTGCCTTACATTCATCTACTATCTGTGCCTTACATTCATCTACTGTCGTTGTCTTACATTCATCTACTATCTGTGCCTTACATTCATCTACTATCTGTGCCTTACATTCATCTACTATCTGTGCCTTACATTCATCTACTATCTATGCTATACATTCATCTACTATCTGTGCCTTACATTCATCTACTATATGTGCCTTACATTCATCTACTATCAGTGCCTTACATTCATCTACTATCTGTGTCTTACATTCATCTACTATCTATGCCTTACATTCATCTACTATCAGTGCCTTACATTCAGCTACTATCTGTGTCTTACATTCATCTACTATCTATGCCTTACATTCATCTACTATCAGTGCCTTACATTCATCTACTGTCGGTGCCTTACATTCATCTACTATCTGTGCCTTACATTCATCTACTATCTGTGCCTTACATTCATCTACTATCTGTGCCTTACATTCATCTACTATCTGTGCCTTACATTCATCTACTGTCGTTGCCTTACATTCATCTACTATCTGTGCCTTACATTCATCTACTATCTGTGCCATACATTCATCTACTGTCGGTGCCTTACATTCATCTACTGTCATTGCCTTACATTCATCTACTATCAGTGCCTTACATTCATCTACTATCTGTGCCTTACATTCATCTACTATCTGTGCCTTACATTCATCTACTGTCGTTGCCTTACATTCATCTACTATCTGTGCCTTACATTCATCTACTATCTGTGCCTTACATTCATCTACTATCTGTGCCTTACATTCATCTACTATCAGTGCCTTACATTCATCTACTATCAGTGCCTTACATTCATCTACTATCAGTGCCTTACATTCATCTACTATCTGTGCCTTACATTCATCTACTATCTGTGCCTTACATTCATCTACTATCAGTGCCTTACATTCATCTACTGTCATTGCCTTACATTCATCTACTATCTGTGCCTTACATTCATCTACTATCTGTGCCTTACATTCATCTACTATCAGTGCCTTACATTCATCTACTGTCATTGCCTTACATTCATCTACTATCTGTGCCTTACATTCATCTACTGGCGTTGCCTTACATTCATCCAGTCATTGCCTTACATTCATCTACTATCTGTGACTTACATTCATCTACTGTCGGTGCCTTACATTCATCTACTATCAGTGCCTTACATTCATCTACTATCAGTGCCTTACATTGTCGTTGAAATGACCAACTGTTTAGGCGTCACACGTCCACCCTGGATGTCTGTCAAGTACGTAGAAAAAATTCATGACCATGAACATAATAGATAAGTATGGCTGACGTATGCTGAACGTTGCACTTCTGCTAGGTTAATGTCATGAAGGTGAGTTTTATGACAAATGTATGTATGTATGTATGTATGTATGTATGTATGTATGTATGTGTGTGTGTATATGTATGTATGTATGTATGTATGTATGTATGTATGTATGTATGTGTGTGTGTATGTATGTATGTATGTATGCATGTATGTATGTATGTATGTATGTGACTATTGATGCACGTTGAATTCTTCCTTGGCAATTGTTATGGATATTTATATCGTAATGTGTGTCTCTATGTGGGTGGTTAATGGTTACCTGTGTGTCTGTCTATCTGTATGTCTGTCTGTCTGTCTATCTGTCCGTGTGTCTGTCTGTCTGTCTGTCTGTATGTATGTATGTATGTATGTATGTATGTATGTATGTATGTATGTATGTATGTATGTATGTATGTAGTATCATTGTATGTGCATGGCATGTGTATGTGTACATATATGTATCCATCCATCCATCCATCCATCCATCTACTTGTGTCTTCGTTTGTCTGTCATCCTCTCGTATTTCAATACATTTAATATCATGTCCAGAATCAGCAGGGAAGAGGGACGACAGGAACGAACAAGACGAGGGGATTTCAAGTTTCCGTCAGCCATTATGAACTGAAAACGATACCTTAGTATTAAAGCTTGAATTGTTTGAAAAGATCTCACTCGAAGAGTGGACACGTGGATGGATGAAATTAAAAAAAAAAAAAAACATGTACACTGTGACTTTTATCTGACCCACGACAAAATAATTACCACTAGAGAAATAACAAAACAGTTGTGTGGCCTTTAAAATGTTGATAAATATTGTCACATGGCCGACACCAAATCATTACTACGCATCTGAATATATCACACCACTGTGTAATCGAGGCTGAATGTGAATACTCGCTCAGCTAGTACACAGACAGGTCGGACGATTTGTCGGCTTTCAAGTCTCTTTGTTTAGTTCTACTGTTTATACTACTCTAGGCCAATGACGACACTATACGCCTAAAACGTGTCAAATTACAATAAGTAATCCTCAATAAAGCATTCAAACACTGACCTTGATCTCGAGTCGGTGTTTCAAAACTATTAATCGTGCCTCCCATTCATATCTGCGCACATAATGCGAGTAAAATCTTACGTGGCAAAAAAAAACGATTCGGACGTGTATTCTGTAATTTAAATCGACAGTTAACAGAGTGAAGCTGTAGTCGATGGTCACGGCTTAACGCTTGTATACTGGCTGGCAATGTTAAGTACTTAATGCAGTTGTCCTATTTCATTGCAATCACATCACGACTACCGGACCTGTATCATTTCTCCATTTAGAAAGAACGGGTTTATATGCAAGACTCAAACTTTAGAGCAAGGTTGGCACTGTCTATTTTACTTTCCGTTCCATTATAGCTCTACCTACCTACCTACCTACCTGTATGTCTGTCTGTCTGTCTGTCTGCCTGCCTGCCTGCCTGCCAGCACGTTCGCGTGTGTCTGCTCGAAGCAGCTGCTTCAATTGTAATGAACATTAATACATATATCTTCCATACGGGAATAGCAAAATCTGATTAGCCTTAATTTGATAAATAACCTATGAGTCATTTGCATAAATAACTTTTCATAAAGTGCAAGTGTAGCCAATAGTTATATGATACTAGCAATTCATTGTCCCTTGGGTTGACTTACAACCAAAGGTAAATGTCTGACCTTGAGTGCATCTAAATGGCATTCATCTAATCACCTTCATGTATCACTCCCCCTCCTTCCCCATCTTCTACACACACACACACACACACACACACACACACACACACACACACACACACACACACATACATACATACATACATACATACATACATACATACATACACGCCCTCAGCATAGAAAAGTCTCCCTTCACATAGAAAAGTCTCCCTTCACATCGAACATGATTTCCCATGCTCGCTGACTAAGTGCCTATTACTGCAGCTTTCCATCAATCCGCAGACATATCACAATATCACAATAACTCCCTATGTACAGTGATTCAAAAGAGGCCAGAGAATATACCCTCTCATAAACTCAAGAACTGCCCTAAAACACAGTTCCATCTATGTTTGCCTAGATATCGCTCTGATAATCAAATTAACCCCATTATCTTGAGAAATAAACGCTCTTAGGAGAACTACTCCATTTCAATTATCGATAACCAGCATTTGTACTTTTAAATATAGCTATGAGTATTTTTGTAAGAATACATTTAAATATTTTCTTGCGATTTCCAGGACAGTGCATTGTACGTATCATCCTATTTTCATTGTGTTTGACCATACATTGAAAACAATGTTGTCCTTTAGCTAGTTTATAATTTAGCATATGCATCTAGTCAAACGAAAACCATGGTGGTACTTGGAAGAAGATTATCGCCTGTAGTATTCTGGTATTTTGTCTCTCGCACCACGCACACAATTCGGATGTAAGTGTGATTGTAAAATGAAAGTAGCTTCAACCAATGTAATTGAAAACTAAAAAGGTAAGATTTTTATATAAATGTAATTCTTACCGTGGATACGACGATTCCAGCAGGAGATTAAGCACACAAAAAGCTACGACGTTTATCGTAATGTTTGAAAGCGATGGATGCTGATACAGCATAGACTACCTACAAAGGGTACTTCTACAGCATACAGAACGAGGTTCTTTCAGCAACCGCTGCTCAAAACAACAGCGTAGCCTTCGCGGTGAGGCGTTTTCAGTGGTACTGTCTCTTGCGTGCGTACTGTCAAGAAAGTTTGATATCGTGTACGAGCCAATGAGAGCTGAGATTACGAATGACGTTTCAAAAAAATAAACGTACTGGATTCTCGCACTAGATGTTCATAATTCATGCAGACATTCACATCCCTGGATATGTGACGTGAATCAAAGCATACTATGTTATACAGTATTTCTCTTCTTGTCAGGTATAAATTCTCAAACGTTCTTACATTCTCTCTAAACCCTGGAAAACGTATATCTCTAGATATTAATACACTTACACGTTAAAATTGTAACGATAACCAAAGAATTATTACTGTACGTACTGTTCACAATCATTATCAAATGGCATAAATATAGTTTGAAGTATCACTTTAATTAAAGTGTTTTGCATCTTTCTTATATTTTGATATTCATAATTCATGTACGCTTTATAATGGTAGAGAAAGATGAGGTTTTATCTACAAACACTATGCAAATTTTACTTTTATAATGTACATCTGAATTGAGCCAACAGTGTGAATTCGTCGCTGACGGTAATGTGTTTATGAAAATGAACCCAATCAAAATCTAAAAACCAGGCGTACAATGGTATGAAAACTAATATTGTAAACATGTACAGCATGGATCGAGAAATGCATGCTTCTGCCCACAAGGTCGAACCTTAACCTACATTTGAGGATTAGCTTGAAACGTGGCATCACAGCTGATGTAACATCTTCCAAAAATCAATAGTGACTGTAGTGTTTGCTCATATAGATTACTTTCATATGTTAAAGTTACGATCTTTTGATTGTTTTCTGACGTCACACACCAATGATTTGTAATTCCATAATAATGGCAAACATAGTACAGCATAGCATTTGACAGCACCACATATTTCCAAAAAGAGTCAAGGAAAACTGAGAGAGAAATACTTTAAAGTACGGATAATATTGATACTTCCTATATCACCAGGCGGCGAACAAATCATAGAACTTGACACTTGAACCAAAATATCTTTTAAAGTCCTACTATTTTGAAGTCGGCAAGGGAGTGGTTGACTGAGTTGACGTGCTTTGGTATTGGATCTGTATTGCCTTTTCCAGGGATAAATGGTTCTGCATGCCGGTGTAAATGTTTATCATATATATATATATTTATTATTACAAAACTATTGCGCTCTGCCACTGCGGTATAGAGCACTGTCTTAGCAGATTGACACTCACCGAGTTATATATACAGTTGTCTGATGATCGCGCAATGCGTGAAACTCCGAGTTACAACCAAGAAAGAGTTCCAATACTACCAAAACTATATATATTTATATATATATATATATATATATATATATATATATATATATATATATATATATATATATATATATATATATTGTAAATAACAGTCATAATAAACATAATTTTGTATGTTTATATTTATATTCATAGTATGTATTTATATATTTATTTATTCGGACTGTATAACCCGTTCCTTATATATATATATATATATATATATATATATATATATATATATATATATATATATATATATATATATATATATATATATATATATACACACACACATTAGTCAGCATAATTCCTGCACATTTAAATATACATACACATGCATATCTCTTGTCATACATTATTCAAATGTTGATTTGACGATTCACAGAGATCTGTCTCAAATTGATTATACATTTACGAAGCACATGCACATCGCTAGTTATGTCATGATCGATCTTTGACCTCGAATTATCTCATTGAGTTAACTCAACAGAATATCCACTCTAGGATGGTATGAGTTAAAGACATTTGAACTGAACTATATTACAATCTCAGATATCATTCTAGATGTGATAGGTCAATTTTTTGCGCTATGAAATGATACCATTAAGTAATACTTTGTGTAGTTGCAAACTAATGCAATGTATCAATGGCACCATGAAGTAAACCATGTGTTCATCTAACAGTTTATACAACAGGTCTCTATACTTCCAACATGCTGAGCCAAGTGTTATTAATCCGATTCAGTTCTTTACTTCCCCTGTTTGTAACAGGTTCGTCCACGGTCTGATGTCAGCAGTTGTATTTCGTTTTAGCAGGACTGGAATGATTGGGTATGAAAGATCACGTGGACAGAACAGACGGGCTTCAGTTTCAATGTAACTATCAAAATGATATATATGCAATTGCATTATTATTAGTATTATTACGCGGTTTATATAAATGATCAAAGCGGCGAACGAAGTCAACAATTCTATAATAAATGAATATGTAATAGAACGGTTTCAAGACAGACTGCCCAATAAAAACACAAACCATGACTGTATTATTTACAAAGCACAATACGTCGATAAATTCTCTTTGTTCTAATCTATAATTTACAAAGCACAATACGTCTATATATTCTATTTGTTCTAATCTATTATTTACAAAGCACAATACGTCGATATATTCTATTTGTTCTAATCTATTATTTACAAAGCACAATACGTCGATATATTCTATTTGTTCTAATCTATTATTTACAAAGCACAATACGTCGATATATTCTATTTGTTCTAATCTATTATTTACAAAGCACAATACGTCCATATATTCTATTTGTTCTAATCTATTATTTACAAAGCACAATACGTCGATATATTCTATTTGTTCTAATCTATTATTTACAAAGCACAATACATCGATATATTCTATTTGTTCTAATCTATTATTTACAAAGCACAATACGTCCATATATTCTATTTGTTCTAATCTATTATTTACAAAGCACAATACGTCGATATATTCTATTTGTTCTAATCTATTATTTACAAAGCACAATACATCAATATATTCTATTTCTTCTAATCTATTATTTACAAAGCACAATACATCGATATATTCTATTTGTTCTAATCTATTATTTACAAAGCACAATACATCGATATATTCTCTTTGTTCTAATCTATTATTTGCAAAGCACAATACGTCGATATATTCTATTTCTTCTAATCGATTATTCACAAAGCACAACACGTCGATATATTCTCTTTGTTCTAATCTATTATTTACAAAGCACAATACGTCGATATATTCTATTTCTTCTAATCGATTATTCACAAAGCACAACACGTCGATATATTCTCTTTGTTCTAATCTATTATTTACAAAGCACAATACGTCGATATATTCTATTTGTTCTAATCTATTATTTACAAAGCACAATACGTCGATATATTCTATTTGTTCTAATCTATTATTTACAAAGCACAATACGTCGATATATTCTATTTGTTCTAATCTATTATTTACAAAGCACAATACGTCGATATATTCTATTTGTTCTAATCTATTATTTACAAAGCACAATACGTCCATATATTCTATTTGTTCTAATCTATTATTTACAAAGCACAATACGTCGATATATTCTATTTGTTCTAATCTATTATTTACAAAACACAATATGTCGATATATTCTATTTGTTCTAATCTATTATTTACAAAGCACAATACGTCGATATATTCTATTTGTTCTAATCTATTATTTACAAAACACAATATGTCGATATATTCTATTTGTTCTAATCTATTATTTACAAAGCACAATATGTCGATATATTCTATTTGTTCTAATCTATTATTTACAAAACACAATATGTCGATATATTCTATTTGTTCTAATCTATTATTTACAAAGCACAATACGTCGATATATTCTATTTGTTCTAATAGATTATTTACAAAGCACAATACGTCGATATATTCTATTTGTTCTAATCTATTATTTACAAAGCATAATACGTCGATATATTCTATTTGTTCTAATAGATTATTTACAAAGCATAAGACATCGATATATTCTATTTGTTCTAATATATTATTTACAAAGCACAATACGTCGATATATTCTATTTGTTCTAATAGATTATTTACAAAGCACAATACGTCGATATATTCTATTTGTTCTAATATATTATTCACAAAGCATAAGACATCGATATATTCTATTTGTTCTAATCTGTTATTTACAAGCCACAATACATCGATATATTCTATTTGTTCTAATCTATTATTTACAAAGCACAATACGTCGATATATTCTATTTGTTCTAATCTATTATTTACAAAGCACAATACGTCGATATATTCTCTTTGTTCTAATCTATAATTTACAAAGCACAATACATCGATATATTCTCTTTGTTCTAATCTATTATTTAGAAAGCACAATACATCGATATATTCTCTCTGTTCTAATCTATAATTTACAAGTTATATGATTGAGACGCCAAAATATTGCAATCTTAATTACACTTCAACTGCGGTAACTTAATATCTATGCTCTATTATTAACAAATTAGGAAATGATAACGAATTTAATTCCCGAAATCCATATCTTTGCAAGTGATATTCTTTGAATTAGCCGCATGTATAAGTCACACACAGAGACCTAGTATCAGCGTCAGATTGTAAATTAATACAAATTATACATATAATAAAAAGTACTGTCCTTGCCAGTGTTCAAGGTCCGTATGAAGATAAAAATCAGCAACGTCTTAAATTGCAAGACCGCCTAGGCTTGCCTGATCTAGTAAAAGGCACGTTTCGTTGAACGATCCAGGGTGTCAGATTGCTGCATACGGTAAACGCACTGTTTGTCGTTTGATAGATCAATGAACTACTGGGGGTCACCTGTGATAAAATCAAATAACTCAGAATAAGAGTAACGCTGTACGACTAATACACTCTCCCTCATACACTAAGCATCAGTTATTGAAAAATTTAGAAATGTTATTGAAAATTCTAAACGAAATTTAAGTTTGTCTATGACTTGATTACTTCTAATGTTTGCCATCTTTAGCTTTCTGTTACAGTTATTGACACAATGTTTCTCCGATGCAGTGCTAAAGATGTGTATACAACAGACATTCGTGACATCTTTATCATTTCAAAGTCGCCATATGGACGAGGATTGGGTATTTATTTACTCAATTAATTGCAAAATGGCAACAAAATATGTAAGAACCTTTTCAGATTTAATCTTCTGCAATTTATTGAGTTACAAACACAGACTTGGCATATGTTGTTTCACATTGATTTTTCAAGTAGGAAGCCTTCATAAAATTGTTTTATGAATTAAAAATCCAAAATAAATACCCAATCCACATCCATATGGCCACTTTAATAAGGTGTTAAAATTACTTTATATTTGAATCTTTAATTATATATTTCAAACGAACTTTCCGATATTTAAACAAAGCAGTGTGAGACTATCTAGTTACAATCTTATATAGACAACGTCAAACAATATATTAGCACACACACATTTTGAACCAATTTGAGAATTTTCACTAAACCCTGGTCAGTTACTTATTATAAGACATTATATCTGTCAATTAGTGGTCAATATTATCTGTAGGTAGTGTAGTGGTAAGTTTAAATCTTGAGTGAAATCTTGATTTAGAATCTGTCACCATATTAAAACTGTACTAGTTGTAACTGTAGTATCATTTTTTGATCAGACAACTACAATATATTCAATGCGAATTGTCAAAATACCAATAATTAGACATTGTACATGTTAATCAGTGATCGACATTATCCATAAGCAGTACAGAAACAGGTTGAAATCTTGATCGCCGTTGAGGGCGCTGATTTTTGGTTGCGGACCCAAAAATCAATTTGACTTAAATTTATTTGATTTGATTTGATTTGATTTGATTTGATTTGATTTATCGTGTGTACGGGGACAAAAAATAATTTTACCCACATTTAAATACTCTTGAGGCTGCACGATATTTCGAGTAAGTCATTGTATCTTTAACAAAAAAAATCAAAAATACATTCCAGTTGCAGCTAGTGCAGGCTGAATGGGAATTAATTTGATGACACTTTCGAGTTTTATATATTTGTTTCGTTTGTACAAAAAATATTGGAGAGAACATGTTACGACTTTCAGCAATAGTAATGCCTTAGCATACCACAGTTCTGCATATCACCATGGTGACCATTTTTACTTCAATATCAAGATGACATTGTGTTGCACGAATTACATATCTTAATAACATACAATAATTAGAGAGTGAAAACTCATACAGCTTTGTAGAGAGACTATGGGATATTCGTAGAGTTCAAGCACTAATCCAATCTACACTCCTCTAGGGAAACCCAGCTATTGCGGACTTGCAGTAATCGAAAAATACAATTATTATGAGAGCGTTTTACTTCTAACGAGATCCAAACAAGCTCTCCCGAGAGACAAAAATATTGTCCGGCGGGGAATACTCGTTGGCACCGTCACACCGATAGAAAACTAAGGCCTTGAGATTTTGCTCATTAAGTGTTTTAAGTCAAATAGAGAACTTTTATACTATTGCTAAATTGAGACATATTGCCGCTTTGAAAAGCTTTATATCAGCGAAATCGCGTGTAAACAGAGCACACATTTACTAGGTACCCTCCAAGGCATATTCAGCTGAGATATTCCATTTGATAGCAGACACTTGAAGTCACTGTGGAATGACATTCGAAACTCTTTTGCTGTGAGCAAACGAATTTACTTATTACGAACTAAATTACATGGCGTATCTCTTACTCCAAGATAATGGATATTGCTTTTTGTTTGTTTTCCAGGAGCTGTCGACTTGGGGTACCTGGATTTTTGACCGATAGTAGCTCTTAAGCATGATATGATCTATAGTTGCTTCGATCGCAAAGCTGAGTTCTTCGACATAACACGATGAAAGGGTCATAATTTAGAAAGAAATTGTCGTCATTTGTGACTAGGGTTTTGTATAACAAGGTATTAATGGTTTTCCCTTGTTGAACAGATTCATTAAACTTTTCATGAATCAATAAACTTCAACCGTGTATGCCTTGATTATTTGCGTCCTGTCTGTTTGCCCTACTTTTCACCCAATATATTTGCTTACAATATTCTTACACTGTATGCATTCCACGTATACAGTTCTTTTTATATCGAATATTGTATTAGCAAATGCTATTTCACATATTTGCATAACAATTATATTTGCATATTATATACGTGATGTAATATGACGTCACCATTGATTACAACAAGATAGCAAAACTCATTTTTATTTTCTAGTTTGAATAATACTCCACCCAGGCTACTAACACAGCATGCTCTCTTCACGGGAGATCCGGGGAGAATGATTCATTTGCATACATAATTACATATCTATATTATTTGCATATCAAAACAATGACGTGCTGGATCATTGAGTTAATGACGTTGTCCTTCCTTTACTGCCATCTTCAACCAATTTAAAATCATTCAGTAAATTAATATTTCAGTAAAGTCTTACCTTATGTATCATAGTATTGTGTGTATGTGGTATGTGTGAGTATATATATATATATATATATATATATATATATATATATATATATATATATATATATATATATATATATATATATATATATATATAATGTATTAAGGTAACGATATCACATTCAATTCAGTGTTTTATGTTTTAACAAATTAAAAGAAGTTGACTGTCATTCACTCTCGATTTCGACCATTTCAACAATGACTAAGTATTCAGGTATTGCAAGTGTTGATCACGTTGTAAGCGGTTTCCATATTTGCGACCACTGTAACTCAGCAGTTGTATGCATTTAGCCGATAAATCAGAAACCAGCAGCAATCTCAATGTTGATGTTCATACAGCGCAACCTATAATCATCTCATTAACTAAAATGTTAACAGATAACCTAAAAAAATAAATGTCTGAAATTGTTTGTCAAAGACATTAAATTGATATACGAGATTATCGAAATATGAGTGGTATACATTATTTTATGATTTTTATGTAGATATCTGCAAAACACTCAATCGCATTCAGTTTTTGTTTTGAGTTGTTGACTACGCACGCGTTGATGAAATCAAATTAGCGGCACTACCTGCAACTGGAACATTTATTTTGAAAATATTTGTCAAACATAATTTCCTCATAATATCGTACATCCTGAATAATACTAAATTACTTGTGGATGAACGTATCTTTGCAGCTATATACACGATATGGTAAAATTACTGAAATCAAATTGATTTTAGGTTCCGCACTCACAAATCAGCGCCCTCAACGGCAATCACGATATCAACGTGTTATTTTATTACTTATAGATAAAATCGACGTCTAATTAACATATACAAAGTCTGATTATTGATACCTTAACAATTTTCATTTTATAGATTGTTGTTGTCTGGTCGAAAAATTACATTGGGACTATGTATGAACCTGTGTAGTTTTAAGATGGCGACAGATTCAAAATCAAGCTTTCGCTCAAGATTCAAACTCGTCGCTACACTACCTACGGATAATATTGACCCCTTAACAGATAAGTTGTATTTTTATGTAATTGTTCGATTTTTTGGTGAATACATATTTGGTTACTCGATGAAAAAACTGTACCAGTTGCAGCTAAAGCAGGTGTAAATATGTGTACATGTTATCGTATTGCTTGAGTCATAAAGAAACATTCATTTATCATATTACGCTGCTGTTGATAGAGGGCGCTCATACATAGTAATGTAAAGTTTCAAATCGATAGCAGTCGTGTTAACGTCATAAGATATCAATCATATGGCATATCATTAACGATTTTGTGACATTATAAATAATGTTATCTAGTAAGCAGTTGTAGAGTAACCAAACATGTTCACCAGCTTGATAGATGAAATGATCAGATTACGGCACAGATACTTGTCTGCGATTACACTGAGGTAGGACAAGAGTTACCTCGTCCTTTGCAAAGCATAACAATGGGTACGACGTATTAGCGATACTTGTTGCCTGACTGTTTTCTGTCATTAATAGTCAAAGCGCTGCTAAAAAACGGTCATATTTTGTTCTTCGAAATTGTCACTTTTAAATAACTTTATTACTGGATAATGCTTTATCCGTTCATGAATGTCTGATAAGTTGTTCAAAATAATATCGCTTTTCATTGCGATAAAATTTGACATTTTACCAAAGACCAGTAATTCTGAATTTGTAACATTCAGTTATCATGGCATTAACGAAACTACAATATTAGTTCTGTAATATTCTAAATTCCTGAATAGGTGGTTTAAAAAAATGTAAAGCTTAACATTGTCGTCTGCCAAAATGCTTAGATTTAAATGCAGGCATCTTAATGTTCATGGAATTTTCACCCGTCGTCATTTAGAACTGATTTAGAATTATTTCACGGCTTGAGTTTATTTAATCATGACTTGTTTTCGCCTTCCAAGTGTTCATACATCAAGGAGTGTAAAGTGCCCGGGTTAAGGGTCACATTTCTTAAAAGTCGACGTGAAATGGTACCCTAGAAAGGTCATTTTTGTGTCATCAGTGCTTGAGAATGTTCGGCTGAAGAGTCTTAAAATCCCCGTGTGGCAGACGTGGTGACAGACGACATAATGTACTAACCATCATCACATTCGCGTTGGTAAAGTTTCCCTTTTTAACAAATCAATCCACAACATTGTACTGAACGTGTCTGTACTTCAAAGATCAAACTTTACATCTTGACAGAATGATATCAAGAAGGATATAAGTAGTCTGTGATACAGAACAGATGACGTATTGGCAGTAATCCCATGGTAAATTTAGAAGTGTTTTGACAAAATGATTAAACTTTCATAGAAAACTGCTGTGGCTTCGCTAATATTAAGAAAGTATTAACTTAAACATGTGATGGTTGTGTAACCCTGGATATTTCAACATCTTAAGAACTTATTCCAGCAATCGCTTGGACCCCGATCTATCTGAAACGGTAGCGAGACAGATATATCCGAATGATAGGCATGTTACAAACTATCATTTGAATAATACCATCTTTTGGGGTCAGACCTCCACACGTAGACACAGAAGACACCTCTACCCAGCAACATCTTGTTCTTATGGACGACATTGTTCCTCGGTTTTATTCTTAAACCTACACTAGCTACGACTGCGACATTTGTTCATCAAATAACCAAAGATATATTCATTAACATGGTCAGTTACTTATAAAAATCTGTTAATTAGTGGTCAATGTTAATTATAGGTAGTGTAGTGACAAGTTTAAATCTTGGGTGAAATCTTGATTTAGAATCTGTCACCATGTTAAAACTGTACTAGTTGTAATTATAATCATTTTTCGATCAGACAGCCACTGTATATTTACTGAAAATTGTTGAAATACCAATAATTAGACCTTGTACATGTTAATCAGTGGTTGATATCACCCATAAATCGTGATTGTCGTTGAGGGCGCTAATTTTTGAGTGCGGACCCAAAAAATCAATTTGATTTGCTTTATCGTGTGTACAAAAATATGCTTACCCAAAGGTGATGAAATACTGTTCAGGGTGAACGTTATTATCAACCAGTTATTGGAGGTACAAAACATTGTCAATAAAAACTTTCCAGTTGCAGCTGGTGTGGCTTTAAGTTGACCAACGATTGGTGTAGTTCGGCCACTGTGTACCTTTGATAGTACATGGCAGTCGTAATAACTACAGCAGGAATTCGAAACAAACACGTTAAAATATCACTGATATCATTTTGATGTCATATAATTATGATTGATGGGACCACCAACTTCCTCTAATCGATGTAGTAGAACTTTCATTAAAAGTCTTTACATGTATTTTGATAGTAAGAAGATAGGTTGAAGGCTGCTCAGTGAAAATAGATACTTGGACCATAGACTTAAAATAAACACTTTGAAATTCAAAATCATATTCATTACACATAATCTTACACGAATGGTACACGATCGTCTTCTTGTGTTTCAGACCTCCGAAGTGTTGTTTTACCTTAGTAGAGGAGAGACTCTGTCAGCAAACAAATGTGTGGAGCTACCATGTCTGTTACATTAACAGCTACTCCTAGTATGCACGCAATATAGTGAATTTCATAATACCGTGCAGCGTTTCTGTTTGATACAACCACGCAGAAACAAACAATAAACTGTATATGCCACACTTCAATAGCAAGATTGTATTTTTTTTTGCTACATTTAATCTAAATGAAATCAACCATTTAAATGTATTGCAACTCCATGCAGACATTCGAGCGCCAATGTTTTTCTTAGTATCAAACTCCCGATGAAGTGCGCGTAAAATGTTATTTGTGGTGTTCATTTGATGTTTCAGTGTATGTTGGTATGTGTAGTTCATTTCAGTTAGTTGCTATCTTAACGTGTAGCATGTCCTGGTTTCTGCATGGATGTATCAAACAGAAAAGCTGCACGTTGTTGTGAAATACGCTGTACTACCTTTGCTATATATGATCAGTTAGGTTAATTTCCAATACACTTCGGCCAAAGATTAATAAAAAAAATTGTGTGGTTCCGATTACGCTCAAGTTTAGAATAGGTGGGGTAGGTAGATTTATTACTTTATTTAATTATATTTTTGTCATGTGTGATTGTCTAGTTCATGTAGTTATGTTTTCTGTTGTTTTCCAAATGGTCTCTGTGTTATTAGTTTATTCCGATCAGATATACAGCCATGACAGATTGGAAGAACAGTTTTATATTGTCTTTTTAAGTTGATGTCAGTTTCCACATCCATTACTTCTGGCGAGACTTCACAATTTTCGCGATTTTAATATTTTGTTCTCAAATATGTAAAACAAAGTTTAGAGTCGGCAGTGAAAAACTAGGTGGTGTCGGATAACCGGAACCACACAATTTTTTTATTAGGCCTAAATCATACTGTAATTTGTTTTTCTTGTGGATATGAATAGCATTCCTCTTTAAATGTGCCATCACAAAAACACAGACCTCCCTCTTCATATATCTGATACCATATATATTCCGTTAAACAATTAAAGGGAATAAACTGTAAAAGTTATTTTGGAATTGAAGGGTATCGGGTGTTATCGTTGCAAAACTAACGACAAAATACACCCACACGACCACAGTCTTAATAATTGACTTAGTGATAACGAATCGACTTTCATCTGTCATCACGTCATTTAGAAGGCGCTACACCGTACTTAATGTCAGTAAGCCTTATTCTACCCAATAACTCTTTTCTCGAAATAAACAAAGCTCACGTCTTCTTCCATTTGTTTAAAAGGCTATCGTCAGTGTCTCAAGTAAACGGCTATTACGTGTCATTTTACAAGACGTTTGTGTACTTGAGCTGTCCAAACGTTATCTTAAATACAACCATTTACACAGAATTGTACAAGGGTTAACACTAAATGGTGACAGTCAAAGTACGCCTGTCAACGGAATGTGTGCAGTTTATCGGTTCCACATATGTAACAATAAAATTGGTGAGACCGTACTTGTGGGCACTGATTGCCTTGAACCAGGATCTCAAATCGACAAACCCAATTTCTCTTCTATATTTAAGTCTATCTCTGGAAAAAGAAACAATAGTGTGACTTTTTAAAAACTGTGTAAAAATGAACGTACAATTTCATATCCTGACGTCACTGTAACTAACTCGGGCCGAGTTGGCGATGGGCCGAGTTGGACCTACCCCGCTCGGGTTAGCCTTCCTTAATCTTTTGACATGAAATATGACTCTTGACCATTACGGCTTCTACTGTACGTCATGGCGTTACTTCAAATGGTTTTGAACATTGGCATTTACATCACTAATTGAAATTAGTATCGGAATTTGAGTATTACCGGTGATAGCGAGACGCATACCACAAACGTTAACATTTAGACCTCGATCGTCAATTCACAGCCATGATGAGTTACGATGGTTGGGTGCAAACACCATCACAATGTAGAGTGTAAAAGACATTTTAATTTACTATGCATTAATTCTAGACATCATGTTATAGCATAAAAGTTGTGTTGAACATACATGAACATTTTTGAGTGGATGACAAATTGGTAATTACGTTGGATTACTAATATTTAAGACAACTCTACTATGTTTACCTACTTTATGAAAAAAAACACTGTTAAAGTAAAATAGCATAGACCAAATCCTTGTTTGTAGCACAAGCAACTACAAAAAGCTAAAATTGTGTTCAAAAAGTTTGTTAGGGTACGTATAATAACATTTTTTTAAATTTTAATGATTTGCAATTTCTTGAGTTGCAAACAAGAATTTAGCATATGCTGTTTCAAACATAGTATAGTTATCTTAGAAATTAAAAATCCAAACAAATCACCCAGTTGACATCCATTTGGCCACTTTAAATGTATCATTTTGGTAACGATAGAATGAAGTGGTTTTGACATTCCCAAAAGAGTTCGAAACTAATACGAAATATTATTCCCGGAAACCAGGTGTTTGGTTGTAAACTATGGGGCGTTAGTATTTTAGCTGTCTAATAACAATTGGTGGTTTAAACTATAAGGAAGTGAATGCATGTCAGTGTAAATGCTCTAAAAGCACACGTCTACATTAATGTAAGTTTATGTGGAGAGAAATGTGACGGGGAGTTTGAAAGTGAATAGTAATATAGAGTAATGTACATGAAGACAATGGCTGGACCCTTCCGGACAGGACTAGACAACCAGGTCGGATATCGTTTCCGAATCCCAACTACATCCCCAATCCAAAACATTTGATTCTCGAATCTTCTACACAAATGTGAATCCAATATTGGATAGCCATCTAGGGTCTGAATGTCTGATATTTCCACTTGAAACCCTGACAATAATTGACACTCGATGTTCATATGTATAAATGTAACTTAATAGTAATTTCGTGTTGTAAGATTTTGTGGTAACTCATTAAGCATCTGTATTAACGAAGTGAAGATAGGTGGTTTGACCATAAATGTTTATTATCACTATAAAGTTAAATAAAGTATAAAGTTCGTGCTTTCTAAGCCCTGTAGGCATACTTTGAACAAACTGTTCTTCGATTAAGAGAAAACTTCCAAAATACCTTATTTTCGAATGGAAATCCATCAGTGTGTTAAATATATTAGAAGTAAAATTTCTTGTTTTGATTACACTTGAAAGCATTTTGTTTCTTTTAGAAGAATCTAGAAATGAATTGGGTCAGTGTAGAAGCAACTCAGCTTTCATTTCAGTCAGCGTGGATCAAGTTGATCTCGCTAACATAAATGTCTAGTAATGACTGCCAACATATCATTTATACGCGATTATAAGCTATTTCGGGGTTTTACGATCGTATGTTGATAGCCGAACCTTGGATGAGTGAGTGAGAATAGACATGAAACGACGTGATAAAATTACATCTTTGGTTTCAAGACCAAATATAAACTCATTTTCCTCTCTTAAACAAATGAATGACGTGGCAGAGTTTATATTCTGAATGTCGTATCGACTACACATATACAAGCTTAAATGCTTTTTACCATCTGATTTTATGCTTTTCAGTTCTCTGTTTTAAGTACTTTTATATGTTCAGTAAATGCAGTTCGTCTATTTTCATCTTTTTCCTATATGTGTTCGTATAGCGTATACATTCTTTTGCTACATGACATAATTTGTTGTACGTCATCTTTGCACGTTAGTTGCCTACTTTCATGTTATTTATGTAACATTGTTTATGCTTTCCTCATTTTTATCTCTCTACATTTTTCTCGCAAGAATTTTGTTAATGACTCACCTTTATTTTTAGGAAATCCTAAGGAGTCAAATGTGAGATCTTCTGGATTTGTATATTTGTCTCTACTGTACACTCCTTTGTCTTGAGTTTTCACCGTTTTGACAACAAGCCCTTAAGTCTTGATTTCGACTACGCACTCTCTTTCTCCTTGATGTTGTCAGCTGAATAGTACTGCAACCGTCGCCGATTTGAGCCCAAGTAATATTATCGCTAAACTCGGCAAAATCGTGTCAAAAGAAGGATTTCAATAACAAATTGGCAGTGCTGAAGTAATTTTGAACACTGTACAGACGATAACGAAAGAAACGCTGTTCACATCGTCTACTGCACAGTACAACTGCTTCTAGTCACGTACGCATGATATAATACCAATCCAATTTAAGTCAAATTTAAACAGCGCAGAAGCCAATGCGCCAATCGGCGTTTATTTTTAGGTGCGTGTTTTTTCCACTGCTGGAAGGGATTTGCTTATAATTTAGTGGATCGAATGGACGTAATTATTAGGGAGACATGCGCACAACGTCGTCGCAGAAGTGAATAACATTTGAAGGGTTGCACTCGGGCTCGTTATGGTAAAGCCCGCGTGGTCGCACAAGTAGACAATGACTGCGTTGGTATCAATGAAGTCAGGGCAACCAACGATGTTTCAAAAGAATGAACGCTGTGTACTTCCTACAACATTTGCCTTACGTTTGTGCATTTATTACAATTTCCTATTCATGTTTACCCCATACAGTTCACATAACTACAACCATATGTTAAATGTTCCACTGTTGCCAAAACACTGGCGTGACGTAATTAATCCAAAGCGAGGCTTTTGATCTGGCTCATTTGTATCAGTGATCTAATGTTTAAGCCTGGATGAATACAACTCAATACACACGTCAACTTAGATGTAATTTCAAAGCTTTGTACAAACGAAGGATTAATTATATATTACTATTAAAACCTTTATAAATACAGTGACATTTTCAAGGAAAGATAATTAACGTAAACATGGAGATATATACTAGTTCTGGGTCTTGAGAACAATAAAACTATTCAGTCATTATTTCCGGCAATAAATTAGATCTCAATAATGTTGACTAATTCAGCCATACACTGAACGATATTAACTAGTAGAAATCACATTATTGATGTTATTGGTGACGGAATCGTAGTGCAAATAATAGCCAAGCAAACGGTTTATCTATTGAACCAAAGTATGTCTATTGGCAATTGGTTGTATATAAAGCTGTATCGCCTATTTATTTATTTTTTTTATTTCGGCAAAATATTGAATAAGTTCAAGATTTACTTTATTCATAAAATAATATTCGCATAATTTAAGGCATCGGTTTTCGAAGATAGACACAAATTAAACTATTGTTGTTCAATATGGTAGGTCCACTTAATATAGCTAATATCAACATGTCGCAAAAGATAATTTCAGTTTGCGTCTACATCTGAAAGGGGAATACCACTCCAGGAAATATTTGGGTTCTGGAGAGCCATTTCATGATTTTACATCACCTACAATTACATGCGATTTCTGATAAGCATAAAGTTGATCGATCTTGTGCCTTTATATGGTATCTTGCTATCTTAGGGCCATTGCTTGATGGGAGTCAGCAGAACTAATATATTCGTGGTTGAAAAATGAAAAGTAGTTTACGAAAATGCCTGTATTTCCTGTAGTGGCGTTCACCCGAAACCGCTGTCGTATGTTGATTATGCGCAGATAAGGTATGGTAAGAGTTCCGTCAATCCTCATTTAGGGCTTACTCTTATTATTCAGAAAAACAAAAGTTTTAACCGATTATTCAAATAAAGATTTATAAGTAGTGACAGAATAATTAAGGCCTAAAAAAATAATTGTTTGGTTCCGGTTACCCGACCCCACCTAGCTTTTCACTGCCGACCGTAATGTTTTGTTTACGTGTTCGAGAAAAAAAATAATAAAATCGCAAAAATTGTGAAGTCTCACGAGAAATAGTGGATGCGGAAATTGACATCAACTTCAAAAGATAAATTGTAAAACTCGTGTTCTTCCAATCTGTAATGGCTTTACACCTGAAAGGAAAAAATAAATAACACAGAGACCATTTGAAAAACAATGGAAACCCTGAACTAGACACTCACACATGAAAAAAATATAATAAACTAAAATAAAAAATCTACCTTCACCGAACTATTCTAAAACTGGGCGTAACCAGAACCACACAATTTTTTATTAGGCCTAGGCCAAGCCTAATCCAGAATGCTATCTTTGAAAAGAAACCATTCACGTATAGTATACATATATTATGTGTGAGAATGCGTGCGTGCGTGTGACTGTGTCTGTCTGTCTGTCTGTCTGTCTGTCTGTCTGTCTGTCTGTCTGTCTGCCTGTCCGTTTGTCTGTCTGTCTGCCTGTCTGTCTGTCTGTCTGTGTTTGTGTCTGTGTATTTCATCTTTAGAAAATACATAGAACACGAATGCACAGAATATTATTCTGAAAGACTTTCATTCTTGTCTATAAATTTCAACTCAATGGCGCTCTTTAATATCAGTAATTTCCAGTATTGCCATACTATTTGCATTTTTGGGGGGTCGTATACTGATAACAATTACAATCGATTGGGGGAAGGGGATTAATGTTCCAACTAAATATTACTTTAACCTAAGCACGGTAGAAATTCATCAAGTAGTGTAGATCACGTGGTTCTTTAACCCTGAAAATCATAGAAAACTCTGGAAACCCTCCTGTCAGCTCAGTAAGTTGCATCTCACGACATCTCACAAATTGAGAGATTACTTTCTTGGCGTCCACAATATCAAGCCATTTGTACGTCATTATGATTAGATTCGGTAGACATCAGTTGAAAGTACGGTGAAAATTTATGACTGTGCGTAAAATACCAACTGTAATTCTTGCAACTGTATAATCTGAATCCCGACGAAAGTTGATGGGGGGAGAGGAGGGGGGGGGGTAGTAATGTGATTAGTCAGATTTATACTTTCATTTGCTTTTAACGTTTTTATTTCCTCCACTATTTATGTATGTGTTATTCCTTGGTATCACTATCTTGATATATAGGCCTATCTTACAATATACAGTGTATATCCCTTATGTACGCTGTGTTCATTATGTTATAAACTACTAAATATGCAAATGAGGAAATAGATACATCATGATTTACAATTATTGAATATAATATGAGAATAGAGTTATTAAAGCTAAAAATGTACGTTTAAAGTTCATGTTGTAATATTACAATAAAGAGAGTGAAATAAATATGATTGCTTCTGGGGAAAAGTATGATAAATCACAGAATTTATATGAAATCAGAATGCACATGTGTTTTTACAGTAAATTTATAACCGCAATACCGTTTAATGGCCAAATATCTTCAACCTGAACGGGTTTTTAATGAAGCTTCACTATCTGCAACTGGAACGTTTCCGCACTCTCAAAAATGTTATGCTCCCCCTCCCCCCACCCGAAACGCACCCACGAATGTTCGTGAACCCCCCCCCCCCCATCCCCAGGGAACAGAGATATTTTATTGTAGTATGTACTATGAGATGTACGTACAATTGTATGACACACTACATTAATATAACAGTGGTAAATCAGCTTCGGCGTCCATACATAATTAGACATTTCTGAACCAATAGATATGAGGGGTGCTTTACAAGGAGATATCTCACATTGAGTTGAGAGAGAGAGAGAGAGAGAGAGAGAGAGAGAGAGAGAGAGAGAGAGAGAGAGAGAGAGAGAGAGAGAGAGAGAGAGAGAGAGAGATAGAGAGAGAGAGAGAGAGAGACACAGACAGACAGACAGACAGACAGACAGACAGACAGACAGACAGACAGACAGACAGACAGACAGACAGACAGACAGACAGACAGACAGACAGACAGACAGACAGACAGACAGACAGACAGACAGACAGACAGACAGACAGACAGACAGACAGACAGACAGAGAGGGGGGGCAGCCGAAAGAAAATTTGTCTCCGACCGCTCCTGGGATTTGGTTCATATCATCATAGACAGTAGAGGAGAGACATCAGCATGTTCACTTAATTATGTTGTAAATTAGATGGCATTCTCACCAAATTATGTTGTAAATTAGATGGCATTCTCACCAAATCAGGTTGTAAATTAGATGGCAAAGTAATATGATCACTCTTTACCACCTCAACGAAACAAAGTGTTCACACACTCCACAGCAAATATCGTCATCATGTTATCTTGATGGAGGACATTTTGGTTAAATTACAACTCTTTTTAGTGGTACTTATTTTGCCCTTATCAAATGATGACGCTCCGGGTGGCTTGTTGACGTTCATGTCGTAAATTCTGATTTGAGACTGTTAATAAACAGAGCAGAGGAAAGCTAAGGCACTGAACCTTGCTAGATTCCGTTGACAGCTGAAGAAAAGGTAGAGGCTTTGGTAGTTGTGAAGAGGAAAGTATGGCGACTTGCCTAATCAACATGTCAAGAAAACAGACACTAGGTGACGTTAGAATTCATTGTGTTAACATTTTTTAGAATAAGGAATTGGCAAATGGTGTTCAGAGGCCTGCTGTACACTGGGGTGATGACACATGATCATAGCAAGTACACTAACTAACTTATTAGGAGCTTCAACCAATCCATTCCCAAAACTATGGAAGTTATAACCATAGAAGTATAATTTCCATGCATGCCAAGCACATATTTAAAAAAGAAAAACTGTGCCCCTACTAGGCAAAAAAACTACAGTAACTACCTAATTCATGTAGTTGCTCTAAGAAAAAAAAATTGCTGCCTTGGTGGTTGAAAAAAATTGTTGTTGGGTCCAAATCAACCCACACAGAAGTCAAATGATGTTTACTTTTCTCCGAGTCCCTTTACACAACAAATTACGAATTTCCGACATACTGGTGTACGTACAGCTACGTCTACATGTACACAAGGCAAACGAAGGCAAGGCTTTGCTTTACAACTTTATACCTTTGCCGTAGAGGGCACAATAATAGGAAATTAGTACGTCTGCAACAAACAAACAAATTTGTCGCGCTATTATTCAAAATGGCTGAACAAAACATAACTGGAGACTGTGCGATGTCAAGTAACATTGAAATGGGTGACGAGACGACTGTACCAACTGATACAACCATCGTTACAAGTGAGACAGACGGCAAATCAATGTTTCGATTAAGGGAGGCATTGGATAAAACTGTTGTAAAGTGCATGGAAAAGACAAGCCGGTATGTAAATCGCCAGCCCTACTTTACTCTTGAAGTTGACTGTTGAGGCTGTAGTGTACGCTTAATAATAATACGTTCGACGTTCACAGACGAGACACAGATATCCTTGTCTGTGGTACGATCAGAATCAGAATCAATACGTTGAAGGAACCAATGCTGGTAAATAATCAACGGAAGATGAGGGCGAAACACTTAGTCGCCCTGCACCAATCCAGATATGACCAAATTATTGAATTCCTGTAAATTTCTGTTGAAAGCAGCTACAAGTACTATGATGTAGAGGTGATTGTCGTGTACTTTTCCACAGGGTTGCTATGTTGGTGTTCTACAAAGTTCCTGAGTTTAATTGTCCGCTTTGGTCTTTGTGGTATGAGACATGTGTCATAATGTATTGCACTCCACTGGTGAGTCGAGTGACAACAGTCAGAATCGAATCACAGACCCTCACACACCATGCCATTGCCCTCTCCCCCCCCCCCACACACACACACGTTTAGCATAGGATTGTTTGAGTGGCACCCCCCCCCCCCCCAAAGAAAAGAAAAAAAAGAACGTATTTGCCAAAAGACAGTCTTTAGTCAAGAAGACAATTCTTTCTTATCTTTTTGTTATAAATGTTAAAAAAATGTTTAGGGTCGGTCGATTAGAGTTTGATTTTTCTTATGTTTTTCGTTCATTATTCTAAAGCACAACCAAGTTTCTACTTTAAACATTTTAGTTGTGTTCAGTTTTGTATTGTTCAGATGATATATGCAGCGAAAACTACGATCGTTACCCTGGTCGATTCGGTACCACGATTCCCGTACTCATTATTCTAAAGCACAACCAAGTTTCTACTTAGAACATTTTAGTTGCCTACTGATTTATCATACCGTATTGCTCCGTTGTCTCAAATCAGTTGCCTACTGGTATTTTATTTTGGATTGGCTCAAATTGTGTCTTTGATAATGTATCCTTACGTTATTGCATATTGCAAGTATGGCTCAACTTCTGTCACGTGAACATCCTTGCGTAGTTTGTTCAAATAAATGTAATAAGTGGCAACACCGTACATGTCGTACTGGCATCACTAGAGATATGTATCGTGCGATGAATCGAGGTGAAC
Source organism: Glandiceps talaboti (assembly GCF_964340395.1). Taxonomy (NCBI): domain Eukaryota; kingdom Metazoa; phylum Hemichordata; class Enteropneusta; family Spengelidae; genus Glandiceps; species Glandiceps talaboti. The sequence goes on along the minus strand of NC_135569.1, from coordinate 15,969,401 downwards.
TCGAAATTGAATCATGGCTGTGTGCTTCTTGCAAAGTACAAATATCTATGGAGGTTCAGAACGCCCCGTTTGATGTAAGCCAGCCTACCTGAACTTGATGAATCTGTATCTAATCCGAACCTATTGGCTCAGGTCGGAAATGTAGTGCCACCATCTATGGACTCTTGGAGGGTCCAAATGGCACGTTAGATCTAGGAAAACTGTACACAACTAAAAATTTCTAAGTAGAAAAATGAAAATAGTCACACTCTGAGGTTGTTGCTAGACTTCAGTATGTAGTAATAGTGCCGAATCGTAGCGTTGCGTTGTCAAGTACGGGGATTGTGGTACTGAATCGACCAGGGTAACGATTGTAGTTTTCGTTGCGTATATCATCTGAAAAATACATCATGTCAGAATCACAATGTTACCCTTCAGTCCTTGTTAAATCTCTTAATATACAACATTGTTATTATTCTATTTGATCTCAGGTACAGTTTATATGCACATACCTACAAGTTTGCACACAGAAACAACCCAAAGTTGTTGAAGAGTACCATTAGGCAGCTAAATGAAAACTTGGAGGCATCTGTGAAGGTAAAGCATTGCATATTTATAGATTTATTCCTGTCAATAATAAACATGAATCGTCTATATCTACTTAGACTTGTCAACACTCCAGGCCTTTTTCATTCTCTATTTAAATAAAGTATTTTTTTTAACACAGTCTCTCTCACACACACACACACACACAGACACACACACACACACACACCACCACCACCACCACACAACTAATTATCAATTTCATCTATAACCACTGAGACTGAGACTTTTGAGTATGTCCCCTTACGACAAATATCCCTGCTCGGATGACCAAGAATATTGAAATTCGAATTTTTCTTAATTTCAAACCACAAGCATACTCTACCATGTTGGATATTTAGTTGAGTGTGTAACAGTATTTACATTTGTAAGTTGGTTAAGAAGGTCAATATAACAGTGTTTAAGTTGGTTAAGGAAGGATGTTTGAACTCACTCAGTGTTTGAAATTATGCAAATTTCCCATTTTCATTATTTTTGGTCGTCTGAGATGGGTGTACTGTAAAATGACTAAATACTGAATTGATCGGTAATATTGGATTGGTAGGGTGTTAATTCTTTAGTTAACAGCAATTCTGATAAGCTTTTTGCAGGATGGAGTAGGAAGTGGACAATGACAGAATTGAACCCTGATTTACTATGTCTGCAAGCAGGACTACTTATTTGAGTGAGGGGTTTTCAAACCCCCCCCCCCCCTACAATTAGTTGATTTGAAATAAAGTAAAAATTCAATGTTCATTTTCCTTTTTTACATGTTTTATGTTTTGTAGACTGAGTTTGAAGTTATGATGAAAGAAGAAAATATAGTGTCATTATGTAACAGACTTGATAAGGCTGTTGATGAAACACCTGTACCTGAAGAAGCCAAACCAGCATGGTAAGTACAAGACTTTTGATTGGTTGATTTCTTAAGAAGCCAAACCAGCATGGTAAGTACAAGACTTTTGATTGGTGGATTTCTTAAGAAGCCAAACCAGCATGGTAAGTACAAGACTTTTGATTGGTGGATTTCTTAAGAAGCCAAACCAGCATGGTAAGTACAAGACTTTTGGTTGGTGGATTTCTTAAGAAGCCAAACCAGCATGGTAAGTACAAGACTTTTGGTTGGTGGATTTCTTAAGAACCAAACCAGCATGGTAAGTACAAGGTTGGTGGATTTTCTAGGACCTTAAAGGTAAAAATTAAAGATAATAACACATGATGTAGATGTTGAGTAAAGTTGTGTGTCTTCATCAAAACTTCAGTTGCTCTGTGTATGTCTTAGTACCTGAATGTGTGTATGCTACTATTGTGTCATTCAGTGGGGGATGACTGGTCAAAAATTGTGAAGTGTCATGAGAAATAGTGGATGCAAAAACTGACATCAACTTACAAAAGACATTGAACATAAAAATGTTCCAATCTGTCAGTGCAGTACATCTGATGAGAAGAAACCAATAAAACAGAGACCATATGGAAAACAACAGAAAACATAACTACCTGAACTAGACACTCGCATATGAAAAACAAAATCAAAAATGTACCGACCCCCACCTATTCTAAAATTACGAGTAATCTGAACCACACAATTTTTTAGGCCTTATAGGAAACAATTTTTTTGTTTGGCCTAACAGAATAGTACTGTAACCAGGTTACAGCTGCTACATGTAGTTCTACACACACAACTAGAAGGAAAGGGATATTGTAAAGAACACGCCATGTCCCCATATAGTTTATACACCCATATATGTTGGATGAGGAAACTTACAATAATTTTAAAAAGACAATATAAAACTGTTCTTCCAATCTGTAATGGCTGTACCGGTACATCTGATAGGAAGAAATAAACAACACAAAGACCATTTGGAAAACAATGGAAAACCTGAACTAGACACTCACACATGAAAAAAAAATATAATAAAATAAAATAAAAAATCTACCTTCCCCACCTATTCTAAAATTGAGCATAATTGGAACTTACTTGTTAGGCCTTACTTGTCATCCTGTTCAAATCAAATGAAACTCCTTTTTTTTTCCCAAAACTTTTTCATTTAGGCGTCCATCTGGCAGTCCTGAGAAAGATTTACATGCACACATCATGTTAACTAAACTGAAAGAAAAGGAAAACCTACAGAAAGAGTTAGAAGAGTTGGAGAAAAGTAGTCTGAAAATACAGGAAGTATTCAATGCAAGGAAAACATATTTATTGGAATCTCAGAAGAAAGTAAAAGACAGGGTGAAACATTTCACTGAGGTAAGGGTTAATTTTCATGAAGAGCGCCCTCTATGGTGGAAATAATAATAAATATAATTTATAGGGTGCCTAATCTCTGCAAGCAGAGCTCAAGGTGCAGGAATAAATAGGAAGAAAATTAGTGTATGGTAAGAGGAAATATGGATTCACAGACACTGGATACTAGGTGATTGAAGAAGGCTGAGACTAATGTTTAAAGAGATAGGTCTTGAGAGAATGGCGGAAGGATGTAAGACACTAAATGAACCTAAAAGAGATAGGTCTTGAGAGAACGATGGAAGAATGTCAGAGACTAAATGAACCTAAAAGAGATAGGTCTTGAGAGAATTGTGAGAGGATGTAAGACACTAAACGAATCTAAATGTATTACTTTCATCTTGACTATCTTTTTCTGTCTCTAAATTTAATCCTAATCTGAACTTAGTAAAACACATAATATTTACAGGAGATATGAAGATGCTTTAGTGTTTCCCTCATGAGACATATTGTTGACACACACTTCAAACACAAAATAAACAATTATAGGTGCACCATGGAGTAGACAATTTAATATAGAAATTATCAGTTGGACAGTAAACAATTGAAATCATTAAATTCACCAACTTCATATGTGTAAACTGTAATTTTAGAAGCCTGTTTCTGCTGCATGTACTATAAAAGAATGGCAACGCTTTATCACTTTTCATTTAGATTAAAGTAAAGAATCTTGCTGTGTTTGTTTTGTCTCTGTTATTGCAAGTCTAGAATTTTTAGTACCTGAATTTATATTACTGCCTAGGCGCATCATAAAAATAATGAACATTCAATTTTTTGGTCGCCACCATAACTTCCACTCCACGTGCTTCACATGCATTACTATAGGCACGTGTAAGAATAAATTGTCCTTCTTTTGACCCTCTAGCATAACACAAAAAGCTATTGCAGGTACCGGGAATTGAATGGTGTCTATCATTGTGTTAAAAACATATCCCATAAGTGAAATGCCAAGGCAACTTAATTTCTCCTGTAGTTCTCAATACATTGTATGGTATTGATATCTCTGTTTATTTTGCTTTGTTTCCAGGTGACCAATATGATTCCAGAATGCCAAGCGTCTGAGATGCAAAGTACAATGTCTTTAATGTCGGACTGTACAGACATTCATAAAAAATAGCAGACACACAGTCCATTTTATATCACTTCAGCAAATATAACCATGTGATAGCAATAAAGAACCCATGGGTTACAACATCATTTTATACCATGTACAAGCTAGGTTCAACTAAAAATATGGAATGTATACTCTGGTCATTCTACATCATAACAACACACTGTCTATGTCATGACAACACGTGTCTACATCACTGGTTCTGCTGTGTTCGAAATACGAGTCAAAACGCTCAAAATTGCCATTACTTTCCTTCATTTTTTTATATTGCTGGCAATGGTATAATTATATTATTCCTCAATATTTGTCTTCATTTAGACTGAAAAAACTTCTAACCTAAGATTTGTCACTACTCGTCTAGTGACTCGTACTGACAAAGGCCCCTTAGGTCACTCGTATTTTCCTTGGTTGAACGAAGAAAAATATCTTAAAGTGCTAGTGGCCATATGGATGAGGATTGGGTATTTATTCTGGATTTTTAATTTATAAAATAATTTTATCATGGCTTCCTACTTGAAAAAATGAATGTAAAATAACATACGCCAAGTCTGTGTTTGTAATTCAATACATTGCAAAAGACTAATAAATGTGTAAAAACGTTTGTCATTGTACATACCATAACAATCATTTTAGACATTTTTTGGCATTTTGCAATGTATTGAATTACAAACACAGACTTGGCATATGTCATTTTACATTCATTTTTTCAAGTAGGAAGCCATGATAAAATTGTTTTATAAATTAAAAATCCAAAATAAATACCCAATCCTCATGATAATCCCACAGCGTCTAGGAGAAATAAATCACTTTTTCCTATAATTTTCCAGATTTCTAATATTATTTTCTTATTTTTCTCTATATATCAAATCAAGTTTTAACTATTACCATCATCAATATAAGTAGAATTTCCTGTCTCTTCATATTTCTTACCATTATCACTGTCTTATCAGAGTTTATCATACCATCACTGTCTTATCAGAGTTTATCATACCATCACTGTCTTATCAGAGTTTATCATACCATCACTGTCTTATCAGAGTTTATCATACCATCACTGTCTTATCAGAGTTTATCAACTTTGCATTAATTAGTGTACAGCTAATTCCAGAATTCTGGTGATGGTGGTAGTTGTGATGGGAGTGATATTAATGATGGTGATGGTGGTAGTGATAGTAGTAGTGGTGTTAGTTGCGATGGTAGTGATATTGGTGATGGTGGTAGCGATGGTAGTGATATTGGTGATGGTGGTAGTGATGGTAGTGATATTGGTGATGGTGGTAGCGATGGTAGTGATATTGGTGATGGTGGTAGTGGTAGCGATGGTGATGAATGGGATGATGACAATGTCAACAACAGTATACCGTTCAATTTAGTGACAACAATTTTGTTGGTCATATTAATAAAAATTGTGTTTTTATTGAGAGTCGCCTGATAGCAATAGAATATCAGAACACCAAATTATGGTGAGTCACTGGAAGTTGGTAGACATCAATGACATATCAAATTGGCTTTTTTAGAGGGAACACACTTGACAGGGATGGAAGTGATGTGGTGCATTGGCAATGGCAGCAGTGAAGTTTCACTGGGAGACAACAGTAGAAGTTATAGAGTTGATAATGTATACAGCTACTATATGTAGTACTTCCATTGTTAGGGACCATCGCACAATGTCACAAGCTCAATAAACGAACATCGTTCATTCAGGACAACACCCCCTCGACCCCCCCCCCCCCCCCCTCCCATTAAGCACACAAGTGCGACATCACACATTTACGTAAACTGTGATGAAAACTGTAGGGGTCACACCACTACAATTGATGTAATGTAAAAACATGATGGTAAACATGAAGTTCCAACCTTATGAACCTGTTAGATGAGTAAACCCAGCACTGTATTTCACATTACAAGCAAATGTTTTATCTTTTTGAAACTATCAATATCTCATTAGTAAATGCAGAAGCTGCTATCATTGAAGACGTGAATACTTTTGAAATTTAGAAGTGGGAAACTGAAGTTCAGCAATCGCATTGACGTTGCAAGACGACCCCACCCTCATGATGTTCACTTATAGAGCTTGAGTGACATTGTGTGATCATTCCTTATATGACTAAAATTTTCTAACAAAATTACTCTTTGGACGTGAAAAACAGACAACAATGACAAAAAAATAATCTCATAGAATTGGTTAATGTCAACGTTTATTATTTTATAGAAATACAGAAATATTAAATTTTGAAATATGCAAATAAAGGTAATTATATTGATATACTTGTGGTCAGGAATATTTTTATTATCAAATTAATCATCTGAGTCAAATATTGGTTTTATCACAGTATATTAACAACATTTGGTCTTTAATTTATTTAACTATTTCCTTCAAACTATCATACAGAAATATTTGAATCTACAGCAGTACATTTACAAAGTTGTTTCCCAGAAGAACCCCCAATTATAAGAACTATCTACTAGCACAGTAAGCAATATCTTAGGAATACAATCTTACTCAAAAAATATAGATTTGATTCTCCATAGCAAATTCTAGCCTATACTAAAGATATATCTGATATATATATAACACAAAGTATTTCTTGTTGGCAGTGTACCATAATCAACTAGGTTTGTCACAATTTGTAACATAGAGGGCGCTGTTCACTGAAGCCATCATTATTTATTTTTTTTAAAGCTCAGGGTAGATGTTTTTATTTATGCTAATAAAGTGACTGGTCCTATTTTATGAAAGGTGATAAAAATTAAATAATAGTACCTTCTATGTTCAGATTAGCAATGATCACAATGTAACTGATGGTAAGATGGCTAAAACTCATTTATTGCTGAAATTCAGGACCTTTAACACTTCATCAAGAACTTTTGTTTTGAAACTGTTAGATACAACGACTTAGTCCTCATATTGTAAACCTTAACAATTTTGAATCAACCAGTGGGTAAATGGATTTGTGCAATAAATCCAACCAAGTGATTTTTGGGTCTATACCCAGAAATTGACGACCTAAAGGTGGTCACAATTTCAACCTGTTTCTGTACTACTTCTGGATATAATGGACCCCTATTAACATGTACATTGTCTAATGATTGGTATCTATGAATATCAGTGAATACTATCAGTGATTATATTATACCAGTATATTGATGGTGGAAATCGAGGGATCTGATTGGTCTAGACATCGAACTAGCGCGTCTAAAACGAGTGATAATGCACTGCTGGTACGATAATGCACTGCTGGCACGCGTCCAAATTTTGTTCGTCTACGAGCGTTGAGTTGTAGTCCGCCGTGATACTGATAGTGAACTCTTCGAATTGTCAGAGGAGGATTTTCTCTCAATGAGACAATATTTTATGAGAAATTATGAAGGAAATTTCGAAAGCAGCCCAGTCATCGCGTATTTGTTCAAATCATCGCCTACTACATGTACTAAGGTCAAAGCGCTAGGCATGCACGAGATCGGTCCCAGCCTCGGCGCGGCTGGAGTGGAAACATTGGTGAGCTGTCCTGTCCTGTCATAAAAATGAAGCAAGTGAAAGAGGTTACACTGGCCGACTTAACATTAATCTAAATAGAAGTTTGTCTGGGATTCTGTCCTAGAGTATCAGTCATCAATCCGAGAGGGAAATCCTCAAACCCGAAAATCTGCTGAGGTAACTTCCAGTAATATAAATACATTGTAAATATCAACCCGTCTATCACTTCACCGAGTCACGAATTCGGCCGAGAGCGATCGAAGCACGCTGTATTCAATAAACCAATTCAAGTTTATACCTTGAGTCAAACAGGTTGTTTATTCATCACTGTGCACTTTTAATGAGCCGATCAATGTACAGATTATCCCTAGAAACGACGAGCAGATAAAACAAATCCAGTCGCTGCACAACGTTCACATTGAGGCCAAGATCAGCTGTCTTGAAAAGCAGCGTTATTGTTATGCAAATTAGACACAGAGGCGCATACTATGATTATGAAACGAGAAAACGTTAGTTCTTATCTTGTTTCCGATATTATCAATATACTAGTATAATATAATAGCGATAAACCACCCCCTGGGGAAGGTATACCACTCGGTTTTGACCAGTGAACTCAATATATGCACTCGCTATCGCTCGTGCATATATTTCGTTCACTGGTCAAAACCTCTTGGTATACCATCCCCAGGGGGTGGTTTATTGCTTAAATATACCGTTGGCTCTCTGATCAAAAATATTATACAGCCATGGTTCATAGTATCCCTTGGACTTATAGTATTAAACTGTCACTTTTAAAGTGGCCATATGGATGAGCATTGGGTAGTTATTTTGGATTTTCAATTTATAAAACAATTTTATCATGGCTTGAAAAATCAATGAGAAACAACATATACCATGTCTGTGTTTGTAACTCAATACACTGCAAAAAGAGCTAAAAATGTGTTTTAAAAAAGTTTGTTATGGTACGTACAATAACAAACATTTTACACATTTATTAATCTTTTACTAAACAACATTAAAGGGACACAAGCTGAATTAACATGTTTTTGGGATGTAATTTTTTCTACATATCAAAAGTATTCTACTTACTGATGTATACTTAACCATTACTTGCAATTGACTGAACTCCAACCTGGTATTAGGATATGACTTATAAATGACCGATGACATCATTGATTATACATATAAAAAATGTACGAACTCCCTATCATGCAATTAATAGTTCTAACAATGCTAGAAGACAATTGTAATGTGATAGAAGAGATGCAGTAACATTTAATATGATGCTAGCATATTTTTAATATAAGTTTTTGGAAAGTATTTTCACTTTGAGTATAGAATTCATAACTCAGCTTGTGCCACTCCCACTTTAATACATCAGGGGTGAACAAATCATTTCATGAACTGGTGCTCCCCGGACCAGTGCCTTAAAAAATCCAGTGGTCCTGCTGAAAGAATTAGTGGTCCCAGGTCCCGCTAATGTGAGATATTAAATATTACCTATGAATCTGTATATTCAGATGACTTTTTAACATAGTTATTAACAGTAAGGTACTGGTCCGACAGACCACACAAGGTAAAATTTGTGTGGTCCACCCAAAAAAATCGCTAGTCCCAGACCCAGGACCAGTGGATTTGTTCACCCCTGTATGTGTATTATAGACTTTAACTTGTTTTAATGTTGTTGCCACCATTGCATATGTCTGTATAAATCAAAGGCCATGCTATCTGGTGCTTGTTCTAGTGGCAAGGTTACTTTTGGGACAACACCAGTACTCCAGTGTGCTCTTTCCTCTTGCAGATCTTCCGTAAAGAACTCCATTATATCTGGTCCAGGGACTTCTGGCTCCTGTGAAAACAATAATATATATAAGGGTTTAGACAGGACATGTTATGATAGGTGAAAGTTGTAAATTTCTAAAACTGTAATACCACACCTCAACAACATTGTTGCAAGAATAAACAGTGACATTGGCCTTGTTCAGGAGAGACAACAAAATCAAAAGCAGACATTTCATTAAAGGTGAGATAGGGGTATAAAAGGCCCCCTAACTTTGTGGGGGTTATTGTCAAACTTGAATACGTACAGTGAACAACACAGCAATTCTTCTATGGAAATCTATGACAACAATGAGCAGCTGGTGATAACAATCTACACCTAATAATAAAGATAATATGCCAATATTCTGCAAAGCAGAGATCAATGCTTAGACGTACATTTATTATCCCTGGCATAGACTCAGACAACAGAACAGAAGCTTTTAAGGGAGCACACAATCCCTACAGCCAGTGAGTGAGTGAGTGAGTGAGTGAGTGAGTGAGGGTTATAGGATGTAAGCTACCCTTTATATTATCATATCTTGTTTGTGTATATGGGACACGTGTCTGCAGATGTTGTTTGTAATTTTTCCAACATGTGACAAACGTTCCTTATCCATGCTATACCCGCTTTTATAAGTAACTTTTCCAACATTGTAAATGGTATGTCAGTAATTGTTTAAACTTTCAGTACTTTCACATCCTTTCCAAGGAAACATGAATCTAATAATTTCCTAAGTTTCAGTGTCAATGAATCATCATCACAAGACATTCACAGATTCACACATCTCTTTCACTGCAAAATAGAAATTCACACACATACATGTCTTCACAAGACACAGATACACACACATCCCTGTCTTAACAAGACATACATCCCTGTTTTTCACAAGACATACATCCCTGTCTTCACAAGACATATATACATCCCTGTCTTCACAAGACACAGATACACACACATCTCTGTCTTAACAAGACATACATCCCTGTTTTTCACAAGACATACATCCCTGTCTTCACAAGACATATATACACCCTGCCTTCACAAGACACAGATACACACACATCTCTGTCTTCACAAGACATACATACACCCTGCCTTCACAAGACACAGATACACACACATCCCTGTCTTCACAAGACTCACTTCCACTAGACACAGATCACATACAATTATACATACCTTTGTTTTCTTTTCTGGTCTGGCTTTGACCTTTGACATCTTCTCTTCAATCACGTGATTAACTGTTTCTTCAACTGGTACATCTATGCTAATTAGACCTGAGAATTGAAACAAAATAAAACAAGTTAGTATGTCAAAATACAGACAATGTGAATCATACAGCTCTAAATTATCTGATGAAATGATATTTTATTTCTATGTTGCCGGTGTCAACAATAAAAACACAATGATCAAATATACTAATCTAGGATGACAAATCTTGTGATGAGGAGGGAAGGCTTGATTTAGGGTAATCTACAAGGTATGCTGTGATGGGGGCACCCTCACAAATAAATCAGGCTGGTGACACAACATCTTATATAGCTATAGTCTAGATTTAGGCTTTAATGTGCTATTCAATAGTTCCATTCAGACTGTATAACTGACTATGTTTCTTATGGTAATGATATTGCATTGTATATAATTCAATGTTACAGGCTTGTGTCTGATTTTTTTTGTCCGACACAACTTGAGAAAAAGGTGGTCCTGAAAACAAAACAATAATCCTATCTCATTATTATGTCTTTATTAGATGTAATAAACATTTGGGCATTACAGGAGAACACCACTCCAGGAAATAAAGTCATTTTCATCAACTATGGGTTCTGGCGAGTCATTTCATGATTTTACATCACCTGCAATTACTTGCGATTTCAGAGAAACATCAAGTTGATCTTGTGCCTTTATATGGTATCTTTTACATGGACCAATGCATCATGGGAGTCAGCAGAAATAATATAATTTTTATTTGTTGGGGTTGTTTTCTGCTAAAATAAAGTCTCCTGAAAATATTGTTTATTCATGGATACCATGCATACCTTCCTAAATTTGTGAAAATTAGGTCAAGGAAAAACAGGCCATTTCTTTTTCCAGTAAAATTATATAAATCCCTTGAAAATATAATATTTGACCATATTCATGGTTGAAAAACGAATATTCATGACTCCTCTAAGTGTGTATTCCCTGCAGTGTAAAACATCTCTCATGAATACACCACACAAAAGTAGATAACGTGTGTATTCCATTTAAACCTAAGTTAATATGTTTTAAATACATTGATCAGGTCGGTAAAACATAGTAATAATACATTCTTGTACAACGACCAATGTTATTATTACTAATTAGTAACGTTTTGCCTCTTCAGGTCGACAGACTTTGTCAAACTGTCTGTTTGCTGGCTTTACTGCTAGACAGCTATGAAAAAGGACAAGGGTGCATACCTATGACATCCTTTTTATGATTACGTCATCGCCACTATGCCACCTATTGGTAATGCCAGCATAATGGCAGTTTGTCAGAACCTGTTGACCTGACCTGGCAAAATGTTACTTGGTAAGTAATAAAAACATTGTTTATGATACAAGAACATATCATTACTAGTAAGTTAATTCTATTTTAAATTACTTCATAATCTTGTAAGAAATAAATAACATACCTGAATATTTTTTCTCCTTTGCAGGAACATTGACAACTTCTGACACCTTCTCACTTAGGGCATACTGTGTGGATTCAGATGTCTGCAGAACTTTCAAGACCGCATCTTCTGCATCAAACTTATTCTGTCTGACCATTTGGAGATGTTGACCCAGTGCCATGGTAGAATTGTAAACAGGTCTAGAAAGTTCAGAGTTTCCATCCTTTGCCATTATCCTGTTGGTTTTGTTTCTCTCCTCATTTTCTTTTGTTGTACTTCGTTTGCTGCTTTTATCTCGTTTTCCTAAATTCTGTTTGATCGTTGGTCTGACATCGATATCAATTCCCTGCAGTTCTCTGGTTAGCTGTCGTTCACTATACTCTGGTACTGGGTCTTGAGATTGATATTTTCTTACCTGTGGTCTTTCTGGTGAAATACTGACTTTTTTACCAGGACGTTCTGGTCTCTCGGGAGATAAGCAAAGTTCTGGGTCTCCCATTTTATCTGAAGCACTTGGGAAATGTGCTGTTGGGATGGGAATTCTTTTGGTTGGCTGAGGTTGAGGATCAGTGCCATCATTGTCCTGAACAGTAGGAATCACAAAGTCATGCAGTAGCATATGTTTTTCATAATCTGAGACTGGTCCGTGACCTTTGACCCCTGGTTGAGGAACTGGTGGAAATATTGGTTTTTCAGTATTAAAGCAAGCAATGTGCGATGACATGATTAACTATATTACACTATCACACTGCAAATATGTTGCTAGGACACAGATATGTTGCCAGGAAACCTGAAAAGGGAATCAATAGAGATAAATTAATTAGAATAAAGTTTCTAGAAAGATAAACTCCAAGCATTCAGGTCTCAGTAACATTTATTCCCCAATTAGTCATTTGACATACGGCTTTATAAAAAATTGTTTGGTTCCAGTTACCCACCTCTCCACCTCCCCCGCCCCTAAACGTTTTTTGCGTATTTGAGAAAAAATAATAAAATCGCGAAAATGTGAATTCTCACAAGAAATAGTGGATGTGAAAACTAACACCAACTTCAAAAAGACAATATAAAACTTAAATTTCTTAATCTAAAGACTAAAATGAGTTGTGTTTTTTACAAATGTGGTAAAGTATCGTAACTTTTCAAACCTTTATCTCATAGAAATGTTAGTGTTCTGTTCTCGTACAAACTTCACCGCTATTGTCATTGACTTCACAAATCTGATACGTTCATGGATAACAATCTAGACGCTGGCTTTCGATTCTACCAAACATTTCCTGCATTGGAAGAGGCCTGATTTTCCGATTCAAAAGTCAATGGACAGCCTCTAGACTAGTACGTTCACTGTAAACATGTATGCCCGGTAGCGGTAGTGTGGTGGTACAAGTTCAAACACGACACAGCGACAGTTGGGCAAACGGTGCAATGTTTACTTCATTATTCACATATCAGTTGTTTTCATTTCTACAGTAAACCTTACCAAGTTGAGCTGAATGTCATAAAATATATCATATGGCGCGTGAATCATCTCTACACCACTCTTTCCCAGTGTGTTCTCAGGCTAATATGTGTCGTTACAGGAATGACTTCAGAATCATGTCGAGTGAGTCTGAATGATACACGTTCATTCTTTTCATACAAACGTCTTGCTCATACAGAAACATAGGAAAAGGAACTGAAATAAATTCTTACCTTTCTCTCTCACCTCAATCGGCACGAACTTGACAAGTTATTGTACAGATTAAAAAAACAGGGCTTCATTGACGCATACATATATGATACACAACTTCAAGTAAGCCGCCATTTTGTGCGTGTTGATTCACGGGAGTTCTATTGCAACCTTTGACCTTTCTTGCTCCAGTTCATTCATTTACACATACACGAGCCTGAAAGTTAAAACTGCACTATCTGCAACAAGAGCATTTCTCTCAACATTTTTTTTTATCAAATAACCAAGCTATATTCTATTTTTTTAAAAAGAACAATTACGTATTTAAAAAAAGACATTGTATCTGGCGATTTAGTGGTCAATATCTATACTATAACGGTAGTGTAGTGGCAATTGCAAGTTTAAATTTTGAACGAAATCGTCAGAGAAATTTCTGGAAATCGTGGTTTTGATTCTGTCACCAACTTCACAGCTTATAACTAGAATATCATTTTTCGATCAGACAATCACAATATATTCACTGAAAATTGTTAAAATATTAATAATAATTAGACATTCAAGGTACATGTTAATCAGTGGTTTAATCATGCAGTGGTGAATATTATTTATAAGCAGTACAGAAACAGTTTGAAATCTTGATCGCCATAGAGGGCGCTATTTTGGGTGCGGACTCAAACAATTATTCGATTATCGTGTATACAGTTACAAAAAAATAAGTTTACCCCCAGGTGATGCGATGCTGTTCAAGGTGTACAATATTACGAGTGAGTTATTGTACCTAACAAAACATTTTCAGAAAAATGTTCCAGTTAATTGGAACTAATATATTAATTGTCCACAACTTTATTTTTATTTTTCTAGTCCACAGCCCCATTTGCTTGTTGTTTGTTTGTTTGTTTGTTTGTTTATTTGTTTGTTTGTCTGTTTGTCTGTTTGTTTGTTTGTTTGTCTGTCTGTCTGTCTGTTTGTTTGCCTGCCTGTTTGTCTATCCGTGTGTTTGTTTGTGTGTGTGTGTTTGTTTGTTTGTTTTATTTGCTTTATTGTTTGTTTGTTTGTTTGTTTGTTTGTTTGTTTGTTTGTTTGTGTGTTTGTTTGTTTGTTTGTATCTATCACGGTTCCTAGGTCTTCTAAGACTACTGTAAACACTTGATCAGACTAGCTGCATCTCTTGAACACGTGACGTAGAAAAAGGTTTCTTATTGGGTGTAATAAATTATATAATCCAACAGAGCATTCACCTATCAACGAGGGTTGTATCATCATAGGAGCGCGTGTACTATTTCTTAGATCGTTATTTTCTTTGTCTACAATCTAAATCTAACAACATTTTGACTTGAATATATTTCCCCAACCCTTTGGAAAGAACACAGAATAGAGTGTATATTGATACATTTGTAGTAGCAGGATTCGTGTAACACTTTTTTTTTTTTTTTTTTTTTTTTAGAAAATAACAATCTATAAAGCAGTGATACGTGTCCCCGTATTGGTAACTTGACTAAGCACTACGGGAGGCGGTATGTAAGCATCATTCCAAACTGAACACCATGTTTCATTCTCGAAGGTTTCAACTTTATGAACGAAATCTGAGCAAATTTCGAAACTAGTCTCATGTGTTATACCCATTGTTTCTTTTGAGGTTTCTTTTCACCTAGGCTTCTAGATTCTTAAATTACGTGTATGTAACAAGATTACAAAAATAACTACGAAAATTTCGACTAAGTTACGCCTTTCTCGAAATCTGAGCGTGCGTGGTGTCATGACACCTAATTTTAATTCATTTTCCAAAATTTCGAAACTAGTCTCATGTGTTATACACATTGTTTCTTTCGAGGTTTCTTTTCACCTTCTAGATTCTTAAATTAACAAGATTACAAAAATAACTACGAAGATTTCGACTAAGTTACGCCTTTCTCAACAACCTCTCCTTAGAAACACAAAGTCATGATCAATCAGATCGATGCATCACCTATTTCCATGCTGACATGTTCTTTAGAATATTCAAACAATGGCCTATATATGTCCCGTAGTGATTGGGTTGCCAGGTTAATTCAAGTTCTCAATTGAGCTGCATCACGGCACATCCAGAGTCACGCAAGTCAATATTCATTCGTTAGTCAGGACGTCTAGATCTGTGTAAGCACAAGTATTCAACTCAGTAGCTCAACAGAGACTTGTCTTAGTGTTACTGTCTGGAGAAAAACCTTCTGGGTATCATCAATATTTTAATTAAATGATATGGTAACGAGCAGGAAATCGTGAGAACCCCTGTTAGGTACAAAATAATTCCTCATAATTATAATTATAACTGATAATTGCCCTACCGGTACAAACTGGCACGCGTGATTAAGGGATGAATTTCGATGTTTCACTCGGTATCTTTGAACAGGCAATCAATCGTTATATTTCCATTGCTATAATAATTTTTCTTAAGTCGTTGGTGAAATTTAGCTCACATACTAATTAGCTTAATTAAATCCCAATTAAGTCTTCGTCATATCTGTTACTTCTGTGACTGAATGGCGACACAATTGAAAAGAAATTGATTGCAACAAATGAAGTCTACCTTCAAAGTCAATGTCAGAAGTCAATGTCTTAAAGGTAAGATTGTGAAACATATGATATGGTCAGGGACTTGAATGGGAGCTCAGTGTCTTAAAGGTAAGATTGTGTGTAATCATATGATGTGGTCAGGGACTTGAATGGCTTATCTGTGCACTAAAGTTTTGAGTTGTGTAATAAATACATTGATTTTTACTACAAATAATGGCCGCCATTCTGTAAAGAGTATATGAGCACCAAAAGTACTAGTAATCCGATTTATTTTGATAATTGACCCTGTCAAGGTCAAATGAGAAGCCAGTGTTTTAAAAAACAAAACTTGTATCTGATAATATGTGTGTAGACACTCGAATGGAGTCTGTGTTTTACAGTTTTGTGTTATGTGGTTGATTTTTAGCTACAAATATGGCCGCCACTTTCTTGAATCACTGGACCCCACTGGAAACAAGTCTTTGACTTTGTAATTCAACGATTTGTACCAGTTTTTATTTGTATATCTGTACTGTCGATCTTGTTATTTTACTGACATAAACTAAACTAATCTAATCTAATCTAAACACCAGCTGGATTCTCTCTTGAATACGACTTTTTTTTTTTTTAAAGTGACCACGGGTGAGGCACAGGCATGGAAATGTACACAAAAATAGAAGTAAATTGTCACCATTTACTAGGGCCTTTTTGCATGTTTAGGGCCGGGAGCTTACACTAAGGGTGGTCTGTTGGTTATCGGAAGCACACTATTATTTTCATTTGGCTATAGTCGAAATCTCCTAGCATAAAAGATGTATGGTAGGCCACACACAATTGTTCTCAATAGTATTGACAGTGGAGGTCTGTTCTGCTATAGTTAATATAATTGCTGTCAATTATTGTTTCGTTTTGTCCTTGATATGTAATTATAAAGTCATCAATTCTAATGATATGACTCCAAGGAGTAATATTCTATAGCTCTTGATCAAATGATATTTGAATGTTTTGCAAGAATCGTCACAGTGACGTAGGTTTATACGGTTTCTGTTGTTGCAAGATACACTACAATGTCCATGGTTTCAATAACAGTTCCTTCCGTATTATACAAAAGCTAGTGCTCACAAACTACGGTAGTGCACAAGCAACATCTGTACACTTGACCGTGCACAAGTTAAAACTGTGACTGTGTATATATAAGCGACCCGTGTAGCTGTGTACAATACTAGGGTCTAGTGCCAGTGGCTGTATATGTGTATGCGACTAATGTAATGTCGATCGCTGTGTCCAAGGGACCAATGTGAAGGTGTAAGCGACAAGTGTATGTGATATCGATCAGATGTAGAAGGATTGCATGCATCCTCTGAGCAACCATGGCACAAGATACAGCACTGAACTATGAGGGCTTTGACGAACCTTCATATTACTCATCCTTTTCTTCGATGTACGATGGCTGGAATTTGCTTTTTACGGAGTCAGAGAATGTCAATTCCACTACCAACAACATCACCATAGCAACGAACCCGTTTCAAGCTTTGGAAGCTGGACGAGTGTTTTTGCGACAGTATTCCGTTTTACTAGCTGTTTTTTATGGCATAGTGTTTTTGGTTGGTACGGTTGGTAACGCCTTCATTGTTGTTACAGTCGGATTGAACAAAAATCTTCGTAATTTTGCAAACTACTTAATATCAAACCTTGCCTTATCGCACTGTTTAATGTGTATTTTCTGCATCCCATGGACACTGGCAAACAGTTTGATGGACGAGTGGGTATTTGGAGAAGTACTTTGTAAATTAGTACCGTTCATTCAAACAGTCTCCGTTTTCGTTTCGATCATATCACACGTGATTATTTCATGCGGTCGACTTCGTATTACGATGTACCCTCTGCAAGGAAGGATCTCGTCGACGACTTGTGTTATCATTATTGTGTTTTCATGGACAGTCGCCGTTCTTGTAGCGATACCAGTAGCTGTTTTCACCCATGAATTTGACTTCAGAATATTTGGTTATCACATTGTATGCTACGACGTCTGGCCTTCAAGACTTTTTAAAAACGTGTATGACTTCACTCTTCTCGTACTTGGCTACATCGCTCCTTTGGCTTTCATTGCTGTATGCTATACCAAAGTCTGCTTGTATATACATAAACGAGTTATACCTGGTGTCTACACACGCCGACAAAAGCTTCGAGACTTGGTTAAAAAACAGAAACTGAACCGCCAATTGATAGCAATCACAACCACGTTTGCTATCTCTTGGCTCCCACTTTACACTGTTCGAACGATGGCCGAGTTCAATCCAACGATATTCCCGACAAAGTATTATGATTTGATATACATACTTTGTCATGCTTCGGCGATGAGTTCAAGTGTCTATAATCCAATTATATATGCTTGGATGCACAAGAAATATCGTCGGCATTTGAAATCAACCCTTTTCTTCAAGCGGCCTAAACATACACTCCAGAGGTAATCCGTCTAAGATGACGGGCCAAAGAATTCTAATTCAACGCCATGTAATACATCGTCGGACAGAAGTAGTGTCATGAAGATACGTGTTCAACATGGAAGAATTTCAATGTAACCAGTTTAACATGTATCATAAATATTGACTCATCACCGATGGAATTTAGCAAGGTACCAAAACTTTCTCGTAAAATCTGGTAGATTGGCTTACAGTTGCCCTTCTCAGTTTACTTGCTAACACGATTTGTATCCACATTAGGATCGGATTCTAAGACGATACCATCCGGGAAAAGAAAAAACACAACCATAAGAATGAAAGTCTTGTACCAAGGTACAGTGTGATTACAACAGATAAAAGTGTTCTGAGCCCGTTTACTCTAGATATCGAGGACAGTCGAAACATAAATGGGTCAACAAAACTTTGGAAGAAACAACTGTTTTGAAGTGATGTTCATTTAAATTTAGACAGAAAAGAAAACGGGTAGTGTCTTAATTAGACATGTTTTATGTTTAAAGCACGTCTGTAAAGTTATAGTAATTGTTTGTTGTTCGATACTTGTTTGTTTGTTTGTTTGTTTGTTTGTTTGTTTGTTTGTTTGCTTGTTTGTTTTGTGATTGCTCGTTTGTTTTGTTTGCTTAGTTGTGTCTGTCTGTCTGTCTGTGTGTATGTATGTATGTGTATGTATGTTTGTTTGTTTGTTTGTTTGTTTGTTTGTTTGTTGTGTTCGTGTAGTAACATTGTACATTATTCTAGAAAACATTACTGAGAAGTCTCGAAACTATACTACAAACACACACGGGGTGACTACATCTTAATTCCCAACCCTTTAACTTGCCTGTATAATTTCATTTCTGTATGTGTACTTTTTATTTATTTCTGTTCATTTCATTTGTAACACCGAGAGAGCTTCTCTATATCTACATAATTTTTGCCATGGACATAATCTCCACCACTATTCACAAGAGATGTAATTTTGCTGTTATAATTCATCCCCTACTTTGCCTAAATTTTCGTGGACGTTTGGTCCATGGTCTTTGATTAATCCCTCGGGAACTATTACCAAGGCCGTCGTGTAGAACGTAGAAGTTGGATTTTATTGTTTTTAATATTGACCTGACTATCTGATCAAATTCACACATTTTATGTTTAAATCACGTCTGTAAAGTTATAGTAATTGTTTGTTGTTCGATACTTGTTTGTTTGTTTGTGTGTTTGTTTTGTGATTGCTCGTTTGTTTTGTTTGCTTATTTGTTGTGTCTGTCTGTCTGTGTGTATGTTTGTTTGTTTGTTTGTTGTGTTCGTGTAGTAACATTGTACATTAGTCTAGAAAACATTACTGAGAAGTCTCGAAGCTAGACTACAAACACACATGGGGTGACTACATCTTAATTCCCAACCCTTTAACTTGCCTGTATAATTTCATTTCTGTATGTGTACTTTTTATTTATTTCTGTTCATTTCATTTGTAACACCGAGAGAGCTTCTCTATATCAACATAATTTTTGCCATCGACATAATCTCCACCACTATTCACAAGAGATGTAATTTTGCTGTTATAATTCATCCCCTACTTTGCCTAAATTTTCGT
The DNA here is from genome assembly GCF_964340395.1 of Glandiceps talaboti. Lineage (NCBI taxonomy): Eukaryota > Metazoa > Hemichordata > Enteropneusta > Spengelidae > Glandiceps > Glandiceps talaboti. The sequence continues at coordinate 15,949,259 of NC_135569.1, read as the reverse complement.
GGACGTTTGGTCCATGGTCTTTCATTAATCCCTCGGGAACTATTACCAAGGCCGTCATGTAGGACGTAGCAGTTGGATTTTATTGTTTTTAATGATATTGACCGGACTATCTGATCAAATTCACACATTGTATCTGACTACTACTTTTAACACCGAATCCCAACGCAGTTTAAGGATCTTGGCTTGGAACCTCGAGTGTCACGTGATTATGTTTTAAGGATAAAATGCCAATTATTTGCTGTATTCCCTTTGCATGCGAGTTTTACCGTTAGTCAATTAAGTCATTTATTCTATTCAGCTATTGTAGTCAATTCGTGTATTCGATCGCTTGATTCAATACTAGATCTATTGAATGCTAGTTCTATTCTGTGTACATAATCACTGCAACGTATGTTACATTTTATCAGAATCAAGGTTTGTTTGTTTACTAAAAATACCTCTCCAATGTACACCTCATTTCAGTGTTTACAGTAGCTATATTTTACATCGAATACAGGTATTTTGCTGTAGGCTATACGTATTGTCTTCTCAGATTGTACAAAAACTAATGAACGCGTTCGTGTATATATAATCAGTTTATAACTATACTTGTGGGCGTTTTTATCGTTCTATATCGACCATAAAGAAACTACTACTAATTTACTTTCATTGAATTTCAAACAATGTCATTATTTATGATCATAAACCATGGTAAAGTATACATAGTATACGGCTATTAAACTATATGTAAAGTAAAGATAACAACTTTCTTATACAAATTCTGACGGCATCGTAGTGAATTATATTGACTGTTTACTTTGAAAGATAGCAATCAAAAAGGTCCACTGGCACTGCTGTAAACTAAAAAATCTCGTAATCTTAGCTCAAATCAGCCCATAATATTGCAGTATTTTAAAGATGATGTATACGTCAGTAAATGTGGCTAATTTATCATTACAGGGATTACTACTAGGTATATTATGGGATAGTCAAGACTCAATATACTGTTTTTACTGATTTGCATAAATTTGCATAACGGCGAGTAAAAACCGCTAAATGTGTAAAAACGGTACTATCAGAGTACTATACTGGGATATAAACCAGAGATTCAACGGACAGTATTTAAGAAATTATACGACGTCAGATCATACATTGTTTGCTGATGATATCACCTTGCCATGTATTTATTTCCACTCTTTCTGTCTTGCAATTTTTAGCTAGTTGTGAAATAAATGGAATATTTTGGTCGATGGTACGTGTTTAATTTCTTCATTTGTCAGCTAGTACAGTGGAACCGTAGAGGGCGCTATACTCTTCGCTATATCCATGCTTTAATATTAAGAGTCAATATTTCGATCATTCTATGTACATGTTGTTCAATCTCTTTATGTTTGGCATGCTCTTTTACCTTACTATTTCCTCAGGGAATCAATTACGTATTGAAATAATTCTATTTTAAGTCACATAAATCTTGTAAATGAACTTTAGATAGATTGAATAAAAAAAAATACTAATTCACAATTCCTTGAATTCATCCTGGATCTAAATTGAGAAAATAGGAATTTAAAGAAAGACTTTGTACAACAAATAGGAAATGAATTCACCAACAAACAACATCCTGTACTATTACATATATCCTTGAAAGGACACATGGATAAAGTGAGACAGACAGACAGACAGACAGACAGACAGGCAGGCAGGCAGGCAGGCAGGCAGACAGACAGACAGACAGACAGACAGACACTATAGACAGACAGGCAGACAGACATACATACAGACAGACATACAGACAGACAGACAGACAGACACTATAGACAGACAGGCAGACAGACAGACAGACATACAGACAGACATACAGACAGACAGACAGACAGACAGACAGACAGACAGACAGACAGACAGACAAAGAGGAGAGAGACCCTTTCTATTATCCATTCGCTATATTCTTTCTGACAATTATTGTTCATTTATTCAGAAGATAGAGGGATTATATCAAAAGATCACGTGACAAAGTTGTAACCTCGAGGAATATAGGACAAATTGCAAATGTCCGTTGATAGCTTCGTTCTTCTAAATAGGCACGAACAAAAGTCTCCATTTTGTGAGATGATAAACACAACGCTAATTATCCAAGATATTTTATCGACTCGAAATGATGATTTAAATGTTATAGTTAATGTCAATTTGCTGTAAAATTGGTTTTTACAAAAACCTAAACAGCAATGGTACACACAGATTTTAATATGAATGGTACTGACGTATTAAAACTGAGGAGTTGTTTTTCAATTCCTGTGTGTTGCCATGGTGATGAGCTAAGTCGGTATACAGTTCATATAAATGTCGTTATGGTTGACTTTTCACAAACAAAAGTATCTCAGTGTTGTTTCTTCGTTATGTGAATACATTCTTGGTTCAATCCTGTGATTGAATGTTTCAGTTCAAAAACAACAAACATAATTATAATGTATACAGCAATAACTCATACAGTGTTTGATACGACACGCCTTTTTATGCTTGTTCCTAAAATATACCCATACAACTTGAGAGAAACGGAATTTTTTGAAGTGTGTGTTGGCCGCATGTTGTGACTACGAACGGTAACATTTGTTTTTGTTCGTCAGCACACATGTCTGTTATAGTCAAACAAAGTAAGATATCGCCTACAGGAAGATAAATTGTGCAGAAAATATCCCCTTTTGCCATAATCTGGTGAGACGAAAAGCAGAACACTGGTGTGGGAAACTCTCACCCGTTCTTTTTGTTGTGGGACATTGCATGACATTGCACAATGTTACTCAGTCCATCAATACACGACCTCTCGGTGAACCGTGCTATAGAAATCCAAACACAGGGATTTGTTAACCCTGAAGTATCAATATATATGTGCACAAGTGACATGAATACAAATTAATACAACCAAGGCCTGCTGTTATGTGTGTTTGTTGCTGGACCGACGATGGCTGCCTCGCCGATATTCTCCGAGATCAGCGAGCAGTTCTTACGTTGTAAGATATGTTTCAAGGACTTCAACACACCTAAGCTTCTGCCTTGCCTCCATTCTTTCTGTAAGGAGTGTCTGGAGGGTTTGATACACCCTGAAAATCGCTCACTTGATTGTCCCGTCTGCAAACATCATCTTTCGCTTTATGATAATCAAAATGGCGTCGACGGGTTACGAGATAACGACTTTATTTCCAGCCTGACTGAAACGATGGGCATGTTAAAAAAGATACGAAATCGAGAGGGTGCAATCGTATGTACATGCTGTTCCACTGAAAATGATGCCACCTCGTACTGTCTCACCTGTGCTGATTTGCTATGCTCCGACTGCATTGGGGCCCATACACGACTCAAGGTGTTCAAGGGCCACGATTCGATGTCCTTAGACGAATTGCGATCGGGAAAATATACAGAATGTTTGCTGCAGCATAAGGAACCATCGAAATGCGAAGTGCATGATGGTGAGATGATGAGATTCTACTGCCGAACATGCGAAAAACCGATTTGCCGTGACTGCACTGTCCTCGACCACAAAGAGCCAGGACACAAGTACTGTCGGTTAACTGATGCAGTGACTGCATGTCGTGCGGCACTGAAAAAGATGCTTGCTGAGGTAAGGATGAAGATTTCCCTGGTCACTGATGCGCTCAAGTCTGTCTCTAAGTCTGGGCAAGAGATTGCCAGAGGCAAAGAAGCAGCAGTGGAGAAAATCCGCACAGAGGCTCAGAAACGACAGGACGACATCGTGCAGATGAGAATGACGTTGGAAAGGGAGACAAATACGTTATCGGCCATCAAAGAAAAACAACTAAGCGACTTGAAAGATTCACTCGATCTAGTGTTGCTGAAACTAAACAGCAGTTTTGAGTTTACCGAGACCGTACTTAAGATGGGTAGCGATCGGGATATTCTTTCTGGGAAGTCTCAAATTGAGACTAGGTTGAAGGAATTGACGGACACCTGCGTTGAGGCGAAACTAGATATCGATACAGCCGTCAAATTTATCGTCAACTACGACCACACAGACCCACTCGGTACCGTTGTCGATGATAGCGGCACAGTCGTCGACGGCCCAACAGATTCTGATGTATCAAAGCATTTCTGCAAATTTCTTTTCGAGTTCGGAAAGCGCGGTTCCGGACCAGGTGAGTTTTGCGATCCGGAGGGCGTCGCCGTGACGAAGTCCGGCGATATCGTCGTCGCTGACAAAGGTAATTGTAGAATCCAGGTGTTCGATAAGTTTGGAAGTTACAAATACCAATCCCCTGAACAAATGTTCAAAACTCCAACCGATGTTACCGTCAATGCAGACAACCACTTTGTTACAGTCGACTACGGCGAACGTAGCATTAAAACAACCTCCATCGACCGATGTCACGTGACGATTCGTAAACGCGAAACTGATGTCCCTCTTAGCCCAGTCCGAATTGACGACCACTTTTGGAATTACCTTCACGGAGTTGCGGTCGATCGAGTTGGACACGTCATTGCCTCGAGTTCCCGTCATGATACATCCGAAATCCGCGTGTTCACACCGTACGGTATTGAAGTGAGCCGATTTGGTGAATCAGATATGCTGAGTTTAGATCGCATCTTCTACATGTGCATAGATTCCACCGGACAGAACATCGTTGTATCAGATCATGGCAACCGCAATGTCCGTAAATTCAGCCAGGATGGCCAAGAGAAATGGTCGACGGATTTACCGGGACATTTCCTTACCGGCATTTGCTGCGACGACGAAGATAACATTATGGTCGTCAGTTATCGTACGGGTCAAGTCTTGATGATAAGGAAAGACGGTACATTCGCCGGACATCTCGTTGAAGGTCTCAATCACCCCGAGGGGATCGCCTTCACCACAAACGCTGGTAAAAAGTTGGTTGTCGTCGACGGAGGAAACAATAGGGTGAAAGTGTACCAATACTTTCGCAAAGAACAAGGCGAGGACTCTTCTCAGTAAACGAACGTTGTCCCTTTCTGGGGTGTAACCATGGAAACACTTCACGATGGTTTAAACAGAGAACGCGACAAAACGAATGAATATTCTGACATTCAGTTCAACTACTTCAACTCATGTACTGTGACATTCCTTCAATTATTCGACTCGTTGTACATCATTCAATGAAAGGCAAACTACTAATATATATACGTGAGCAACCATCTGGTAACACCATTTCCTCCAAAGATCAGACACTAATCTATAAAGGTAACTTACCAAATAATTCCAACATCTGGCAAAGTCAGTATACTATGTCAATGTATATGATGAATAATTAAAGCAAGTGTGTATGTATATGTATATATATATATATATATATATATATATATCCCAGGTATCAGGATGCTATAAGTCATCGCTAGTCATAACTCAGAGTTTCCTTCACGCTTTTGTTGCGATCTTAAGACTGCTATTAAATTGAGATAATATATATATATATATATATATATATATATATATATATATATATATATATATATATATATATATATACAGTCTGTGTATGTATTGGAGACATCTCTTCAGTACATTGAGGTATATCATCACCCATTATGAATATATAATCCTAGTTCATGTTGAATAGTATAGGTGGTTATAAGATATAATGAAGTTATAGATGTATAAGATATATATCATATATACACCCTTAGTATTATATAGGTTAGGTTTATCTATAACAGGGTATTACGTTTTAGTTTTGCATAAACCTTCCATTTAAAGACTGCTACAGCACCTATACGTATTTATATGGGCTGACAAGTGTCTTCCTCATCAATTGGTTGAAATGTGACGTAAAATACACGGTGATGGCAATAGATAGAGCTGCATGTGGTGCTGTGAAACTAGAATGACTATAAAGACGTAAGAAGGGACATACAACTGTTCCAAGAATTTCCAACATTTAGTTCTTTTTTGTCAAACAAACAAACAAACAAACAAACAAACAAACAAACAAACAAACAAACAAACAAATTTACAAACATCTTGTCTTTTTCGTCATAAACCCGCCATATACCTATAGGCTACTTTGCGGATTTTGTTTTTTGACGAAAGCAGAGTATATGTACTGCTGAGTTCAGAGATTGTTTGCTGTTATATGAAGTTACAGCTGTATCCCTTCTTTTGATATGAATTCGGCACTTTACATGGACAACCATGGCTCACATACAGGAATGCTTATTTCAATGTACCCCGAGTACTGCACGCTTATTTCATTTCATTATTCCAGCAAATGTGCGAAAACGGTCGACATGAAATACGATAAATTAACGGCAATTCAAATTATGTCTGCTCTCTCTGATGAGAATCTGTACAAAAATCTTTGATGAACTAATTAATCAGGCAGGATAGATTGACGTAATATTCAACATAAATTATTAACATGTAAGTTTAATATATGTAAATTTATAAGTTGATTTTAAAATTCAAAAACTGTGAAATCACATTTCTCACTAGTGTAACACTTTAGGATACTCATTGACGGGTGCTAAGAACGTTTTATGTGTCCCAGTTGTGTTTTTTTCTCTGTTTCTGCTATAATGCCTAACAAAACAATTGCGTGGTTTCGATTACGCTCGATTTTAGAATAGGTGAGGGTAGGTAGATTTTTTTTATTTTATTTTTTTATTTATTTGTTTCATATGTGAGTGTCTATATTGTCTTTTTAAGTTGATGCCACATTCACTATTTGTTGCGAGACTTCACAATTTTCGTGATTTTTTTCTCGGTTTAGGGTCAGCGTGACAAACTATTTGAGGTCGGGTAACCGGAACCAAACAATATTTTTAGGCCTAACTCCGTCGTTTTCTTTTTGTATATTTTGCTACTGTAACATCTTTGTATTAACACCTATATTTTTATATCTATATTTAATTTTTTATGGTTGCAATTTTCCAAATTTTGGTTGATATCCCTTATAGCATATAACTATTGAAATTTGATATGTGTGTGTATGCAGTATTATGTTACCTTCATTTCAGAAATTCAGAATCGATTCCAGCTAATAACAATAGCAGTTTGATAGTTATTGGTATAATTAATCAGTATATTTCAACGAGCTTACAAAATATAATATGATTAATGTCTTAAATTACACCATAATACGTAATTATTTCAATTTACGAAATACAAATATTACCAAGCGCTGAGCCAGTGTGTTAATTATTGGCGTTGATTACAGCGCCATCAACGACCATAAACGATGTATGACCTTAAACAATGTACCCTAACTATATTCTACGTTTTAATTCAACAGATAATAAATAAATAAATCCTCAATTCATTATTACAATTGATTTGTATTCAAAGATTTATAATTATAGGTACTATTCTGGATATATGATTTTGAAAGTTTATAATGATTGGCAAGTATTGAACTAACGAGTTATTAGCATAGTACAGTTCTTTTCCAAGAAGCGAGTTAAAGTTACAAAATGAACTATCAAGATGAGTGATCACATGGTTTCATGTTGAGATAGACACCTAAAAGATCACACATAGTCATCACTTAAACTGTGTGGGCTCTGTATTTAGTTACTGATATAAACAGTAACAGCATACATACTACTACGCAAAGTATAATCAGTTGAAGTTCAAAGAAAAGCCATGGTCATCAGCCAGTGAAAGTTCGTAGAATCTTAAAAGTTTTAACACATATATCTATTCCCATATTACATGTGTACCTAAGAACCATAGTCAATTTAATAGCTTTTGCTTGCTAAGAGCTGTTAGTAGTAACTGTTACATATTCAGGAGTAAACCAAAATGTATAGGTTTCGTGGTTATTCTCGTTCGATGATTATCCAAGTTCGCCAAATTGTGTTTTTTTCTACAATGACGTCACACCACTACAGTATACTGAATGATTTATGACAAGACGTATCGACAAATCGTCCACATTATGTTTGTTTTTTAATTTGTGTAAATTGTAATTATTTATTATTTATAAATGAATTGCTCTTGATTTGTATATGTTTGTAATTGAAATGAATAAAGATAACGTGTGCAATGAAAATGTAGTATTGATATATATGTTACTCATAACATACATACATACATACATACATACATACATACATACATACATACATACATACATACACACACAGAGAGAGGGAGGGAGACAGACAGACAGACAGACAGACAGACAGACAGACAGACAGACAGACAGACAGACAGACAGACAGACAGACAGACAGACAGACAGATAGACTGGTGAATGGACATACAGGCAAGCAAACAGCAGGCCTGCATAAATGGATGGATGTAGGATGGATGGATGGATGGATGGATGGATGGATGGGTGGATCGGTGGGTGGGTGGGTGGGTGGATGGATGGATGGATGGATGGATTGATCGATCGATCGATAGATATATAGACAGAGAGAGACAGACAGACAGACACACACACACACACACACACACACACAGATGGATGGATGGATTCAAATGTAGATGGATGGATGCTGGATGGATGGATGGATGGATGGGTGGATGGATAGATAGATGGATGGATGGATGAATGAATGAATGAATGAATGAATGAATGAATGAATGAATGAATGAATGAATGGATGGATGGATGGATGGATGGATAGGTAGGTAGATAGGCAGCTAGATTGCTAAGTAGCTAGACAGACAGAGATACTGACAGAGATACAGACAGACAGAGAGACAGACGGAGGCAGATATGTAGACAGACAGACGGAAGGGTGTATAGGTATTGATATTATCCAGATTACAATGAAACCATTACTAAATTAACAAATATTGAAATATTCAATACATGGTGAGTACTAAGGATATATTTATTGCCAACAGCCTGGGGAAATCAAAATAAATTGTAGTCCTAGATAGTTTACTAATTGTTTACATGTTTTGTAGTTAGATATATTTTAGTATATCATTGACCATAGAATACGTTGTGTATGCGAGTTATAAAATGTACCACACCATGCAGTACCGTACCGTGCCACACTGCACTGTACTGTATTGTACTTTAAGTAGTATAGGAGCTGGGAGTGTGTTTACAAGCAAAATGTGTTTACAAGCCCAACTCCTATACTACTCAGTGATTTTAAGTCTCAGTTTCAAAGCCTGTTTGTTCATATTTACCCTATTTCTATCACATGTTGTGACTCAGATATATCACAAATAATTGTGTCAGTATATGATGTGAGTTTACTTTGTACACTGGCTTTGGCCAAGTGTTGGATTTCATGTACAGACTTCGCCATTTTAAAATGAATTTGGGACAATTTGCAAATGCACCATCTACAGGAGATCTAGACCCATCATGAACAGGACCATGGACATCAAGTACCATCAATTTATGAGCATTTTATACGGCCAGTTTTAGAGACATGGACGCTGAATGTTTGATCAAAGTCCAGAGTAGTGTTACTCGGCTAAGCAAGTAATCTCCAACCAATATCATCGACGGTTTGTCACCAGGGTCCAGCGAACATGTTATTGATGATATGATATGATTTGATTTTGTGTGGGTTGATAACATAGTGACTGTTATGTTTTTTATCCCAAACTATTCTACCGTGGGTATTTCAAGTATAGATTTATAGTAGATGCCAGTGTAATCACAATTACTTCTTTACAAATTTGCTAAAATATATTTGGAATTAATTCTTGGTAAAATATGACATGCTAAACAGTGGGGTAATCGTGCCAAAATAGCTCTCGTATTCACTTAATTACGAGAAACTTGCTGGCTTCTCCTCAAAAACGGCTCGCCAACGAGAATCGAACGCAATTACGTCTGCACGTTTTGATGGCGCAAGTTGGACATTTGCTATTTTTGACTTATAACAAGAGGGACTTTTGCAAAAAATAAACGAGACACATCATTTGCATTAATTACCTTTAATAATAGTCAGTCAACTTTGCAACTGATAAGATAAATATCCCAACACCTTGATCGCCGATTGTCGAATCACCGGGTCTTTGACAACCCTAAATATGAAATGTAGTTCAAATAACAGCATGACTTAGCAAAACCACTGATTGATCACAATGATTCGGTAAATGCGTAGATAGAGAGAAAAAAAGAAAGGGATGGATGGATGGATGGATGGATGGATGGATGGATGGATAGATTAGATAAATAAATTATGTGAACTGCATAGGTATACAGATCAGACACTTTAACACTTGTCTCGGTCAGTATACATCTCTGTATTATTTGTGTATAATTATGTAATTTGCTCTCATCATCGTTACCTACTACCTACCCACACCCTCACCAAACTTATATGTTTCTTCCACCTATCGTATCTCCTCTATAAAATCAAGTTGGCCAAAATGTTTATTTCAAAATATTTCTATGCGACACCCTCCTTTTGTAATTTTGTTTCATTAGTACTCTAAAGACCATGTAGGTCTAACAGGGATGACGGTTTAGCTGTTTTCCACAAAATATCGGGTAACAAGGCAGAGCAGATAAAGAAAAATATCACAAAGATCTTCAATGACATCGGTCTGAAAGTAACCATTGAAGCTAACCTGAAAATTGTAAATTACCTCGATATCGTATTAGACCTTTCCAGTGGGAAATATTACCCATACAGAAAACCAAACGACAACCCAGTCTATATCAATTCACAGTCAAATCACCCACCGGTTATCCATCAAGCATCTCCCAGCAGCCATAAATAGAAGACTGTGTGACATCTCATGTAATCATAATGTTTTCAACCAGGCAGCACCCCTCTATGATGACGCACTCAAAGCAAGTGGCTATAAAGACAACCTTGCTTACACAGATAGAATTGACACCATCAAGAGACGGAGAAATAGGAAACGTAATGTCATCTGGTTTAATCCCCCATACAGTCAAAACGTAAGCAATAACGTCGGGAGAATTTTCCTCCAACTTCTTGGCCGTCACTTCCCTAAGGAGCACAAGTTACATAAAATTTTCAACAAGGGGAATGTGAAAGTGAGCTACAGTTGTATGAATAACATGGCTTCCATCATCAAAGCTCACAATACTATGATCCTTAAACGCGGAAATGAAGCTCCCATAGGGACATGCAACTGTCGTGATAAATCAACTTGCCCGCTTGATCAATGATGGGAAATGCCGATCGGATAATATCGTCTACAGGGCCCAGGTCAAAATAAACAACAGTGATACCAAATCCTACATTGGCTCAACAGAAAACAGCTTCAAAACGCGTTACGGCAACCACAAGTGTTCTTTCGCCAATAACAAATATGGAAATTGTACTGAACTTTCAAAGTGTGTCTGGAAAATAAAGGAGTCGGGCCACCAGTATTCCATCAACTGGGCTATCATTGCCCATGCAGCCGCCTACTCTAATGCAACAAAAAGGTGCAACCTGTGTCTTACAGAGAAGATGTTTATCATCAGTGCAAATAAATCAGGACTCCTTAATAAACGATCAGAACTGATTTCAAAGTGCCGCCATGAAAACAAATACATTCTTTCATTCCACCATGTCAAACCTCAACGCGCATCACATCCGGGTACCAGTTCTTCTGCGAGTTCGAATTCAATCACTTGAATTTCCGTTAAAATTTAGTCGTCCGAAGATCGCATTCAAGCGTGAAACTCTGAGTAACGGCTCCGTACCATAACTTGTGTGTATATATATATATATATATATATATATATATATATATATATATATATATATATATATATATATATATATATATATATATATATATATATATATATATATATATATATATATATATATATATATATGACTGTAAATCGTCTTGGTGATCGTTTCGAGGAACATCTCCGTCTTACCAGACAAAAGAATCGTAAAATAACATTATTGAGTAGGTACACATTAAGAGTAAGTACATCTGATAAGACTGGGACAATTTATAGTGTAATGCTTTGTCATAAACTGTCAGATTTATTCCACTCCACCCTCGTCGGCATGCTCCCAGGTTGTCTGATGTCTGAGGGCGTACCTTAATATAAGGGAATGGAACGTGTGAAATGATTCCGTGACTTATAGAATAGGCAAAGTCCGACGGAAAAGGGGTTATTGGATGTGATCTTAACTATCATATATTGTTGAATTTCCCTGTAAAACTTTGAAACGTGTTTGAAACTCACATCAGATTGAAATTCTACTTCATTACTTCATAAGAGCACCACTAGCAGTCAAAGTGTATAGGTTTTTTGTTTCCAAGAACTGGACTAACTATGGTATGAGAAAGATATAAAATGTAGATATACAGAATTGTAGTGTGAATGCTACTGCTGGAGTATAAATTGATCTTGAATGATGCATTAGTTGAGAGGTCATGTATACTCCCAGAATCATTTGTGTGTAAACGGTCACAGTTTAGAAGCCAATAATCCCAGAGTCCTTTTTGGTTGGGCATGTCCAGTGTGAACATTCCCACTTTAGATGCCAGTACTCCCATTGTCCTTTGTGTTTGACCAATCCTAGTTTAGAGGCCAATACTCCCAGAGTCCTATGCATTTGAGCAATTCCAGGTTAAAGGTAATTCTCGCATAGTCCTTTGTTTGGGCATGCCAGTTTCGAGGCCAATACTCCCAGAGTCCTTTGTGCGTGAACAGTCCTCGGTTCGAGACCAAAATACCCAGAGTCCTTTGCGTGTAGACATTCCTGGTCAGCTATGACCCATAGCGGTGCGGGTCCCGTACGTGTTTCTGTCCAACATTGAATAAAACTAAGATAATCATCCGTACTCACTATGAGGGCTATCTTCAACATTCATTCTCATACACTCATGACAGATATGTAACTATAAACGTCTCTGGGACTGCATTGTCGGTATGGAGTCATTCTTTGCCAGTGGGTGCAGGGAGTCAGGGAAGGACTGGTTGCAAAGGGTCAAGAATACCAGAGGAGAGGGAGGGGAGGGGATTAGGGCAGACAGATGAATGTCAGTCACTAACAAGTTAGTTGCATTCTGACAAGTATTAGAGTGGAAACACACTAACTGTATCACACACTGCTCTTTACTCTGCACACTTAAGACACAACACACTTGAAATGCATTTATTGAAAGTTTAATATATAACACATCCATATGTATGTCAACATACAGTGTATACCTGTGTTTGACATGCTTATAAAGATGTGTAGAACCACTGTATTGTAGTATCAAAGTGTAATGTTCACTTTCTGATGTCTTGAACGCCTTGTCAAGTTTACCAGTATACTGCAATAATACATATTTCAACTCTTAGCTAAACGTAGCTAGCCCTCAGACTTACTAGAATAAGCATATTGCATTGCTTACCCAGTATTCCAGGCTTGGGACTGGCTAAGTTATTCAATGCCAATGAATAACCTAGGCGCCTTTACCAGCTACACCTACAGTATCCCATAACTTGGCAAGCCAAACGCCAATCACCCACCCACCAACATTTGCTGCGCGCTTGCAAATGTTGGGTCAGTTCAGAGCCATAAGCCTGGGGACCGTATTTTATAACTATAGCTCTGAACTGGTTCTATAACCTTAGATCTAACTTAGTCCACTGGGACTGTGGACATCTAACTTCAACACAGTCTTGACCATGTTGTATAGTTCCCTGTGCTATTTCTATCCTGACTAACCATTATAATGATGCCGCTGTGTGTGGCCGACCAACTGTCCACATCTTCCCAAGCCTTGTGTTGTAATATGGCTGGAATTGGTTTCTGCAAAAGATAACTTAAAAGAGACATTTTATTAGTATAATGAAAATAAATTACAAGTCATGTGTACTTTATTGAAAACATTACATTCAAATAAATACAAAATTACATTCAAATAAATACAAAATACAATTTAACAATGGTGAAATTAAAATTACATATCAAAAATAAATAGTAATCCTGTTTTTCCCAAACAGTATTTACTTGTGTACAAATAAATATCACTTGGGAGAAAGAGGATTAAATTTACAATTACAATAACTTCCTCTTGATGTGATGTAGTCTTCTCCATAAAGTCTTCTTTCCTGCATCCAGTGTCTTGCTGTACTTGTAGCTTCTCAGCTATCCTACCTAACTATTAAAATGATGCTGTGTGTGGCTGACCACCTGTCCACAGCTTCCCAAGCCTTGTGTTGTAATATGGCTGGAATTTGTTTCTGTAAAAGATAACTTAAAAGAGACATTTTATTAGTATAATGAAAATAAGTTACAAGTCATTTTATTGAAAACATTACATTCAAATAAATACAAAATTACATTTGGATAAATACAAAATACAATTTAACAATGGTGAAATTAAAATTACATATCAAATCATGAATCAAATGTTAAATTTACAATTACAATAACTTCCTCTTGATGTGATGTAGTCTTCTCTCCATAAAGGCTTCTTTTCTGCATCCAGTATCTTCCTGTACTTGTAGCTTCCTTAAACTCAACTCAAAGAATGTTAGAACAATATAATATTACACAATATTTTAGATATAGGCATTTTATTTACATCATTGAAAATTATGTTGGCTGAATATATTTTGTAAATTTATCTTGTTTTCTCAGTAGTTCATGCGGATGATTTTATTATGGGGGCAATCTATGGGTGTCTCTGTGTAAACACTATTTATGGGGGCAATCTGTGTTGTATCTGTATCAAACCTATCTATGGGGTAATATATGGGTGTCTCTGTACTTATCTATGGGGCACTATATTGGTGTCTTTGTGTCAAAACTATATGGGGCAATTTGTGGTTGTCTCTTTGTCAACATTATCTCTTCGGAACGTTTGTGGAAATTAAATTTGTTTGGTTTTAATATTCTTTAGGTACAAATATATGTGTACAATTGACTGGTTTTTGAATAAACTCCCGGAGATCAATGGGCTATATAGTTTATATATATGTTTGGTGTTTTTTTAAATGATCAAAAGGGAGAATTTTTAGACCACAGTACCGAGTGATTGTGGTCATATATTTTTAGTAAGAAATGCATATGAAGTAATTTGTATAACAAGCATTATAATTGATGAAATTCTGTGTTACTATTTTTACCTGAATAACAAATCTCAGTGTTAAGAAAAGACAATAAGAATAATCCAGTGAAAACATCTCTATGTTATCAAATTAATTAATATAAAATGACAACCATCTACAAATTTATACTTGTACAAACTTGTGTATAAAAGAATTTGGTACAAATAATATTTTGGTTAACCCTAATTCTGCCTCAGCCTTTATCTTTTGTCTTTAAAATAATTCCAAAGAGTTTTAATGAAACTAGTACAAATTTGCCAAACTTATTTGTAAATGATTCCTCTTTCTCCCAAGGGGCCATGTATTTGTACACAAGTAATTACTACAACAGGATTATTTTGCACACAAGTGGTTCGCATTGAATTTCACGTATCTTCAGAATTATGAAATTGTTACAAAATTTGGTATTCTTTGTTTTCAGCTGAAGGGTCCTATTTAAATCATAAGATCTCTAAATGGCCAATTCTATGACAACATATTAGTGGGGGGGGGGGGTAATTGTTACAAAATTTGGTATTCTTTGTTTTCAGTTGAAGGGTCCTATTTAAATCATAAGATCTCTAAATGGCCAATCCTATGACAACATATTAGTGGGGGGGGGGGTAATTGTTACAAAATTTGGTATTCTTTGTTTTCAGTTGAAGGGTCCTATTTAAATCATAAGATCTCTAAATGGCCAATCCTATGACAACATAGTAGTGGGGGTGGGGGAGGGGGGGATTGATGCCCTATATATTTTCAATTTGATGAAACACTTATTAATAAGTTTTCAGTTTCACTTCTTTAGAGTTAATATATAATATGTTTACAAACGCCTACAAATGAAAGTGTTACATCCCCATACTATTTCAAAAAGACACTCGTATAATTTATTAATTAGGAATACTAGTATATATTAATTAGGAATATTGATTAGAAGTTAGAAGATTAATTGGTTATTAGTTATTAATTGGGTGCAAATTACAGGATAAAGTCTAATTTAACCGCCAGCGAAAAGAAGAGTGCCTTCTTGAAGTAATATTGGGATAATAAAACTTGTTTGTAGTTTGTTCAAGTAACTTGATGAACTTAGTGTCTAGCTATAAACTTATTTGTATTTCATTTCGAAATCTAAAGTTACTGTATTACAATTTTAAATTTCTAAGATGTAGGGGAGAAATAACGTTTTTATTCTGGCTTTTCTTGGTTGAATAATAAAATTAGAATATAGTATTTTGTGAATAGAAAATCTAGCCAGGATTCTATAATGAACCGTTATAGAATCCTGGCTAGATTTTCTATTCATTGGTTCATTGGAGTTCCTGTGAGTTTGGATTTTTGGGTTTTCACAAAACGTGTTGTTTTAATTTAGTGATAGTGTTTTGGTCTTTCAGTTAAATATTTTTTTTCTTTTACAGTTTCCAAAAGAACAGTTGAGGAGTTGCTTGTTAATCGTGTTTCCCTAACTTGTGTTTTTTGTGTAGAAACAAATACCCTTCCTGGTAGAAAGGGGATTAATTCAACCCCCCCCCCCCCCCCAGTAGAAAGAGGAATAACTTTCCCCTCCGACTTTTAAGGTTTTGACTTGTATGACCAAATATCGATAACTTAGTTTTAACAACTTAACAAGTAGAATTTTGTATCAGGTTGTCGTTTATACAATAAACTTGATAGCATAAAAATAGTTTCGCTAGACAAATTCTATTGTCTATTCTTAGCATTGGGATCTATGCTTCAGGTAGAAATACAAGTGTCTTGGGCCATAATTATGATTTTTGCAATATTAGCAATTTCATAGTTTTGATTAAGTTTTAATGATAGCCAAATATAATGGCAGGATTTGAACGCATAGATCAATGTTTTTAGTTAGTGCTGAGAATAACAAAATCGATTCGAACGTTGTAGGATAGGACTCGGGCTTGAAATGTTACAAGTCACAATTAGAGAAATGTAACAGAATTGTTCTCATGAATTGTTCTTATTGCACATCTGGAAATACCAGTACTTGGAATAATTTTGTGGTTTTGTTTTGTTTTTTGTTGTTGTTGTTGTTGTTGTTGTTGTTTTTTTTTTTGGGGGGGGGGCGAGCAATAGCAATTGCAGGGCTTTAAATTTGTAAATATTAATATGTATCGAGACTTGCTCACTGTGCCATGGGTTTTGAGAAATTGATTAAGAATTATTTTGTTGGTTATTTTGCACTTCTGGAAATGGCATCATTTGTACGAGCGATTTTTTTGTGAGCAATAGTAATTATAGGGCCTTAATTTTAAATGAAAATTAGTATTGAGACACAAATGTTTGGTCCACTATGTAATGGCTTATCTTATGAATTATTTTACACTTCTGGTATGTAGTAACATTTGAACGAACACAATAGTAATTATAGTTAAGTATAATTATAATTTAGTTAGTCTCGAGACACAAATGTTTGATCCCTATGTCACAGGTTTTGAGAAATTGTATGAGTAGAATTTTTCTTATACATTATTTTTTACAATTCTGGAAATGACAACATTTGGAGGAATGAATTTTTGTGAGCAATAGTAATTATAGGGCTTAAATTTTGTATGAAAATTAGTATAGAGACACAAATGGTCGGTCACTGTGTCATGGGTTTGAGAAGTTAACTAGTTACACTAAAAATGGCAACATTTGGATGAACGAATTGTTTTTTGATAATTATAGAGCCTTGATTTTATATGTAAATAAAGACACAAGTGTTTGGTCCACCGTGTCATGGCTATAAGAATTCACTGGAATTTTTTCTTATGAATTATTTTACACATCTGGAAATAGCAACATCTGGACGAACACAATAGTAATTACAGGGCCTTGATTTTGTATGTAAATTAGTATCTTGACACAAATGGTTGATCACTATGTCACAGGTTTTGAGAAATTATATGGCTAGAATTCTTTCTCAAACATTATATTTACATTTTGGAAATTGCAACATTTGGATGAATGACTTTTTATGAACAATAGTAATTAATATAGGGCCTTAATTTGGTATCGAGACACATATATTTGGTTACTATATCAAAGAAGAATGTCTTTACGGAAATAACGCTAACAAATTAAATTTGTAACATGAATGAAAATAAATATGTGCTGCGGAGCAAAATACACGGGTTTTAATTTTGTATGATTAGCATTTTAATGAAAGAAATATTTCAAATCAACTTTGTATTTCTAGAAACAACCATGGGGCATATTTATTTTACAATTTAGTTAACTAGTTTTTGCGAAAACCTTTAATTTTAGTATGGGAACCCTAAATAGAAGTGGCACATCTAGAAAAAACTATTTTAAGTTTACATTTGGTTAACTAGTTTGGGATAATTTTAGTATGGGAACGCTAAATAGAAGTGGCACATCTAGAAAAAACTATTTTAAGTTTACATTTGGTTAACTAGTTTGGGATAATTTTAGTATGGGAACCCTAAATAGAAGTGGCACATCTAGAAAAAACTATTTTAAGTTTACATTTAGTTAACTAGTTTTGGAGTAATTTTAGTATGGGAACCCTAAATAGAAGTGGTGTTCGGTGGTTATACGCAATGGCATTCAGTTTTTGTTTGGTATATAGTCTAATATAAACATCGATGATTTTTCATTTGAACATGGTAAAATACAATTTTTTAGGTTTTGAAAGAAACGTATGATACGGTGGCTGAATTTAGAGGAATCTGGGTATCCGAGAACAACTTTGTGTACATGACTATGTATGACGTACCTATTCAAATTTGTTTGTCGATAAATTTTGGTTTGTATTTTGTATTCGTAGATAAATTTTGATGTGTATTTTGTATTTGTATTTTGCGTTCTTAATGTTTTCGAAAATGGGGAATATTACAGTCTGTGCCACTTGAACAGCCAATGACAAATTTTCCTCCTGACAAAACCCTCTAAATCCTAACCTGTCAACCCGGGCCGCCACCATCCCTCCAAAATAGGTACCGCGCCGAAATTGCCCCCGTGGCCCCCATTCCCATACAACGGGCCCAAATGCAGCAGAAACAACTAACATTGCAAACCGACTTATCTCATATACCATCCTTCGACGTTCTCGCAGGGACCAAACCATGACAAATTGACGAACCAATACGCAAACCATTGACTTCCATTCTCGAACAGTCTCTATTAAACGGCGAACAAACATCTGAAGCAAACACAGCATCCATACGGTGATACACATTGCAATTTTTCCTTCCAACTTCCTCTTTTCGACCAGTGAGCGAAGAACACAGCATACAGCATCCAGGACCCATACCAAACATCGGAATATTCTTCTATCATCCACTCTCAGCAGTTCAACCAGGTTTCGGATATATACCATAACGACATAGACCAGGGTTAGCAGCACAATACACGGGGAACCAGTATCCATCTTTCTTTATCGTTTGCTGGAGTCGCAAAGACAGTTTGAAAATGTATCACCACGTCATTTATATACCCAACCCCAAGGTGTTAGATTCCTATCGAGAACCATGAACCAATCAGACCTAGAGGATCCAAATTTTTCTCTACCCCTCCAGGTGCACTATGACGTAGTGGCAGGGAAAATTATTGTGTTTGTAAGACTAGTTAGGTGTTGTTTGTTTCAAATTGGTCAATCACTTGACAGGGAGTACACGTGTTACATTTGACAGACAACCAATCAAAAGTCCAGAGTTGATTTCTCCACATTCTTTTATTTTACAGGAATACAAACTTATGTAACGTGCACAGGTGTTGCACACTATGTATAGACTGTAGCGTTCCTCGCTAAATGCGTGCAATGACGGATGCGCCGATATTGTTGATGAATTATGAACGTATGTGTCGACCCCCGTTTGAATGAAAGTATAGGGTATAAAATTACGTGAAAACCAGGACGTTTTGGCGGGGGGGGGGGGGGGGCTATTGTCTTGGAATAAGGTGTTGTATTTTGTTATTGGAGTAGTTGACATATAGTTTATTTACTTATTTATTTATTTAATGGAAGGAAAGTCCCATTTACAGGCTCCTAAAAATGAAAAAAAAGAGAAGAATACAAAACACAGAAACACGCGTCGTCAAACAAAGAAAACTTAGACTAATAAAATGCATATAAAACACATCGCAGGGCATACTATATACAATCAATATTGCCAGGTGGAGATGACAATCTTGCAAAATTGCGTTTTTTAAAATTTAACTTATTCGAAATACTACAACAAAGGCCACTATAGTTGTCATACATCTCTGAATGGCACAATGTTTAAAAACATTAATTCTATAGCTACTGGCATCAGGTCTAAAATACGTCAAGTTTGTAGTTCTCCTCTGTGGAACACTAAAACGTAACTTAGAGAGAATATACGGACTCATAAATATTATTTACACACTTGTATAAGAATACAATGTACCATGTCCTCCACTGAGAGAGGATTAGGCAAATCGAAAAACTCGCATAAATGTGCATGATTATGACGGTTAAAAAAAGATATCATTTTAATACTTTTTTCTGAACCTTTTTCAATGCTATACTGTACTTTCTTTTGCCAAGGGGACCTGATTTAGCCGTATTCCAGAATACTTCAGATATAGGTAACATAGAGAGTTTTATGTAAGAGAACGTACGCAAATAAAATAATTACAATTTCTTTTTATAAAACCCAGCCGGGGGAGGGGGGGGGGGGGGTCTTCCACTGTCTATGATTCCACGGTCACATCAATCAAGAGTTTGGATTTTACGTTTATGGATTTTGCACGACAAACTTACGTACTATATACAGGGTTACACATTACACACAGAAGGTAAAATTTCCGGCAAAATGG